>NW_009258618.1:754241-754617 GCF_000687185.1 Egretta garzetta | reverse complement strand
TAGGTCCTCAAGCTGTACGACAAGATCGACCCGGAGAAGGTGGGAGCGGGCCGGGGGGGCGGGAGGGGCGAAGGCTGCGGCTCAGCCCGGGGTCCCGCTCCCGGCTCTGGCGTGCCGAGGCGGCGCAGCCCAGGTACCTTCCCTTTTCCCTCCCCTAGCTCACAGCCGAGTCCCACTTCATGAAGGACCTGGGGTTGGACAGTTTGGACCAAGTGGAGATCATCATGGCCATGGAAGACGAGTTTGGTAATTCAGAGCCGTGCACGCGCAGCCGCTGCCTTTTTTTGGCCGATCTCTAAGCGCCGCTATAGTGAACGAGCATGGGCTCCGTGTGCAGTCCCCGCGACCTTTCTGCGATGCGATTCGAAGGGAACAG
>NW_009258618.1:752742-754131 GCF_000687185.1 Egretta garzetta | reverse complement strand
CCTGCCTGTGGAAGCACAGATGTGCCAGGCTTTTTCCACACGAGAATTTTTTTCACTCTCGGTACTTGATGCCACTAGAAAAAAAGTGGGGTTTCTTCTTTATTAGGTTATACTCCGAATGTCTTTTTACATTATTTTGGCCTTCTTCATGCTTTCATTTACAGCTCTTAAATTCTGGCGTGCGTGCCTAATTTGTCCCATTGGGTCATGGATGTCCCTGGGGTCCGGTCATTTGCTAAGACTAAGGCAGCCGTTTCACTTCCAGAGCATTTGCTAATGCTGCGTATTTAATCCACCCACCAGTACCGTGGGTGCAGTGTTGGTGGCCAGGCGGGCTAGAAAGAAGAACCTAAATTTTCTGGAACGAATTTCTGACCGGTTCCGTGGCTGAGAGCCCTCGTGCTCCCTACACCCGGCTGTGGCGCTGTGTGAGCCCTTGGTTCTATGGGCACCCAGCAGCAGGCTCTGAACCTGGGGGCTTCGGGCCTTGGCTTGCCTGGGGCTACCAGGAATGCTCCCCTCCTGTTGCACATCGGTGGCTGCGGGAGCTCTGGGAAGGTGTTGGTGGCTTTCACCAGGCGTGAGGGGCACTCGCTGGCTCGGCGGCCCTGCCCTGCTGCGCCTGCCTTGTCCCTTACCCCGCAGCCAGGTCGCCTAAGGCAGAACGCAGCCTGAGACTCGGCGTGGTGACGAAGCGTTGGCTCCAACACAGCTGAGCAGCAGCCCCTGCCTGTTTGTCCCCTGCCAAGCTGCAGGCGCCTGAGCCAGCAGTCATCACTTCCGTTAGCCTTGCTCCCGCTTCCGTTGGTTTGGGCTAAATATGTGCACTTTCTTCCAGGATTTGAAATTCCTGACGGAGATGCAGAAAAGTTGATGTGCCCACAAGAGATTGTAGATTACATTGCAGATAAGAAGGATGTTTATGAATAAAAACACTTCCTCAAAGCCGGGTGAGTAGGAACGCGCTCCTGCGAGTGTCCCGGGTAACAACGGTGCGCACAGGGCGCACGTGTGATGCCTGTGGAGGGGTCTGGCGTGAGGCCACGTGGCAGGCGGGAGTCTGGCAAGCCAGGGAGGGAGCTGGCCGCAGCGGCGTAAAGAATCCGTGTTTTCCTGAGGCATCCGCTGTTGGAGGGAGGATGTGGGGCTCAGCGACCTTTCATCTCGCCCTGCGTGGCCCTCCAAGTGCTGAGGTTATCCCCGGGTCTTCTAGTGGCTAGCAAGTTGACGTTAGTGGTGAAATTCCATCTTCTTGGTGCTCCTCGGCCACGCGCAGAGCGGTGTGGGGGGAGGCCCCTCCAGAGGTGTGCGAGAGCGCAGCTCCCGACTGCCCACAGCCACTGTTCCCCCCCCGCCACCCCCGGCTCGGGCCGGAGCAGGGTAAGGAAC
>NW_009258618.1:750866-751736 GCF_000687185.1 Egretta garzetta | reverse complement strand
CGCCAGCCGGGGCTGGAGCTGGAGCAGGAAAGGAAATGGGCAGGAAGGGGTTGTTGGAATGACTGCCCTGGGGGGCTGTGGGGCTGCAGGGGAAACGAGGGAGCACGGGGGCAGCTCCCTCTGCAGTCCTGTTTGTTCCTGCGGGTGCGTCTGGCCTCCCCCCACAGCCTCCCGTGCCCCTCTGCTCCCCTCTGAGCCAGAACCCTGGCAATTCCAAAAGCCTGTGGACTGATGTTCCTGCTTCTGGTATTCAGCTTGTCTTGTCTCCACCCCCCTGCTTCTTTTGTGCCTGAAAATGGTAATTCGCAGTTGATGAAATATTAATTATGTGGATTTTTAAAATTTTTTTTTAACAGGAGATGTCTCTACTACCAGGACTGGGCCGGTGGCGGTGGGTTTGAATATAAGCGCACATGCTGTGCCATTGCTGCTGTCATCGGGAAGTTGTACTTGGACGTTGTATTTAAAGCTGTCTGAATATGCTGTCCTTTAAAAACAAGGAGAAAAAAAAAAAAAAGGAATAAATGTATAAGACCAGGTTCTGTTGATGGCTCTTCCGTTTCCCGCTCTGTGCCGGTGGCTCGCTGTTAGCGCTCAGCGTGTGATGGACGGTTCAGGGGTGAGTAGCTGACTGCACTGAAACGCCCTTCCCCAGCCCGGGCTTTGCCCGGTGGCGCAGCCTCTGCTTGGCCGGGGCCCGTTACCCCGTGGGATGAAAGCCCCGTCTGCCGAGCGCAGCAGGAGGGGGCTGTGGGGCTCGGAGCGGGTCTCGCCGACAGCGTTTTGCCGTTTGTCCTCTCTACGTGTGTGAGAGCGGCTCGTGCCGCTGTGCCCAAAGCCCTGCGCCCTCTGGCGCGGTCGCTCTTCCCC
>NW_009258618.1:750178-750828 GCF_000687185.1 Egretta garzetta | reverse complement strand
CCCTTCTGCTGCCTTTTCCCTTCATTTCATCAGCGCTGGGAAAAACAAGCAGGTTCCATTTGAAAGGCTTCTGATTTCCTGATGGAAAATAAAGGGGGGAGCGAGTTCCCCGCTGCTGCAAACCAAAATCGCATTGGTGTTTCTGTAAGCCCAGCACATCCCAGCATGGGAGGCTCGCTTTAAATCTCCTGAGACAGAAACAGGTTTGTTCTGGACACTGCACAGTGTTTCCTCTGAGCCAAGAAACGCTTTCGTGTGTCAAAGAGGCGCTGCTCGGCTGCGAGCCAAAAGCCTCACTCCGTAACGATCCTCCGCTGGTGATCTGGCCGAGAGACCCGGGGCTCCGCTGGTGCGGCACGCGCTGCCTAAGCGTGATGGGGGTGTTCTCAGGCCGCATTTCACTCTCAAAACCGCCCGGTGCTGGATCCTCAGGCAGTAGGGTGACCCTCTGCCCTCGGGGCCTGAGTTTCACTTTGCTGTGCGCAAGGTTGGGGCCTTTCAGAACCCCTTAATTGCTCCTTCACCCCAAATGTGTTCCAAAACATCTCAACAGGCTGCACAGTGGAACGGGGGGGGAAAACAGTCATTTTGGCCACTGTGGTGGTGGCGCCTGCTCGGAGGCGGGCGTGATGGTGGCTGCAGAACCGTCC
>NW_009258618.1:747401-748936 GCF_000687185.1 Egretta garzetta | reverse complement strand
GCCCGGGGACGCCAACGGTGGCTCTGCCGGACGCGGTTTGGGGCATATCCAGCACGTGGCAGTGCATGGCCGGGTGCAGCCAGGTTTGAGTGGGCTCGTTGAGACGAGGGCGAATGGCTTCCAGCTGGATTTGGGTCATTCCTGAGCGGCTCCTTTGGCTGGCACTGCCCAGGGTGCATGGAGGGGAGGAGGGGAGCGGTGGGGCCATGGAGCCCAGTGCCAGTGCCCAGCACCGGTGTATGATGCCCCATGCCGGTGGGCACCGCGCTCTGCCCTCTCTCCCCAGTGATCGTGGAGTGCTGTGCGTGGCTCTGCCCCGGTCTTGGCAGCGGGACGAGCGCCACACTGGGCACTGCCATCCCCTGTGCCCACCCAGGGACCACGACGGGGGAGCAGTGCAGGACAGGTACCGCTGGGGCTGGGGCCATCCCACTCATGGCCTGGCAGCTGTGGCACCGTGTGCCGGCCACGTGTGTCAGTGCTGTGCTGGGGCCTGGGGTGCCGAGCCGGCGGCTGTGGGGTGCTGGCTGTGGGTCAGCCCTGCTCAGTGTCCCCCCACTTCTGCCTCTGCTTGTAGATCTGGAGCAAGGAGCTGGTACGGGGCGGGCGCTGATGCCGGAGGCCACAGGGCAGCTGCAGGCAGAGGCCAAGCTGCTGCCCTTCCCTGTGACCCCTGCTGGGACTGAGGAGCCCCCCAGCCCCCAGGGGAGCCCCGGTGGCCCCCAGGCAGGCGGGGAGGAGACGGGGCCCGTGGTGCAGCATGGAGCAGCCACCCAGCACCCCGGGCCCCCGCTGTCTGCAGGCACCACTGAGCAGGCAGCTGCAGGCAGCGAGCAGCCATCCTCTGCCAGCCTGGGGGTGACCAGTATGGGCACCTCAGCCCCTGTGGAGCCAGAGAGAGCTCCTACTGCCAGACACCCCCCCCGGACTGACCCTGTAGGAAATGCGATGGCAGAAGGTGCCACGACCCTGCAGGGGACCTCCTTGCGTTCACCATCCTCCACGACTGTGCCTGGCTCTGCTGGGAGGCAGTGGGGGTCCGCCAGCACCCTGCTGGGATGGAGCCTCATGGGGACAGCACCCGTGCAGAGCCAGAGGGGCTCACAGGGCTCCTCGTCCCCAGAGCTGCGGGCTGGGGAGGGCCCAGGTGCCACCATCCCACTGGGTGACAGCAGCCCAGGGACTCACCCAAGCATTGTGCTGGCCACGGACAGCCCTGTGCCGGGGACGATTGGGACGTCACCGTTTGCAGGAGGGCTGCAGAGGCTGCTGACCCCCACGGGGACACAGAGGGGGACACGCCAGGGGATGCCAGGGCCAGGGCTGGTAGGAGGATGGGGCTCTGGCTCCCGTCCATGGTATGGGATGGATGTTGCCTGGCAGGGTCCCCACTCTGCCCCTCGCCCCTCTCTGCTGTCCCTGGGGGCTCGTGACCATGGGGGCCCTGTGGCCAGCACAGCCCAGCCAGCCATGGGGATGGGCCCAACCTCGCAGCCTGCCACAGGCAAGGGGTCAGATCTGCCCATCCCCACAAC
>NW_009258618.1:745991-747037 GCF_000687185.1 Egretta garzetta | reverse complement strand
ATTCTGGCGGAGCCCCCCCCAGTCTCAAAGGGGACCCCAGTGGGGGTGGGTGATGCTGGGCCCTGGGCAGCGACTGCTCTGCCAAGCTGGCAACCAGGCAGCCCAGCACCCCCCACAGCCACTGGGCCCCCCCAGCAGCTGTCTCTGTCCCAGCCTGCGTCTTCCTTGGGGCTGACCACCACTATTGGTGCTACTGCCACCGCTGTCACCACCACCATCACAGCTGCCACCAGCAGCCCAGCACTGCTCGGGGATGTGGGAACAGTCACGCCGGACCCCGGTGCCACGGTGTTGCAGGGGGATGCATCAGGGTTGACGTCAGGGCCCCCAACTCGTCTGCCCACCATGGTGTCAGGATCCCCCCAGCAGCTAACCGACCCCCCGGGGACCCTGGGCCACCATGGGGGCCCCAGGTCCCCCCCAGCAGCTGGGGACACACACCTGGTCCAGCCACCAAGCAGCCCCGCAGGGTGGCCAGATGCTGAGACCCCCCGAGCGACGCCGGCCCTGGCCGCCGCAGGCAGGGCCCCCCGGGTGTTCATCGTGGAGGATCAGCCACCCCTCCTGAGAGGTGGGTCTGGCAGTTTGGGACCCTCTGCCTGGGCACGGCGGGAGGAGGAGAGCTCTGAGGAGCCATCAGCTTGAGGGGGGTGGTCCATGGTGGTGGCCCCCTGGGATGGGCGGTGCAGGTCCCTGCCGTGCTGATGCCTGTCTCTCCCCCCACAGCATCCCTCCTCCGCATCCCCTGTGAGCTCGTGCTGGACATGGGATTCATCCCCGCCCTGCAGGACCCCGGATCCCACGAGCGCCAGCTTCTGCTGCACAGCTTCAACCGGACGGTGCGCATGGGACAGGGCCGTGCTGGGGAGCTGTGGCTGGGGGCCTTGTGCTCAGCTTCCTCCCTACACAGGTTGCGCCCCTCTTCATGTCAGTGCCTGGGTTCCTGCGGCTGGAGGTGACGGGGGTCAGGTAGGTGCCTTGCGCGGCCCCGCAGCGTGTGATGCTCCCTGGCATGGGGGGGGCTGTGGGGGGCCTCCCGCTGTGGG
>NW_009258618.1:744399-744703 GCF_000687185.1 Egretta garzetta | reverse complement strand
TCCTGGCCCTGCTGTCCTCCCCACCAGGCTTTCGTAATCTGCCACGGGGGATTGTTCCCGAGGAAACCATCGCATCAGCCCCGGGGCTGCGGCCAGGGGTTGTTCGGTGTCACAGGCTCTGCCCCCACCCAGGGCGTGGGGCTGGGCCCTGCCTTGGTGACATGAAATCAGGGTGGAAATCTGTGCTCTGTGCTTGCAGCGCAGCCACTGGGGTCATGTGTGCACGTGTACGTGCGTGTGTGTGTGTGTGCATGTGCCTGCGTGTGCCCCGGGGTGCCGGGCACCCCTGCAGCCGCCCTGCCTT
>NW_009258618.1:739219-744193 GCF_000687185.1 Egretta garzetta | reverse complement strand
CCGGGGTTGCGGGCCCAGGGAGAGGGTGTTTTGCCAAGCCGGCGTAGCAAGGTCTCATCTTTAATGTGCTCAGTGGGCAGTGGCGAAGCAGAGAAGTGAGGGGTTCTGGGGGCACAGCAGCCTGCCCTGGCACCTCTGCTCTGCCCAGCCATGGGCTTATCACCGGCACCACCTTTGGGGTCCAAGGAGAAATAAGTGGTTTCTTTTTTTTTTCCCTCCCTCTGTAAGGAGTTTTGTGGGATGGGGACTGGTTTAACAGCAGAAGGGTTCCCATCTGCAGGAAACAGTGCGGCTGTGTGTGTGTGTATATGTGTGTGTGTATGAGAAAGTCTTACAATCAGCTTCCAGGGGTGTAAATGGAAAAAAGGCCCTGGAAGTTTCCAGTTGCAGGATGAAAGGGCACTCCAGGCAGAGCTGCCCCCACCCATGGGGCTGGGTGAGCCCAGAGCATGGCCACAGCTCCGGGAATGGCTCCCCTTGCTGCTGGGCTCCAGCTCAGAGCTGCTGCAGTGACTGGGGCTGCAGCCAGGGATCCCCCACCAGAGCAAACACCTGGGTGCAGGGTCCTGCTGCTGGGGGCCCAGGCTGTGCCATCAGCAGCACCTGGGCTTTCACCCCCTCCTCCCTCTCTGGTAATTTCTGATGAATGTTTCTTCCCAGTTTCCATTATGACTGGGATACAAGTTCCAGCAGCATGAACGATCCCATGGTGGACTCGGGCAAAGCCAGTGACATCTCAGTGTCGAGTTGGCCCCTGGAGCCCATCCCATGGGCACCCTTTCCCCTCCTCCATCAGCTTTCCAGGCAGCGACCGGTGAGCAGAGCGTGCCAGGGCAGCGCCCTGTGGTTGCAGGTGCACGTATGGGAGCACTGGAAGAGCCCGTGCTGCCTCCCCGGAGCCAGCGCCTGGGTGCCCGGGCTGTGCTCCCGCCATCCCGGGGAGGGCAACGTGGGCTGCAGGGGGAACTTGCAGAGGCACGGAGAGCGTTGCTCCCTCCGCAGCACAAAGCCAGGCGGCCGCACTCCTACTGCGAGGGGACGGAGCTGGTCAACCTGGAGAGGAGCTGGACAGCTTGAAGCCCCCCGGACCAAAGCACAGGCAACGAGGTTCAGCTTTTAAAACCAACCACATTTTATTTCCACGTAACAAGCTCAGTGAAGGAATTTCAAACACTTTGACGATACAATCAACGCGGGTGTGATGTCAGTTCCACTGGCGGCAGAGTCCCGAAAGAGTTATCTGCCAACGCTGTCACCACTGTTTCGGACCAGACTTGGGAAGCCAGCTTTGGCTCGGGACAGCGTATTTCATCGTAAGTAGTTACAGAGAAGTGTCTAGTAACGCACAATGCTGGCATCCAACAGAGTTAATGACTTACATCCGGCAACTTGAAAATAAAGTCTAACAGATTTTGGAAGTCACATCATACTATGTACATACATGGTCTGCCCTACAGCCATTTCAGAACAAGCTAAGCCACTGTGAAAAGTGAAATACAAATTAAGCGCTGCTGCATTGTTCATCATGATTAATGTCAATGAGGTATAAATTTAAACACCAGTACATTTTAAGCATTAAAGTTTATTTTCCAAAATGCTCTCCTTATTCGCAAGTGTCCTCTTGAGCATCTAGCTGGGCACAAATGGTGGGGGCATTTGCAAATGGGGCAGCTGAAGTATACCGAGGGTGAGGGCAACGGGATCCCAAAGGTGCTTGAATAGAAAAGGGAAAGCAAGCTGCAAGTTTTCTACACTTATATCCTCATCTCAGAGTGGGCACGTTGAGGGAGATCTTTGCTAGAATAAAATGCGGATCTGTTCATAAAAAAATCAGTTTGCTAACAGAAAAATTAAACTATGGGAATACAGAGCTACCGTATCGTCGGGTATTCTCATCGTATAGAAAACAGCCTACAAATAAAGTCACAAAAAATAGACAGTTATATGCTGAGCAGCCAAAAACATCATGATTTATTAATATCTGGAGAAACTTCATAATTCAAACACAACCAAACTGTACATTTTACAATCACATTCTATTTGTAAACAGTTAAAAGCCACTGACTTCTTTTGCATCTTCGGACACAAACAGTTAGAATCAAGGCAATGAAATGATGGCGATTTCTGCACTGTTAAAATTTTTACCCTTGCCTAGTCTTTAAATCCATCGACTAAACAAGCATTTCTAGAATAATACCTTTTGTGGCAAAAAGATGTAACTCGTTACTTTTGCAAGAAAGTATTTGCGAGAACTTTTTAAACATTTAAAACTTTTATACAACAAACAATTCTGTAAGCCCAAGACCTTGGCCGGGGTTGCGGGCCCAGGGAGAGGGTGTTTTGCCAAGCCGGCGTAGCAAGGTCTCATCTTTAATGTGCTCAGTGGGCAGTGGCGAAGCAGAGAAGTGAGGGGTTCTGGGGGCACAGCAGCCTGCCCTGGCACCTCTGCTCTGCCCAGCCATGGGCTTATCACCGGCACCACCTTTGGGGTCCAAGGAGAAATAAGTGGTTTCTTTTTTTTTTCCCTCCCTCTGTAAGGAGTTTTGTGGGATGGGGACTGGTTTAACAGCAGAAGGGTTCCCATCTGCAGGAAACAGTGCGGCTGTGTGTGTGTGTATATGTGTGTGTGTATGAGAAAGTCTTACAATCAGCTTCCCGGGGTGGAAATGGAAAAAAGGCCCTGGAAGTTTCCAGTTGCAGGATGAAAGGGCACTCCAGGCAGAGCTGCCCCCACCCATGGGGCTGGGTGAGCCCAGAGCATGGCCACAGCTCCGGGAATGGCTCCCCTTGCTGCTGGGCTCCAGCTCAGAGCTGCTGCAGTGACTGGGGCTGCAGCCAGGGAGCACATCACCCACCAGAGCAAACACCTGGGTGCAGGGTCCTGCTGCTGGGGGCCCAGGCTGTGCCATCAGCAGCACCTGGGCTTTCACCCCCTCCTCCCTCTCTGGTAATTTCTGATGAATGTTTCTTCCCAGTTTCCATTATGACTGGGATACAAGTTCCAGCAGCATGAACGATCCCATGGTGGACTCGGGCAAAGCCAGTGACATCTCAGTGTCGAGTTGGCCCCTGGAGCCCATCCCATGGGCACCCTTTCCCCTCCTCCATCAGCTTTCCAGGCAGCGACCGGTGAGCAGAGCGTGCCAGGGCAGCGCCCTGTGGTTGCAGGTGCACGTATGGGAGCACTGGAAGAGCCCGTGCTGCCTCCCCGGAGCCAGCGCCTGGGTGCCCGGGCTGTGCTCCCGCCATCCTGGGGAGGGCGACGTGGGCTGCAGGGGGAACTTGCGGAGGGAGGGCTGGGAGCCACCCGCTCCTCCCGGGCCAGGGGGCAGCAGCACGGACAGCGTTGCTCTCTCCGCAGCACAAAGCCAGGCGGCCGCACTCCTACTGCGAGGGGACGGAGCTGGTCAACCTGGAGAGGAGCTGGACAGCCTGAAGCCCCCCGGACCAAAGCACAGGCAACGAGGTTCAGCTTTTAAAACCAACCACATTTTATTTCCACGTAACAAGCTCAGTGAAGGAATTTCAAACACTTTGACGATACAATCAACGCGGGTGTGATGTCAGTTCCACTGGCGGCAGAGTCCCGAAAGAGTTATCTGCCAACGCTGTCACCACTGTTTCGGACCAGACTTGGGAAGCCAGCTTTGGCTCGGGACAGCGTATTTCATCGTAAGTAGTTACAGAGAAGTGTCTAGTAACGCACAATGCTGGCATCCAACAGAGTTAATGACTTACATCCGGCAACTTGAAAATAAAGTCTAACAGATTTTGGAAGTCACATCATACTATGTACATACATGGTCTGCCCTACAGCCATTTCAGAACAAGCTAAGCCACTGTGAAAAGTGAAATACAAATTAAGCGCTGCTGCATTGTTCATCATGATTAATGTCAATGAGGTATAAATTTAAACACCAGTACATTTTAAGCATTAAAGTTTATTTTCCAAAATGCTCTCCTTATTCGCAAGTGTCCTCTTGAGCATCTAGCTGGGCACAAATGGTGGGGGCATTTGCAAATGGGGCAGCTGAAGTATACCGAGGGTGAGGGCAACGGGATCCCAAAGGTGCTTGAATAGAAAAGGGAAAGCAAGCTGCAAGTTTTCTACACTTATATCCTCATCTCAGAGTGGGCACGTTGAGGGAGATCTTTGCTAGAATAAAATGCGGATCTGTTCATAAAAAAATCAGTTTGCTAACAGAAAAATTAAACTATGGGAATACAGAGCTACCGTATCGTCGGGTATTCTCATCGTATAGAAAACAGCCTACAAATAAAGTCACAAAAAATAGACAGTTATATGCTGAGCAGCCAAAAACATCATGATTTATTAATATCTGGAGAAACTTCATAATTCAAACACAACCAAACTGTACATTTTACAATCACATTCTATTTGTAAACAGTTAAAAGCCACTGACTTCTTTTGCATCTTCGGACACAAACAGTTAGAATCAAGGCAATGAAATGATGGCGATTTCTGCACTGTTAAAATTTTTACCCTTGCCTAGTCTTTAAATCCATCGACTAAACAAGCATTTCTAGAATAATACCTTTTGTGGCAAAAAGATGTAACTCGTTACTTTTGCAAGAAAGTATTTGCGAGAACTTTTTAAACATTTAAAACTTTTATACAACAAACAATTCTGTAAGCCCAAGACCTTGGTTACAGTATGCATAGTTACTCGGTTCGGCTTTAAGGTACGACAGTTAAACGTTAACACAGTCACGAGAGCAGGAACAGAGCCACCCGATGGGATTACAAAAGAATCGTCTCACTACAGATTATCAGCAAACCACCACCACGCACTAATAAAAAGACGGCGTCAGAAAGCAGTATGTCAAACTCCAGCTCGAAGCGGTTTTTTTTTGGCAGAGAAAAGTCTTACAGAGCAATAAGTATTATCAGTGCTAAAAGTTGAGTTTTTTTTTTTTTTTTTCCTATAAGAAACTACAAGGAGTTTTTACTGG
>NW_009258618.1:716719-736719 GCF_000687185.1 Egretta garzetta | reverse complement strand
CTAACCAAGCGCACAGGAGACTCCCTAGCTTAACAACAAACCAAAAAACCTTCATACACAAAAAGACATCCTTACCAGGGGTATATCTGGCATCAGAATTTCCCCATCCTCCACCCAAACGAAGGGAATTATCCCAAGTGGACAACGGTGGTTTCTGGCCTGTTAGCCCTGGAGGTGGGCGGGACGGAGCAGTGATGCTTTTAGGTGGCAAAGGGACCTTCCACAGCTCATGAGCCAGAGAGGTGTTAGTGACTGATCCAGGAGACCATGTTGATTTGGAATCACTGTTTCTGGCTACTAAAAAGACAAAGAAAGACAACCACAATCACTACGCTGCTGGAACCGTCACCTTGCTACAATAAAAGCTGCTAAACTAGAGTAAAAAAGAAATAGCTGCTTTGAAAATGAGTGCAGTCACCACTCAGACGAGGCCTCGGGACTACTTTTTATTAACATTTTATCAACATTTATTAAGATTCCCCTGAAGGCCGTGAAGGGGAAGAAACACCAGCTCAGAGCAACGTAAGCAGACATCACCTGAAGTGCTTTGTGCTGTACTGCTGAGGGAAACATTGTAGTTGGAGGCACGAATGGATGACCAGGCACTAGTTGAAGGCAGCGTGGTGTTCAAAGATGAGGATGACCCTATAATAAAGACAGACATCAATCACAACACATCTCATCACAAATGCAATAAAATTAAAAAGGCACGACTTGTAGTCCAGACTGAACACGTCTGCGCAGTCAGACAAGGGACCTCCCGCACTTTCCTCAGTCCTCATCCTTGATCCAGAGGCACATGGTGGCAAGCACACTCAGCAGCGGGAAGCGCCCTGCGCTCGCTGCAAGCAAGGCTAGCTACACTACTGCAATGGCTAGGCTGTCAAGTTTTGCTTGCCTGCTTTCAAACACGCTGCCTCTCTGTGCACAGAATGACATCAGACCGCCGATCAGCAGCGCTCGCTCGGCCCACATTGTTGGAATATCTGTTGCATTGCATCAAGCAGCAGCGCTTGAGCCAAAAGATGAGCTTTGCAGCCGTTAAACCCCCAGCACAAAAGATCAACAAGGAGATGAGCAAGTAGCAAACACATCTCCAAGTCAACAGTGCCTCTGTGTGACTGAAGGATGATTGCAACAGTTAGGAAACGCAGGCTCTGGACATACCACTGTTCCTGTCCCTGAGGTGGTCAACTTCCCGCACAGTATTAATTGAAAGATTGTTTATGACACTGCCAGGAGTGACGTAAGGGTCAGTTTCAGGGTCGATGTTTGGATAACCTTTCCATGGCTCACCAGGACGAAACTCTAGGAAGAGAGGTTCAAAAAAGAAGCTTATTTGGGTTTTTGTTTTTTTTTTTTTTTAATCAGGAAACAGCTGTCTAAACATTAGATCTCTTAATGACTGAAAATCCAAAACCTTTTCAGCATTTAATTGACTTAATTTAGTCTTCTTTTCACTTTATTCACTTCATTTCTACTTTTTCTGGTCCCGTCTCACCAGGGTAAAGTCTCAAAGCAGGGAGATATGCTTCTCTTTGTACGACAGAATTACCGCTCTCAATTTCCACCTGCTAAAAACACACCCTTAATGCTTTTCTGTAGGCCATTTCCCTGCTCCCTCCATGCATAACGACCAAGGAATATAGAAGAAACAGCTGAGCGGTAAGAACCGCGCAAAGCGGCTGGTGTTGCGTACCTGGCGGCCAGTTAACACTGCTAGAGCCATTAGGCGATTTGGCACGGGGCCAGCCATCCCCAATCGATCCAGGAGGACTAGCTGGTGAATTACTGCTGTTCATAAAGTCATATGGAACAAATGGAGACTCTTCCAGCCTAAAACCACTTGAAATAGCACCTAATAAAAAAAAAAAAAAAGTCATCAAATATTTTTCATGGCCAATTTTTCTATTTTCATATACCTACATGCATATATAAAAACACGCCCATGTAAAGCATTCATGAAATATATAGCAGCACACCGTCCTCTTATGATGTCAAGTTATACAGGAAATCATACAGGATTATATAATCTAAAATGAAATGTCTCTGAATAATTCACGCTAAAGCCGTAAGAATAATCTCCCACGACATCATCTCATTAAAATAGTACACTTATTGAATGTAAGTAAAATATTAATTCAAGAGTGCAAGAGCATTCTGTGAGACCCCAACCAGGTAACAGGGGTAGTGAGAATATATCCCACAATGGGAGGGCTCTTGCAAGAAACATCTATAAAATCTGAAGGGTCTTTAGCTACTGCAAAGCTCTAAATTCTACTCATATTCCTGGGAGGGGAAAAAAAAAGAAAAGTAAACAAAATCACTGGAGGCAGAAGAAGGAAGTACACGAGCTATCTGCTGCCGTGCAAATCCTGTAAGAAGTTTAGAAGTTATTACACAGCAAAGCCAAAGACACTCTCCAGTTCTGAGGGAATAAATGGCTTTTACTAGTGAGTCAATGCAATACGGAGTTCCACTAATCAAGTTCCTAATACTATTCAGAAAACATTACCTACAGCTAAAGCGACACCAACGTTTCTTACTTGTGTTCATCTGTAACAACCAGATGAAGTTCAGAATTGCAGTAGCAGGGTATCTCCACTAGATGCTTAAGGAATCGAGTCATTTCAGAGTAGGAAAACAGCTGACAAAATCTAAAAATACCCAAACAATCTCAAGACTGAACAGTAATAGGAGACTGGAGAAATTTTATAACTATCTTTAGACACCGACCCTTTGTGCTAGAGACTCAAATTTTAACTGGATGAGATTTCAAGCAACTGAAACAGTCGAAATGCTGTATGAACCCTGATTACTGGAATGAAATATTAAGCAACCAAGTCCGCCTCCTCTAAAATTAAGCAGAGCAATGGTCCTAGTCTACCCCTTCTAAGGTCTCCCCATTTTTAGAATGTAAACATACACATTCATAACCAAAACCTGTAACTAAAAATGTCAGACACAACCAGAGCGCACGCACCCAGAGTTAAATCCCCATAAATCACTTCAAGGCCAGCGGGGTGGGGGGAAGGCAAGCTAGAAAACCTAAAGTTTTTGGTTTGAACATACATGAAGCATTCCAATCCAGATTAAGGTAAAGCTAGTAGCAATGGTCACACTTCAAGAAAAGTCTGGTTAAAAAGGAATTCTGCACAACGCTCCTACTAAACCTCATCACAAGGTCACTCCTGCAAGGAAAAACATCCAAGAAAGCTATGGGCTGCTGCGCAAGACAAGCGGCAAATCTGGCACAAACAACACAATACAGATTCTGACTGCTTGTAGCAACACGAACAGCAGTAGGTACAGCTACAGGCCTAAATATAGCAAACCTGCATTTTATACACAGAATGTGAGAAGCTGATGCGTAATCGGATGCTACTTAATGACATGTTTAACGTACCATGTTTGCTGGAGTTTTGATCTAAGGATGTGTTCACAGAAATGCTGTCTACTGTAGTCCATTTCCTCAGTCGAGATTGTGGCTCTTTAATACTGCTCATATCCATGTTTACATTCAAGTTTGAGTTCATTCCTAAAAACACAGATAGCTTATGAAATACAGACCAAATGTTTTTCTTCTGCTAATCACCACTGTTGTCCTAACAAACATTTAAGAGCATATTGCTATGGTTATTTCATGCTTTCAAATCTCTGGTTTTGAGAAATGTTCTAGCATTTAATACAGTGAACTTACTGCAGACAGAAGCTAAGCTAAGCAATGCAAAGCGCTCCGAAGTTCTCAGCTGATGTCTTCATGCAAAAATGTCAGCGGAAGAAGCCATTGAGGAAGTTAGAGAAACTCAAATGTCAACATCTAAAAAACCGTGGCATTTCTAACACCAGTCTAGCACCAGAGCAACAACTGATCTCACCCTACAAAGCGGAGGTGCTGCACTTTGAGGAGCTGTGCTCCGTTACAGAAGACATTTTTCTCAGCGGGAGGGTGTCTGTACTCACCCCTATTCCCCAGAAGTTATGTACTGGTATCTGCAGTTACAACCTCATTCCCATTCTTATTTGGGCTTTCAACAGGACACCTCACCAGCTTCTGAACCGCACCAGCACAGACGAGCACTTTGCGTGGAACTGCACAAGTAACACTACTCCCCTCCTCCATTTATCCTGTTCACAGCTATTAAAACCTCAGTAAGAGAAAACAAACCAAACTTGTCTGTTCTAAGCTGCTGTCTGTATTTCAAAATGTTTATCTGCCAGAGAATCAGCACGATGCCAACCCAAATCAATCCAAGTACCTGCGAGAACCAGCTACTCTGGGTTTGAACGATGTGCCCATGCTTTTGACTTTGGCACGCTGCTCCCTTTCCAGGTCTGTAGGAATCCTTTACTCACAGCCGTACCTGGTAAAGTTTCCAGCCCTTCAGATCTATTTACTCCCTTTCTGAAAATAAACCACTACAGCATTTTAACTTGGGGCCAGAGGCACATAGGGAACTTCTCAAATCTCTGCTAGAAACACCTTCATTCAGCACTGGAAACTAGTGCTTAATTTTGTTCCTAAGTTGATATGCACTGCCATATAGAAAGTGGTTTGTTTGTTTTCATATGTTTTTCTTAAAGGCATGAGCAGACATTGATGCCAGAAAAGCAGCCCCTTGAAAACTCTCGAAGTGCCCTGTAACAGGACAGCCGAGTTTTAAGAAATATAACAACTGTAGATAGCTGAAGCAGCAAAAAGGAAAAGTCCAGTCGATGCAGTTTTGACACCTCTCCCTCCACCATTTTGCTGTTGTCAGAGCAAGAACCTGTGCACAACAACCCTTCTTCTAACTCTGGAGAAGCTTTAGAGACAGACCTCTAAAAAGAAGGGTTAGAAAGATCACAAGCTGGCACAGAGACACGTCTAGCTGATGAGGTTGATGCCAGCCCCTTGGCAGTCACAGAGCCATGTCCACAGCTCCATATTTGAAACCTGTGGACTGAGGGATGAACATTAGTCCCTGGACATAACCTAGAATTTAAACAGTCTTTCCAGAAGTAATTCTTCATATCCAATTGTGGAAGATTTTATATTGTTCTGCTATACTCAGTATTTGGCAGAAAAAGGTATTTTTAATATTAGAAATACTTAATTCTGTAAATGAATCAGGATATGACTGCAGCACCCACCCCCAATCTCTGCTTTTGATGAACAAGTATCTAGTGAAGCTTGACAAATTCACCTCCCCAGAATGTAAACAGGATCGCCCTCCTTTCGTTGCTAGGTCTCCTGACACTAATATTAGAACATGGAAAAAATAACATACCTGCAAGTTTTCCAGAAGGCAACTTGGCAAGTTCAGCTCCACCTCACGCGACTATGCTACTATACTTTGTACACTTGGAGGATGCTACCAATACTCCTCTTGTCTCAATTTTTCACTAAAGGGTGGAGAAATTCCAGCAACCTACTATTTCTACCCTTAAGCTTTTATTCGTGGACTGAGTGTGGCTCCACTTGCTCATATCGCTATACAGTACTACTCCAAAGGGATCCCAAAGAATTCTTACGTATACTGCAGCAGATTCCTGAGGGATCTCAAAGCAATCTTACATATACTGCAGGTTCCTGAAATGTGGCAATGATTAAGGTGAGAAAGCACCTACTGGACAACAGTATACAGCAATTCAACTCAAGAAATGAAAGGAACCTTAAAGTAGGCAGGATGCAATTACTCAGCATGAAGTGTGGTGAGAAAGTTAAATATTCCTTTCATTAGACCTAACACAGTGTCTCCAATAGCTAAACAAACTTCATTTTTATGCCTTGCCCTTTGAACGAAAGCAGTAGTTAGATCTTAATGCCAATCATCATCAGCAACTATTAAGCAGCAGCCTGGACTTAAGACTGGCCACAAGCAGAATTCCAGTGTGCCACATGCAGTGCAACAGCACAGCCTGCACCGATCCACTGGCTCCATCATACCCCACCTATAAGCACAAGGATTTCAGCAGCAGTCCCTATTAAACAAAAAACTTTTCTACAAAGGGCAATGAGAATGCAAAGGAAGTCAGCCCAACAGAAATGACCAGATTACAATAATGTAGGAGAAAAGCAAACTGAAGAGGAGGAAAAAAATAGGGAAAAGGAACAAGAGGTAAGTGGTATACAGTTGTAGGAAGGGTAAGATAGCATTTAAAAGGGACCTAAAGTAAGGAGAAAATATACAAGCCTGGAATTTCTGAAGTAGAAATTGGACAGAAGCCTGGAAATGTAGGGAGAAAGAAACAGGAGATGTTTGTATTTATAAATGTTCAGACATTTTGCCTGAAATGAGACAACCATTCTTTAAAAAATGCAGAGCTAAAAGCTTTCTTTCCTGGACAAAACCACTAACAGGGAAATTAACATTTTGTTCTACCTATGCCATTCCAGATTCATTGAGAACGTTTTCATAATCCAAAGAAGTGAGACCACATCAATGGATTCTTTGTATGGATTCTACTTCTAAAAGTCCTTTAGCTCCAGGAATCATAACTGCAAAAGGACTCTGTATCATCCTCGGGACCCAGAGGATAAAAAGAAATAGAGACAGACATTCTTTTAAGAATGCAAAGCATTTTGTACTGAAATACAGACAGTCACTTCTGGGAACAAGTGCACTTGCAAAAAAAGTTCTTTGGTAAGCCCCACAAAGAATTACTACTTCCATTAAAATTCTAAGTGCTAACAGGATTACAATCACTCTTGTTTTCAGAGGCGGCAGGCAAGGAGAGAAGAAAGGCTGCGCGTCACATCGGCATTAACTGACTGTATGATATTAGCATGGAGAAACCCACCTATCGGGAAGCTGCTGAATGCATTTATTGGTGATGGCCCTTTTTGTAGCTCAGGAGTAGCATGGGGTATGACATTCTCCAGGAAAGATTTCATGGTGGGTTGATGGAGTGACTGCTGTTGAGAGGGTGGAGTTTGCTGCTTCATTAACAGGTTTGGATCGAGCTGACGGGACTGTTGCATCATCTGTTGCTGCATACTAAGAGATCGACCCTTAAAAAAACAGAGCAGTTACAATATAAATAGGCAAAAGCTTTTCCACATTTAAAGATAGATGATGAAACGCATCTTAGCACAGCAAAACACCAGCATTAAAGCTAAGTCACTCCTCTAAAGCTTGTCAAAATCGCACTCACTCTTGCACACTTCAGTACAGTTTATAACAAGAAATGCAGCTCAGGACGAAAAACAGTTTTCAGAGATAGTTTGAGAAGTTAGTAATAAACGTATTTATTTACCTGCTGCTCCTGCTGTTGACGACCACCAGAAGGCATGCTTCTTTGATTCTGCGCTTTTTGCTGCTGAGCCAACAACCGCTAGGAGACAGTGTTTTGTGGTGGTTTTTTTAAGAACAGTTTACAGCTGACATAAGTCTCTACTTAGACTTTCAAACAGAACACAGAGCGACTAGCTTTGTTAGCTTACCTGTAACTGGGAGATCTGAGAAAGCTGGTTTAACTGGGACAGTTGATTCAACATGGCTACCTGTTGTGGGCCAAAAAGTGGGCTCAGGCCACCGTTGTTTGGTGCATACTTCAGTAATGATACTGGAACCTGCAAAATGGACCAGCATGAAGGGTGACTGGCACTGGTGTGCAATTAGTTATACTAGGCGCAGAACATTCTAACGTGCGGTCAACAGTTGCCTGGTTTCCAAAACACTCACCAAGGCAAGTATGTTTTCAAATATTTACAGAATAAATACCAGCAGCAGCAATAAACATGAAACAACTTTCTGAAGCAGCATTTTAGTGTTTTATACTCCGAACGTTTTCTGCACTCAATTACCTGAGGGGATAGTAATGGAGGAGGCACTTGAGCACGTGGATTAGGCTGAGATGAATTAAGAGGTTGTGCTGGAGGCTGCTGCATGCTCCTGGGCTGTGCTGCTATATTACCAACACCAAACATACTGGGATTGCCATTCTGGGGAAAGGAGGGACAGTTAGTGACAATACACCTCTTCTGCCACTTCTCCCACCCCTATACATTTGAATTAGAAGTCAAACACATATCAGTCACAATCAATAGGTAGCTAGGATGTTACATCAAAAGATATTAAATGCTGTCAAGTAACATGCCAAGGATATGCACACAGCCTTACCTGTCTAACAGAATTCAAGTTTTGCATACCCAGCCCTGCTAGGGAGCCAAGGGCTTGGTTAGGTAGTGCATTATTTGAAGGGGGAAGCTTCATGTTTTGATTGGACATAAACTGCATGTTTTGGGACTCGTCTGCTACAATGCCATCCTGATTGGACAGACAAACCGATGCGCAACAACCAGCCAGCAAGCAAGCGGAATGGAGAAACCATTGCCGGGAACAGAAGGGAAGAGTCACATGACAGTCCAGCACCAGCAGGAAATAGGTAGAAAACAAAAGAGATCAGGTTAGTCATTTGCACTGCAACTGGGCGACAGAAAGTGCTTAGTATTATATATCAGTAAGTTAAAAAGAACAAAACATCTCTTACAGATTAACGAGAAAGCTCTAATTTTCCTCTCCGCTAAATGCAGGAAGCTAGGGAGCACGCAGGTAACTACTTAGAACGCAGAGTCAAAGAAGTTGAGAAGTGTCCAGCAGCGAGACACCTACTAACCTTATCAAAGTAAGGACCGCGATCCATGGAAGACTCTTTGGAAATTTGAGGACGAGAACCAGGGCCTTTTCCAACCACACGATTGTAATCTCCAACATTGAGGCCATGCTTATCCATTTCCATTCGCTTATCTTGCAATAACCCTAGGAAAAGGTGAAAGATGTGACTACAACATTGAACGGAACACTATTCTGTTTTCCAGATACACTCGAAACCAGCTCCTGCTTACAAAGGGCTGAACTAATACAGCGCTCAGGCTAGACGCTAATAAAAGAAAACATCAGTTCAGCGTTCAGCTCTCTGGGCTTTACCGAAAAGGGAATCGATGGCTACAGACAACTTAAAACCTGGAATCAGCAAAGCACCAGCAGACTTTGCTAGGCTTCACAAAAATACCATTCTCAGTTTTCTGTTAAAAAAAGGGAAAGTATAATTGTTTAAAGTTGAGTTTCCAGTTGTGAATGCCACTGTTTTTAGTAGCAATAAGCATTGTCCTGGCTTTGAAGTAGCATCTTTATCACATCCCTTACACTGTGTAATATTCTAGAGGCCCTTTAATTTGATTCAGTTAAGAATAAACCTACTTAGCTAAAAAAAGAAACCCACCTCACAAATTTAAAGTATTTGTGTTTATTAAAAGCAAATTTTAAGTTATCTTTTATCATTAATTCCACTAGGCAAGCTAGATCAAAACAGAAGCAGTAATGAAGGAGCCCGTTAATACTTTACTGCATACAGTGCAACAGAATTACTTTCCAAGCAGATGATTTAAATTCAAATTAAAAAAAAATTGAAATAATTTAAATATGAGGCTTGCCATTAATATTAAAATCTAAAATTCAAAGAACAATTTCTTTACACAACAGACTATGAGCCCCAAAGTGAAAATACTCAGTTTTGAACCTGAATAAAAAAAGAGTGCAACTACAACAACAACTACAATGCTACAATTACTTTAAATTAAATATTCTATTATTATATTGTTATTAATGTATTCAAGAATTATACTATTTTTTATTTGCTAGAGGAATCATAACAGTCAATGGATTCAAATAAAATAAATTGCTCACAAGTCACTTCACACTCAGGTTTAAGCATTTCTAAAGCAATTGTTCAGTATTAGTTTAGTTCTTAGAACTGAAAATGTGCTTCCAAGAACGAACCACAATGAGCGAGCATGGTATCGGGAACATTTCTGTTGATATTTAGTGCAGGTGTCCAAAAGGCAACCTAGATACTTGTATTACAAGAAACAAACCTTGAAAGCACTCTTTCATGTCAGCTTAATATATATATACATAAGCGTAGCTTGATTTATGGATAACATGATTATAGCGACCAGGTGATTCAGGTGTGTAGCATTACTCACGCACACTATTTTTTTTCTCTACAAGGGTATTCCTTTTCTTTAGGGAAATATATGTTTAACCATATACAGCTATAACTATATATAATATAGAGAGCTTTTAAAGAGTAATTCACAGAAGGATATAAACTAAAGGAGAGACTGGAAAGGAAAGTAATAAAACCCAGCTACGTTCTTCTATTCTTACCTCCAGACATGTCCATCTTATTGCTCTGTATGGTTTCTTCTGGTGATTCTCTCTGAATTAATAAAATGAATCATAATTATTTAATAATAATATTTTTAAAAGCTAAAACAAGAGATTCCTATATACTATTTCAATTCAAACCTGCAAGAAAAAAAATCGAGACAAATCAGATGCAAATTTAAAGCATTTTCTCCCTTTAGTTGTTACCCAATTGAAAACAGGCATCTTCACCAAAACGTGTACGTAATGTTACGTACAACATCAGACTACTGGGTGAATACCTAGGTAGCGTTTACGAATACACTTTTCATCAACAAATAGGTCTTTTTGTAATGAGGATGCAAGGAAAAGGGATGAAGGAGAAACAAACAGAAGTAAAAAGAAAAATACTATGAAAGTGAACACTAGGCAATTAAGCATTTTCATCTTTATGCATTATAACTAGCTCTGCAAGAAGGCAGTAAAGCCAGGTAGAGGTAAATACTTACTGAAAAACTGAGATTTGTGAATTGCTTAATGAATGGATTGATCCATGTTTCATCTTGCTTATTTCCACCTTTCATTATTCCCTTAAAAACAGAAAGGAATTCCTGTAATACTCAGAAGATGTTCACCACCTACTGCTTAAATTACATCATAAAATGTTATGAATGAAGATTAAAGCTTAATGGTACTCAATGCAGCAATCTGTTCTGACTCAGCTTTTAGAAATGGCTACAGCACAAAAACCTCGAGGCAATCTCCTCATTACCTTTGTGGGCATTTTTTTCATATATGGTGGCCAATTTAAAGATGGGTTAGCTTCTTGTGAAGAACCACTGTTCCACATTCCAATCTCTACATCCTCCTCTTCCTCCCAGCTGGTTTGACGACTGCCTGTCAATGGCATATCATCTCCACACCAACTATCTTGCATAGATTTAGGCCCTGGTTGTGGAAAAAAAGCCAGCACATTAACATTTCAGTAGCAACTGACTGCTCTTAACACAGAAGTCAACTTGATGTTTACTTCAAGATAAAAAAGCCCTCAAAAACATAAAGCTTCTAGAGAGGGTCTTTCACCGTCCTCAAATACCTTTAATCAAAGACGACGCAGAAAGCACTCACCAGGTTTATTTGAAGCCTGTTGACCAAGAGAAGCGTTTCCCCAGCCAGAGGTGCCTGCTGCATCGCTGATGGGTTCTCCCCAGCTAGTACCGGTATCCATGGGTTTACCCCACGCTGACGTTCCATTATCTACAGTAGTGGCTGGAGTAGAAGGCTCTCCCCAACCTTTTTAAAGCAGTATGAGTTATTGGCATGTTTTTAAACAGGATTTTAAAAGCTATCTAAAGAGACTCAAGTGTTTTGCCTTTTCTAGATCCATAACATACAATAAAAAGCATGTAAGTACACATTCATATTTTGTATGAAGGTGATTACTACAACTGTAAGCTGTTCCATAAAAAAGTCACAAAAATACAGATTTCCTATGTAAAGAATCACATTTTGACAATAGAAATTTCTATGGTATTAAGTTTCTAAGAGCTTGTTATATTTAAGCTACTTCACAGCTGAAAAAGAGACAGGGCACAAAATACTTCATAAACACCACGCAAGCTCATCTGTCAGTATCATTATTCACTGCTCCCCAGACTACAAGATCAGAAAGTCTGATCTTGAGTCCATATCAAGCCACCACCCTTCACTCTGTCCTGTAGCAGCTCAACACTTTTTTTGGGGGGGAGGGGGAGGATCTTTGGCAACATCAAGTTTTAACCATTTTAGAATCAAATGAGGAAAAACACTTTCATTCCTTGGATACTATTTTCTCTGTGTTCCCACACCCCAGAATTCAAGTAGAGCTGTCTAGCCTTTATTACTCTAGCTATTTAAAACTAGAACACATCTTCCAATCTGCATAAAAATACCAAACGTCTGAGCATTGCTGTTATTTTTAATAACTAAAAATGGTATTTCACTGGCACCTTCTCCTTTCCACTTTGAAACTATTGTTATATGAAGCAAGAACAAAAAAAATTGTTTTACAATTAACAGAAAACACAAATTTGCATAAAACCAAGCCTTACCAGAACCCGAACTGCTCTCCTTGCTAGACATGGCACTTGAAGACAGTAGCTGCTGATGTACCTGTGCTTGCTGGTCTGAACTGCTGCTACTGTTTGGGACATTTTTATTCCACATATTCACATTTTTGTAGTTGTATTTGCTTGGGTCACCCCAAGCAGAAGTTCCATCATCAATTTCCATCTTACGGCGTATTGATTCAGGGGATGGCTCCTCCCAGCCAGTGGGTTCTTCCTCCTTCGCTGGTGCCGGCATCGGTCCACCCAGCCAGCCTGACCCCGGGGGTTTGTTTGTGGCAGATGGTGCTCCCCAAGAGCCAACATCTTGCTTGTTCCATTCTGGAGAGTTGATTGGCTTTGACGAATCCCCCCAACCTTGAGGCTGATTGGATTTAGGAGGGTCTCCCCAGCCCTGGTTCTGATTAGACTTTGCAGGCTCATCCCATCCTGAAGAATTATTTGGGTTTGTATTATTACCTCCCCAAGTAACAGAATTTGATTTACCTGGCTCGTTCCAGCCAGATACTGATCTGTCACTGTCGCTACCTCCCGAACTGGATTTCTTAGACTCACCCCAATGGTTACTTCTTGAATTTTCACCCCAGCTGTCACCGGCAGAAACTGTCCAACCCTGGCTGGCCTTTTGTCCATCTCCCCATCCCTGTTTGATCTTCTGTGCGTCATTCCAAGATGACTTTTCCTCTTTGCCACTTCCCCATGATTGATTGCTCTTGACCATTACTGTAGCAGCAGAATCTTCTTCCCACCCCCCTTGGCTGTTTGACCCTTTGGAGTCTCCCCACCTTGTAGCAGACTTTGGATCTCCCCACCCTGATACAGATGAGGTATCATTATTATTAGGGCTAGGTCTATCCACACATCCCCCTGAGCTGGAAGTCTGTGTCACAGAGCCTCCCCAGGCCTCTGTCCCATTGTCAGTTTTTCTTTCACCCCTTGGTGATGTTTCAGTATCCCAGGCAGTGTTCTGTTTGATTGGAGTCTGTCCCCAACCAGAGTTGGAAAGGACACGTGGATCTAAGTCAGTTCTGTTCACTATACTTTGGAGTAATGCATGCTGGTCAACTTTCCTTCTCTCTCGGTTCTGTCCTTCTGTAGTTACTCTGTCTTCATGGCATCCAGTGCTCTCCGAACTACCTTCGCTGTCCCCCGTACCTGTTTTGGCCCATGCGCTGTTCTGCTCAGTTATCTGAGAAGTGGCAGAACTCTGGCTGTTAAGGTCATCCTCCTCAGTAGATTTCCATCCGTTTGTAAACTTCCTGCTGTTTCCATTCACGCTTTCATTGGAATGCTGATTACTAGGCAGTTTACTCCATTCCCCGTTTGAAATGTTAGTGCCAGCATTTTGTGCAGGGTTGCCCCATCCTCTTCTACTCCCGCCAGCACTTGCACCATTTCCGCTTCCCCATGGCATATTCTGGGAGTTGACTGTCCCTGCCTCCCACACCCCTCCTCCTTTATTCCCATTGATTTGAAAGTTAGTGCTGCCAGGCCCGCTAATGCCTGGCTGCATTAGAGTTGCATTCACAGTGTCACCATTAGCTTGGCTGTTTGGGCCTGAACATTTGTCTCCAGAGTAGTTAGAACCATAGGCACCCCATGTAGTACCATAAGATCCACCATTTTTTGTCTCACCATTGCTAAGATGAGAAATGGAAGTGCCATTTGTAACTGGAGAGGCCTGAATCTGAGAATGATTCATTGTGCTCACACGCCAGGCCCCATGCCCTGTATTATTAGGCAGTTCGTTAATCTGCACTGAACCAGCAGAGTTTGGTAAACTAGAGGTCATAAAGTTAGTAGTGTTATTTGGTCCATTCATTTCAGTGTTAAGGTTTTGAGGTTGCCCACTGAATGAAACCTTCCGTGTACCACTTACTTCAGAATCACAATTTTCCTGAAGGCTTCCCCAGGAACCATGGGCTGAACCACCCACTTTAGAGTTAATACTCTGACTATTCGATATCTGACCTATGGTACTGCACTGAATATTTGTGCCAGGGTTACCGCTCCCTACAGACCCTTTCAGGGCATGTCCATTGTTCTCCAATACAGGCCAGGCACCATGGTTGCCATTCGAATTCAAAGTGCTTGGATTTAACCCTCCATTTGATGAAGAGTTTATGGTGCCCCAAGCATTCATTCTATTGTTGCTACTTTCAGATTTGCTGTCAGGAGCATCCACAGAAACTTGACATGTGCTTATTATGGTTCCATGGGATAAACCCCACGGCCCATTAATACTTCCGTTGCCCACATTATTGCTGTTGCTACCAACCACAAACTTATTTTGAGAACCATGTCCAATGCCGTTTCGAATGCCATCATTTTCACCACCTGTGCTCCCTGAAGCCATTATAACGAGGTTTCTCTCTGACCCAGAGCTAGAGGCAGAGTCAGTGTCCATACATTCTGATGTCAACTCTGGGTCACTGCCAGTGATTGATGGCCATGCTTCTTTGTCAGAGCCGTCTACAATAACTTTATCCCAGTTTGTGCTGGAGTCACTATTTGAAGAGACTGGTCCCCAGTGAGAATTTTCATAATGGGATCCTAGACCACTGTGGTTCAGATCTAAAGAGAAGAAGGAAAGTCCAAGAGCATTATTATAAATTTAGTATTACTACTTCATTCAACAGAAGAGGGAGGAAAGAATAACGTCTAAAGATATTAAGCCAAGGACTATTTTGCTTAACGCTGCAGTCACTGAGGACGAGAGAAAGCTTTCGAGTACGGCTGCTCAGAGCACTGCCACACGCGTGACCTAGAACACTTCTCACCAGCATGCAAAGATGCAGTCTCACAAAAAGCACAACTAAGCGCTTCTAAAGGTACAGTTCTTTTTAGCAGAGAAATAGTTTTGGTTTTTTTAAAATACTCTAGATCACCATATACAAAGTGTTGTGTAAGAACATATACATGTTAAAACCTAAAATACTATACAAGATCAAAGACACTCTGACAGGCAGAAATCTAAACAGGATATTAAACTGACCTAGTAGAACCAATTGCTGTGTGACAACAGCCAGAGAAACACACCCCCTCCCACCCCCAAAGACATTCTGCAAGATTTCTTAAGTATAAGTTACTTAAGATATTTTCTTTTAGACAACAACATTTGGACACAAAAGACACAAGACCAACCAGATCAAATACAGTAGCTGAACTGACACTTCTTATTTTTTGTTTATATAAGAACTACTGTTTATTTTTCAATAAATAAGCTGATCATGTCTGGGAATCAAGGTGACATACGTCCTAATTAACTTATCAACACTGCATGGTTAAATACATGCACCACAGAGTATTTGCTATAAGACAAGTGATACAAGTTTTCATCTCATACGTCTAAAGCTTTACTGCAGACCCCCCCCCCGACTGTTAAATCAAAACACAGTCAGACAGGTACACCAGAAGATGAAACGGTGGAAGTGTGAAGCGATGGAGTTGGTAACAGAACACAAGTGCGTAATGTCAGTGAAGTTTTTTACTTGGCATTTGCCTGAATGGAGAGAAAAACCACCTAGTGTACCCTCAATTGCTGTATACGTAGCAAACTATGCTTCTCTGGCCATTAAACCATTCAGGTTTTTTAAAAAAGAAGCTGCCAACTTTTCTTAGCATTGTTCCCTTTTTTGCCTTTGAGTGTTCACAATATGTGTACCTAAGGACAGCAGGGGAAAAAAAAAAGTTTTATAGCTCCTGCTCATTCTTAATGGATTTTTACAGCACATGCCTTACATCTGCCTAGAAAAAGGCAGGTACAGTCGCTTTGCCTAAATACCTTCATGACATTGTACCTGTTCAGGTTAACAGACAGGGCTAAAACTACCAAACCGCTACAATTATCAACCTTTATTTTTCTCAAAAGCTATGTAGGGACATGTAGGGACTGACTACTTTAAAAACATACCACTAATTTATACACCTCCTGTGTTTCCAAGGAATACATGGTGAAGTCTGAAAGGAAGCTGCCAGTCTTACCAGCTTCTCCCTCCTGCTACAAGGAGCACCAATTCTACACCGAAGCCCCAAACCTGTATACAGCTCAGTAACAAGTAACTGAGTTGCAACTACTCCGTTAAAAGTGCTTGTCAAAATTGCCACCTACTTAGAGGTTAGAAGGTACACAAGATACACATTTTGGCAATAGCTCAGCTCTCAAATGCTAGGATCATTTGGCAGGAGCCTGTTCTCAGTGCCCCAACTAAACCGCAAAAAGGGTTGATGTGGTTTGCAGCGTGAAAGCACAACTGGCCAGTCTGAAGAGAAGCACGGTTGATTTAGGTTTAAGGAGACCTCGCTTCAGTGCTTCCATCTCTCAAAAAGAATTTGAGAACACCATGACAAGCAGAAAATCCCACATTTTAAAATCAGAGCAACAAATTTAAATACTGTATTATTTGAATTTATGATCTCGATCTATAAGGAAACAGGAAGAAACAAATAAAAAAGCTTACATTTAAGTTACTATGGACAGTTTACTAGTATTACACAGATGTGCAACAAGTTGTGGTCTATTTTAAATTAATTTTTAATCCATATCAACATTATTCATCCTACAGTAAAAAAGAACCAAGCCAAAGACCCTGCCTTCGCGAGTGCGTAACTTGGAGCAGCACAGAGCAGGGATCACCCACTGCTCCTCCAGCACCCAGGGTGATGGAAGCTTGAGAGCATGAAAGCAATCAGTTAGGCTTCACAGAGCAACTACAACATGAGCAACTACACCATGAGAAACAAGGATGCTGGTACGGCAGTTTGGAACAGGGAGTAGTGGGAAAAGACCTGTGGCAGGTAAAAATGGAGCTGCAATAGTTAGAAGTGCCTGGCAGCTCCAGTGTCTTGAAGAGAAGAACCATGACCCAGTACCACTTACTGACGTGGTACTAGAAAAAAGACTGCAGGATCTGAGCAATTGTCCAACAAACCCCAAGATTTCCAATCTCACGTGGGTATTTAAAAAAAAAAAAAAAAAAAAAATTTAACCTATATTAAAAGTTAAGAGTTGTCTGCACTCTGATGAACAAGAGTCAGCAGCATCAAAAGCTGCCCTACCAAAACAAAATCTTGATTACATAAACATCCTCCCAGTAAAACCATCGATTTTAAAAACAACACAAAAGCACACAGATGGCAAACAGCCTGAATGCAGCGTGGAGAAAGATACACAGGGTATGGCTACCAGCCAGAGTGAAATGGTAAACAAACCCCGATTTGCACAACAATAGAATACATAAAAAGAAAACTTTTGTTTATTAAAATTCTATTACAGTAATTTAGATGCGATACACTGTTTGTAATGAGCCAATACACAAATAGCCTATAATGATTGATTTCCAGTCACCCAGAATTTTCTCCCATTACGTACAAAACTACCTTGACTAACAGCCTTTTTCCTGGACATAAATGTGCATTAGTGATTTCTAGTATGAGCCACCATTTTTAAATATTCCTATCTGAATCTCCAGAACACCCAAACTTCTGAGATTAAGTATACAAATACCAAATAAGCAAGGTATTATCTCCGATTTTTTGTATCTGCCAGATATCACACAACCCCCTCAAAATAAAAAAAACCCTACAGCTGACAACATACTACATTTGGTGCACAGCAAAACGAGTCAGTAACAACCTACTCTTGGTTTTCTCCCCAAAACTATTTAGAAGCTGCAACTGAACTTTTGTGGCCTAAATCCTGGACAAAAAAAAAAAAAAAAAAAAAAAACCACACAAACCTGAGTTCCTTAAAATTCAGCAATTTGCTTAGATTTTCTCAATAATTTGTAATTTAATAATACAATGCCTTCTAGCTCTGAGTTACTCCTGCAGGAAACGTTTGCAGGACACTTACGTATTTTCTGAAGCAGTTTGTTTGGTTTAAAGTACCATCACATGGTCTAAACTACACAGTAGGATTGAGAAGTGTAAATTAATAAGTATCTGCATCTTGCCCCCTCTGTCTCTTTCTCCAGTTCCAGTACATACTGGTGCCCACAGACTGTCAATACTATACTTTCCCAATCACTGTACCTTTGGTCCCTATGAAAAAACACATTTTAGTAAATAAGCTTTGTAGTGTCTTCTTGAAGTACTCCAACCCAAGAATAATAGATGTGGCTGTTTGCCTCTGCAATTGTTTCCTAACTGTTAATGCAGGGCAGGAAAGCTGCCAGGGCAAGGGTGCAGCGTCCACCTGTGCCTAACCCAGCACAAGTGGTGGCTCTCCCAAAAGGGCCCCTCCTTCCTCTCCCCTCGCAGGGCCCTGACCTGTGCGGGACCGAACGCCCCAGCAGCACTGCGGTGAGCCAGGCCAGCTCGCTGAGCCACAGGCAGATGAAGAACCCTCAAAGTTAGCTTTCCATCGCATGGGTTCATAGAATCACAGAATGCTTTTGGTTGGAAGGGACCTTTAGGGTCACCCAGCCCAAGCCCCTGCAGGGAGCAGGGACACCTTGAACCAGACCAGGCTGCTCACAGCCCCGTCCAACCTGGCCTGGAATGTTCCCAGGGATGGGGCCTCCACCCCCTCCCGGGCCAACCCATGCCACTGTGTCACCTCCGTCATTGTAAAGGATTTCTTCCTTATATCCAGGCTAAGCCTACCCTGATTCAGTTTAAAACCATCACCCCTTGTCCTGTCACAACCAGCCCTGCTAAAAAGATTGTCCCCACCTTTCCTCTGGGCCCCCTTTAAGCCCTGAACGGCCGCAATCAGCTCTGCCCACAGCCTCCTCTTCTCCAGGCTGAACAACCCCAACTCTCCCAGTCCGGCCCCGTAGCAGAGGGGCTCCAGCCCTCGGATCATTCCTGTGGCCTCCTCTGGCCCTGCTCCAACAGGTCCATGTCCTTCTTGTGCTGAGGAGATGCTGCACTGACTCGCTAAGCAGCCAAATTCAGCGCAAGGGAAGGGAGGTAGGGGAAGGGAGAGGAGGATTCACACCACCCCTCGAGAGCAGTCCTCATGGTAAACAGAGGAGAGGCAACACAAAACGTTCTCCTAAGCCCTGAGCCCACAGCAGCCCGATGGGTGCGCAGGACAGGCGGGGCCAGCACAAACCGTCCCACAGAACTAGCTGCGTTACTCCAGAGCATTTCATATGGCACATCCCAGAGTCCTCACACAGCACATTCGCTCCAAAATATTGCTTAAAAAACAAACAGTAAGTGTTCTTCACAGTCATATCCAGTGAGCAACACACACAGCTGTGGGTCCCCACCTCCCTGCTACCCCAGCATAAACTCAACATTCAAAACAGAAAGGCCCCCAGACGTGGTTTCCTCCACCGGGCTGTGAAATGTCCCTGATGTAAAGCACAGGCTTGCACAGATTATTCAATTTAACACCACGAAGAGGCATTTTAACATGTAAGCATAGAGGTTAAAAAAAAAAAAAAAAAAAGGCTTAGTATTTTAAAGCTAAGGTGCCACATAGTCCAAACATCTTTTTGGTATGAATTCTGACATATTTTGGAAAATTAAAAATGTTTAACCAAATGTAGTATGTAATGGCACAGAGAAAGTATACTCAAGTCATTCACACAGCACACATGATTGAAAAACATAAGCCAAAGAACAAAAAAATTAAAAAAAAATCAAGACAAAATTGTGTGAAACACATAACTACCACAAACACACGTAGTGCAAAAAAAGGTGAGATTTAAATAGCTAACCTGACTGGTTAGGGGAGTGGCTCACCAAGTCCCGAATGGGAGGCATGCCTACAAAAAAAAAAAAAAAAAAAACAAAAAAAAAAAAAAAA
>NW_009258618.1:695838-716653 GCF_000687185.1 Egretta garzetta | reverse complement strand
CTACAAAAAAAAAAAAAAAAAAGCAAGAAAAGTACAGAAGTGTTACTTAAGTGAACTAGCCCTTTGAGAACAGTCCCCAAACCACTTGTTACTTTTAAACCATTTATTAGCCCCTTTTTCAGGAAAGGTTTCCCTTAAGAGCCGTCTCAATTGTACTGACCGTGCTAGCGACAAGCAAGTTCTGAATTGCCTCACCCACGGTGCTGAGCACACCACAGGGAAGAGACACCGACAGCAAACCCGCCTTTCTACATGTAGCATTTCGATTTAACGACCAGCAGTTTTGCTGCTTTTAGTAAACACTTCCACCACTAGTTATTTTTTTTATACACTTGGCATTCAATTAACCAATTCAATATGTCCTTAAGTTTGAGTTATATAAAAAAAGGGGAAGAATTTATAGTAATTGAAACCAAAACTGGTTAATTTTTGACTGTATTAACTTAGAATTTTGGAGGTCAGCCCTGAAACTTAAGCAAGTTCCTATCACTGCTTCGAACGGCATGCTTTCTCCACCTGAAAGTCATTATTTTGCTGCATGATTTAGCAAACAGAAATAACTAAGTTCAGTCCAACTCTGATTTAAGCTAAGTGTGTGCATAACAAACTTTTATTTACCACTCTTCCATAGCTTCTTCCTCCTAAGTGTCCTATAGGAAGCGTGTGAAATCAAAGTTAATGTTTCAAATTCACAGATTTTACAGTTGGAGACCGTAACTGCCACATCTAAGGCCATGTTTCCTAAACTACATCAACCTCCATCACTACTAACTGCAAACCCCAACTGCTCACTTCTTCCCTGACTCCTACAATAACTGAGAAAAAACCCTTAAGCTACGGGAAGAAACTTTTGTTTCCAAAGGCTCCGGCTGTAACAATTTTGCAGCTCTGCTGCAAGATGCAGGAGGATAAAGTGAGACCCACTCGCCTCAAAGGAATCCAAGTAACTGGACTAAGGCCAAGAGCCTGATGGTGCTCTCCTGTTTTGTTCTGTCCCACAGTTGTAAGCAATTACTGCTGGCAAATATTTTAGTTCATTATATAAATCATTTCATTGTGGAATAACCACCTGGCTCTTCTGATGTGTTACAAAGCACAGAGGCAAAGGCACACGCCAAGGCAGCACTCAAGACCTTCCTCTCCTGTGAAGTTTACGCATAGGGGAAAACTCCAGGAGAGCAAACAACTGAATTGGGTATGAAAATGTTCTGATAAAGAGCTACTTATGTAGATTCCTTAAAATAACCATCTTGGTACAAGGCTGTATCTATTTCAGAAGTACTACATGGCATGAGCTTCACTTATGTGTCTTTAATAAAAAGATAGGCCAAATGTCCTAAAAACAGCAGGAAAAAAAACAAGCCAGAGGACTATCCCTTCCTAAGCTTTACTTCTAAACAAAGCAGGTTGATTTTCAAAAGAGAAGATGATTGTCCACACACAAAACACATAAAGAGGGGTTTTCTTCACCGTTGATATAATTAAAAAATTCTCTAATACTTAAAAACTTACTGTGGCCAGGGCAATTACAGGAAGACTTGAAATTTAGCAGTACTTGTGTTCCCTGGCTTTTACAAAGCACCTACCAAACAGTTATAACTGTTTAACTGTTTATCCCTGTATATTAATATCCCTGTTAATATACTGTATATTAACAGTATATCCCTGGCTCCGCTGGAACCAGGGAGAGATCCTACTCCAGGGTCTATCAAGGGACAATAGATGAAACAACTGGAGCCATTACTAATTCCAGCAATTTCGACTTCAACATTTCAAGCTACAGTTTTTCTTTTAGCCCTAAAATACAGATGGATCCCAATATCCATTAAATAATGCTAAAAAAAACCAAAAAACAGAGAACTTAGCAATCATCAAAGATACTCTGTTAAGGTGTAAAATTTGCTAACCCAAACAGCCTGTGCAAGGATATTCTTTCAATAGGAAGGGATCTACAGATGTGCCCCATGTCACACAACTTTTAGTCTCGGAGATAATGACAAGGAGACTACCTAGAAGCTGCTGTTGGAAGCCAAAAGAGGAACCAGGGAGAGTGAGTGAATAAGACTGCGACAGGCAAATGACAGTAGCATTTCCTTTCAGATACGAAGGTGTCGAAAGACATTAAGGCACTCTTGCGTGCTGCTGGACTATGGCCAACTCCACGCTACCTCACAGGTAATTCATTAGACAAGATTTCAAAATCGTTACAAAAATCCAGCACTGAAAAATTATTTTCCTATACATTTCCCCAAGAACATGACAGAACATCCGCATGGGACATTACTCCTGGTTACACTAGAGGAAAGAGATCTTTCAAGCATACAGACACACGGCACCAAGAAACGAGGCCCTGACCTCCCAGCTCTGAGCAGTCCACCCCGCACACCCGGGGCCACCCGAGCACAGCACACCCCTAACAAAGACCCGACAGTCAGTGCCTGCCAGGCCACTACAAACATTTTCTTAAGATGGAAAAGTGGTTTGGCCAACCATTCTCTCCCCTAAAGGCTCTCAGCACCTTTGAGTTACCAGATGGAGGTGTAGACGTTGTTCTAATAATTCACATATTATTCAAACCGCAGAACTACTCCCAGAAAAGCTAATGCCTCAGACACTGGCTACGGCGCTGTAGCAGCACCGCATAGGGACCGTTGACATCTCCCAGCCTAAAGGTTTTCCAGCCACACCAGCACAAAAATCAAGCAAAACTGGGAATAAGGCAATACACAAATGGGAAGCCAACTAATTAAACATTGGGCTGGCATTCACAGACAGTGAAATGGAGGACAGCATACTCAAACTCACCTCCGCATACAGTGAGGAGGTTTAATAGGTTGTATAGAGAGCAACACTTAGTTTACACATGGATTTTTATTTAAATCACTACTTGATGCCACACAATTTGACCAGTAGAGGATATATATATGCTGCAGAAAAAGCTTCACCTTAGAAGCAAGCAAGTATATGAAAGGTTACTTTAAACTTGACTATAGACAGGAACAAAATTATACAGGTGAAGTAAAAAAAAAAAGTTAACTGCTTAAAAAATAATAATTAAAAAAATCACTTCTTGGAATGGCAAAGAGTTCTATCAGTACACTGCAAGAATAATACTGGAGAGTAGTATCAGAAACATTCCTCAAGGGGCACATGGATAAACGGCTTCCAATGCTTTGGTTGTTTACTTTCATTTTTAATACTGCTTCTTCAAGATTCAGTAATCAGAACAGCTCAAAATTTAACTGAAACTTGAAATATCAAGGCTATTTCCCCAAAATCTTTTTTGTAACTGAGGGGGCTAGGATTCACATCCTTTGTAGTGTATAAAACACTAATTTTGAGAAACACTGGGAATTCAAGAATGTTTCAGAAGAAACTATCTGTGTACATAAAAATAAGAAAGTATTTGTCCAACATATTAAGTGTTAGCAGGCATTAATACCAAATCCCTTTGAAAATCTAGATCCCTACAAAGAAAGTTATTTTTTCCAGCCAAAAAGACTGTCCTTATTGTCCCCAAAGAATTTGCTGAACTGCATGCTAGTACATTGACTGAACAGCAAATTATGTACATGTAGCAGGTAAGTTTACTACTCTTAAAAGGGTATTTGAAGAGAATACATCACAAGCAAAAATAATAAAGGACAACTATACTAATAGCGATAAAGCTAAAGGTTGATCCATTTTGTAGGACAACCTAGCTTCAGGTAGATGAACAAAGAAAAACTCTGTCCTAGCAACAAAAAACAATTCTGATATTCTAAACAAGTTGTGCCCTAAATATATGTCTAGATATAAAACCAAAAACCAAAACAAACCACCCCCCCCCCCCAAAATAAACAAAAAATCTTGAGGTGCTCTTCAGAATGCTCTGGGAACCATCTGAAAGACTCTTCCTTGTGCAATCTGTGTAACAAAACTGGATGCAAAAAAGATGCTTCGTACCATGACCACGCTTGGACAAATTATTAGGATAAAGACTGGAAATTCAGAAATAGCAGTGGTCATTTTGGCTTCAACATCTGTGCAGAAACCAGAGATGTCGATTGTACACCACTGGCAACACCAAGCAACTGAGATGTCTTAAGTTGCAGCAGGAAACCTGCACAAAGATGGCTGAAACCATCCTGTAATATTAAGCTACAACACAGGAAAATATCTCATCATGATACAGCTTACATTTAAAGTTGAAATAACATTAGCTCAAATATTTCACTGATAATTGAATTTAAACTATTCGATTTTAAGTTAAAGGAAAACAAGGTACCTCCCCCTCACCTGGCTGTTTTTTGCTGCTGTTCGGCACTTCTCCGTTGGTCACAGGCTGTTTATTTGTGACAGTGCTGCCTCCTGACTGGCCGTTTAATACTTTAGGAGTAGATCCCAGGTTTGCAGCTATAACTGGTAACTGCTGACCTCGTTTCAGAAGCTGTTTCTGTTCCTGGTGTCGAAATCGCGGTGGTACTTCACGAGGAGGGTATCGAGGCAAGGTCTGCTGCTGCTGACTGTTGGCTGTGGCCCGCTTGGCATTATTATTAGTGCTGGTTACTGTGGAAGTGCCGTTAGAGGTGACAGGCTGAGGCTGGCTTACACTTGTCTTTGTTTGTTCTGGCACTACCCCCACCCCCAAAAGAAAGAAAGTTGGACAAAGTTATTCATAAGAACAGCAACTTCAAAAATTGAAGACTATGTCAATATTCTTAGATGTGCTTATATATTATGTAACGGCAGCATTTTTTCCCCAATTCAAGTTGTAACTCATTCCCCATTAAAAGCTCAATTATCCCATAACCACACAGCTTTAACAGCACAGATCTGGAAGCAGAACTGTGTCTCGCTATCACTCCTAACAAAGTTATCTCAGTTGAAGTATGCTACTACGAACAAGCTTTCCATAGCTGCTTCTAACAAACCAGCACCATGCCAGTTTATCTTGGCATTTAAACTTTGTTTAAAAAAAAATATTTAAGTACGAAAAAAAGAAAAATCTTACTGCAATGGGAAACATAAGTATTACATATAGAAAAGTGTTATGGTCTTGCATAAAAAGAACAAGAGGTGAACAGGACATACAGAAGGCGTCGTTAAGACTCGCCTGCTTTATCAACCCTAACATCCAAAGGGAAACACATTAATGCCCTTAAGCCAATCCGTTGCCAGCAGGAAAAGCCAATGGCACCAGTAGCCCCCATACACAGCTCGGCAGGACTGTGCCAGCATTGATAAAATGCCAAATGTGCAACTGCAACTCCAAATTATCATTCGGTCTTGACAGCACAGCCACTTCAAGGCATGATGAAGGTCAAATAATTTGCAGTGGTCAACTGTGAGTGAACACACCAAACGCAGACACTGAATAAAGGGAAAACCGCAACATCCTCAACTTACCACCTCCACCCACCTATTCAGGTGTAGGTAACTGGTTAGTAAGCCAGGCTCAACGCATAGAAGGAACACTGTGAGGTCCTGGGTGCGTGCTTCCTCGTGCTACCGCCATTCACCCCAACCACAACTGGTAAGCTGTACTTCCAATCCCTCATACAATTGATATGCTCATGTACTTTTCAAATTTCTCAGATGAGATATTCATAGAGCATGTTTACATTTACTGTGGAACTTGCTGAGACATCCCAAGACTCGACAGAGACCTCCCTCAGCACTGATCTGCCTACATGGTCAAGTCACCATCTCTACTCAGAGCTCCACAAAACGGAACTGGCAGTTTTAGAAGTTACTGAAAGAAAAATAGTTTAATCTGCGTGGTGTTCCTGTTGCTAAGAGCCAGAGCACAGCTCAGTAATGCAACTCCTCTGGTGACAAACATTTAGGAGGTTCCTACTAACTACAGTCACTCCTTCCCCAGCAACACAGCCCCTTCTGGGGTGGTACGGCCAACGGAGTGAGACATGACTCAGGTTAAAGTCACCCCCCACTTTTTTTTGTTGAGATCCTAGGAGAAAAGAGTTCAGGACGCTCCATCAAACTGCTCCAGTGGCTCCTCTAAGGTGGAGGCAGGCTGCGGAAGAGGACTAGCCCTGTGTGCTAGGAAAGGGGGAAACTGAGGCAGGTACCACTGCTCGGGACCAGCAAGGGTGCTCGCTCTGCGCTGCTGGGCGAGGAGGCGCACGATGATAAATCAGGTTTCAGTTACTCTAAGGCTGTATTTATTTTCAGGAACAGCTTTGCACACTGGCAGCATCTAAACATACATGACTTGTGGCTTAAGAGCAGCATCCTTAAACCATTTCCCTGCTGTGTTCCATTTAACAATTTCCTGGCATGTCAGCAGCTGGAATATCATTACTATGTGAGTGAAAATACAGTTTTCTGGGGCTTTGTATATTTTTTTGGTTTTGTTTAAAGACCACTTTATCATTCACTTTCAGGAACTGACACATGTAATACAACATAAAAAATAAATTAAAATAAACTCCTTAAATTTTTGTTCAAAGAATTGATTTGAATACTGCCAATGTTACTTGTGACTATTTTTTTTTAAAATTTCTACTATAATACAGTTACTTATTTGGAAAAAAAAAACAGAAACATGAAGGCCTTTAGAATAAAACATTACCTAAGAATCAGCAGCTGAGTTGTGTTTTAATGGAATATTACATTTAGGCTACTTAAGTAGATGAGAAAAATTGTAGGGACCTCCTTGTTTCACAGGCGGCCAGATAGGGGCCTTCGACAGGAGTCTCCAGGGGAGAGGAGGAGGACGCAGCTTCAGCTGCCCACCAGCACGCTCACTCTGCAGCCCCGTCTCCCCTGCTCCGACACAGCAGCGACCCAGCTCTATTTCACAGCTGACTGGAGAAGGACAGAATTAAGGAGAGGAACAGCTAAGACATAAGTCAATGCAATGTCCAGAGCAGGGGGAATAGAAGGTATTCAAAAGCTATTAGATAAATTGGCAAGTTGATAAAAACCACCAAGACTGTACCAGATTCCATCAATTTAAGTTGCTACCTGTATTAAAAAAAATAGGTAACTCCAGTCAGGTTCCTTGCACGATGTTTTGATGCGTATAATGCGACAACAGATTACGATCCAAACAATTTCACAAACACAAGTAAGTCTTAAACAAATCCATTTCCGTTTATTCATTTTCAAATTTCCTGGTTTAAAAATAATTACAGTAACTCAAAATGACTAGGCCTTTGGGGGGGCTATTTTAGCAAATAGCTAAGAATTTGTCAACAACTTAATGCATAAGCACTTTGCACATTTCTGTGGTCTGGGTAGTGCAAGAAGCTTTGAAATAATAATAAAAAAATTCTTCACACACCACAATCTGTGTAACTACTGCCCAAACCTTACCCTTTTGATCTATCAGTATGCCTTCTGCTGCAACCGACTCACGCTAATGACTCGTTACAGTTTAAAGCCCAGTTCAGCCTGCACCTGAGGAGTGCCGGCAGTGACAGGGCGGACAACAACCACCTTTTGTAGCCAGTGTATCATTATCAAGCCCACAAAGCAGTTGTACAGAATGGCACCGCTTAGGCACACACGTCCTTCGGCCTTCTGCACACTGTATTTAAGCTTTTTTTTTTTTTATATTGTCAGTTTAAGTGGAAAGTACACCTCGCTTGAAGAGGTTTTTAAGCTGACACACAACACCCCATAACATGGTCCATGAGAGAATCCGTCTCCCTGCACCAGCACTGACACTCACATACAACTGCTCCTCTCGTATAAAGCAAAATCGTTCCTATGTGACATTCCATGAGACGCCCAGAGTTGCAGTAGCACGTTTAGGGCAGTGCTGCAACGCAGCAACATTAATACTTGGCTTAGCTAATTAAAGCAACTTTGAGCCAAAGTGTGTATTATTACCTGCCAGTCCATTGGATTCTGTTACCGAATCAATTTCGATTACAGAAGAGTACAACTAATAAACAAGCTACTTTCTGCCAAGCCAGCCCCTAAGCCACGACATGAACGAGATTTCTCCAACAGTTTAAGAAAATTATATTTCTCATAAGTTCTATGCATTCACTTCCCTAGCAAATACGGTCATTCTTTCACTACAATCAGCAAACAGAAATCTTACCAGAGTTATACTAAAGAATACGCAGAGTTTACATTCGCCTGTTATTTCAAACTGGAATCAATCCGAAGCGCAACACAACTCCCTCGCCTTCACTTCCCGAAGTACCACAGAGCGTAAGTTTTAAGCTATACAATTTATCCTGCCCAACATTTTCTGGTCCATAACTTCCCTGAAGACTAAATAACACATTAACATTCTAATACAGCTACTATAAATTCCAACACCCCTTAATCATTATCTTAATACTTTTATTTGTTAGAAACAAGTTGCTTGTTTAATAAAAGTTTGTTCTGCGCACCAGTATTTTATTTTGAATCCTATTAAGGCAGAAAGAGAATACTAACAGACTCACAGTCTATCGCAGTTAATTTACTGGACTAGCAATAGCAAGTTTACAGAAGCGAAGATTAAAAATGACAGATTTTCAGAGAGAACAAACCTGCTGAAAACCCACAAAGCAGGGGATGGTGAAGTTACAGTTTACAGAGAGATTCCAAAGACAGACGCTTCCAACTTGTGTTGCTCTCCCACTCTGCAGATTTCATTAGAAAATGGAGGAGAAGCATGGTGTCATTTTACTGCTCCAGGAGTGCTGCCTGCCAACTCCTCCTGGAGTAGGGGCCCAGTCACTTAAAACTCCCCCTCCAAAAAAAAAAAAAAAAAGAAAAAAAAATGGCAGCTGTTTGAATAACTTTAATGCAGATGGAAAAGTTCCTCGCTCGCACAAAATCAGCGTACAAAGATCAAATCGTCTCCTAAACCACACAAAGAACAGCACCCAAGCCGTCATTTAAACGTTTCTTCTTGCTGCTGCTGAAGCTGACCTCTTAAAAATGTATTGTAAGGCTCCCTCCCTGCGCGTCATGCCCCAAAGAGTTGTCAGGGCTGGAATGCTGAAGGGCAAACGGAGGAAGTCTGGCTTTCAAGCTGACACACGTAAGATGTAGTGCTAGAATTTTCGTTGTGGAAAAATGGCCGCAGCTGTAAGCTCAGCTAGCTGATCTGGAAAATATCTAACTGTTTGCCAATTCATTAACCCCTGCGGATCTGCACAAAGGTAAGGCGTATGCCATTCCAACGGGTAAGTTTAACAGCAAGCGCTTCTTACTCTGTTCATTTTTGCTATGCGCTTTCAAGATTTAAAAAGCAGACATAACAGTTTTTCCAATCAGGAAAAGCATAGTTAGACAAGTGAAAAAAAACACAACCAAAAACACAAACCGACAAACCCCAAAGTATTAGTGTGTTCGGGCAATTCTGCCTCACAGAGAACAAAATTAATAAGAAGTTTCCAAGGTGGGAAATATGAGTCAAAGATTTCAACTCCACACCCAGCTATTTTTAAAAGCACTTTCCGTTTCAGTGGTTGATGCAAAGTTTATTCTGTTCTGTAAGAAAAGTAGCACTTTGTGCCTCTGCCTTCTGCAAAGCCGGGGAATTCAGAGCTGAGGACTGACAGATGTTTCCAGCTCCAGCTTGAACTGTTCCGCAAAGCACAAAAGCACTCATAGCGACGAACCCCAACACTGGCACCCACACAAACAGTACTGTTCACATGTTATAAATTACTTCACCAGGGTATTATGTGCATACATTAAAGCGCGTGTAAAAAGATATTTCATCTCGTAACGCAATCTTGTCCTGCATAAGTACACTGTGATTCCTGAAGCGAGCATGCACAGCAAAACTCAACCATTCCTCGGAAACAGCATTTGCTTTTGCGCCTGGCTTATCGTTAGCTACTCGTGGCCACGGTGCAGTTTGCAGAGTCCTGTTTTAGGGGAAATTCAGGGTAAATGGATCGACTTGTCCGTCTTTAATAGACAGCAAAAACACATATTTTGCCAAACCAGAGGGAAACAACAATTGACAATTCTACAGGATTAAAAGGCCTTATTTGTTGAGAACTGATACTGATTTTTTCCCAAAATACCTGGTACACAAACACTTGTTGATGTACGAATTTGTTATGCTAGCTGCTGCACAAACAGAGAAGCCTTCCACTTAGCAACTAAATAATACATTCATCTCTAACTCCTATGAACTGCCTCTTCCCTCTTTTAATAGAGCCAGATGTATAAAACTGGATAGGTTAGGGGTATTTCAAATCCACAGGAATGACATACATGTATTTTTAATGACAATCCTACAGCATTAAAATGCTGCTTGTACCAGAAACATTTATATTAGCATCATCTTCATTACTGCCATTCCCAAGCCTGAAGAGGAAAAAACAAAATAAATTCAGCACTATTAACTTCCTCAGAAGGCAGTCTTGTAGTTTGCCATGAACACCGGTAGCTACTTCAGCTGGTGCAACAACAACTCCTACCTTAGCTAAAAGAACATTTTGGAACCTTCAAACTACGTTTGAAAACAAGAAATAACCTCTCTACCCACCCCCAACACTTAACCAGCTACTTTTCTGAAAGGAGTAACGTAATTCTGAATTATTTAGAGATCCTACACTCTTGTATTTTATCTTCAGCTCATGCACAGAATAAATTATTTAAGACATTAACGCGATGGAAACTTGGAAACTAATGAAACATTAATTTGCATCCTGAATACAAGCAGGCAAAACTGTTGAAACAATGAGCGCGTTATGTGCAACACAAGCAACGAATTTTGTTCCTAGAAAAACTGTTGCAAAAAGTTGCGTATCTGAATCCCGTAAGGTGTGTGGTTCCTCGGAAGGACTGCCAGCTTGCCTTGCTTTGATAACTCTAAATTCCAGCTGAACTTTCTGAAATACCCTTTTGATAATAATGTAACAGTAAAGCTGGACCTTAATACTTCCATCAGTAAACATTAGGCCTCCAAGGAGAGAAAGGAAAAAAAATTCACTCAGTCCTTCAAAAGAAAGGCACTTTCTGTCAGTTTGAAGATTACCATCGGGTAGCCTACGGAGCAGAATCACTGCCCTCCTGGCTTCCTGCTATTTTTAGCCATTTGCTTTTGCAGCCCCGTCCCTGATGTGACGCGCGGATGCCAGTGCGGTGTAAGTACATAGGTCAAACGTTCACTCAAAATGGATGTTATTATTTACAGCGAAGTATTTTGCCATTTCCCTTCCTCGCTATCTTTTCAGATAGATTTTATTACTTCAGGATAAAACCAAACACTTCCATAATTCTTTAAATCTGGTATATTATCTTAGAAACCTTCTGGCAGGAATATACAGAAGAAAACAAGAGCTTAGCCTGTACTTCAAACGCAATTCCATCACGCACTGCTTGAAAAAGGATGCTTTAAAAAAACAAGTGAAGAGTATTTATTAATTATAGTACTCTTCCAGCACTTTTATTAGGTATCCAGTCCTGCGCCTAAAGACAAACACAGAATTCCCAGCCGATTTCAGCAGCCGGCGTCAGGCTGGAAGGGCCAGGACCTATGGTCAGTCCAGTGGCACCCACAGGATGGTTCCGCACACAGAACGCAAGCTCCCATTACTGGCATCAACTGTAGGAACTGTGCAGCTCCCTCTGCCTCCAGCGAGCAATGCTCCATAACCAAACCATCAGCTTCCTCAAAGCATCATGTAGAACTCCAAGACGCAGAGCCCAGGCTGCCCTCCTTCCCTTCGCAGAGCATCGCCACGACTGGAAACCTATCGGTCCTACTCAATCTTCCCCCCGCCCCCCTTTTAAACACACACACTAAAGTACACATTACACTTAAATAAACTAGACATAAACGAGTCTCCTGATACCTGGTAATTGGTACTGCAGTCCTCGGCAGGAGAACCGGCATGTTTTTTCTGTGGAGAACCTGCCTCCTCCATTTCAACCACATGCAAACTAGGATGCTTCTTCAAACACACACCTCCGTAACGGACCCTTTCATTTGTTCCTTTGCCTCTTCCCAAGCGCAGCATGTCCTTTGCCATTTTACTACCTTCATGCCAGAACAGCACTTCAAACACTTTTTCATTTTTCCAACAGTAATTGCATCTCTGCTAAGCAGGGCTTCTGAGCTCCTGTTTCTACCACTGCTCAAGTAAGTATTAAATTAAACCCAATGTTCCCAGAAAACGGATTCAGCAAGCACTCCACATGATCACTTCTGCAATTGTTATCCACTTCCCAACTAACAGGTTATGAGCTAGAATTAAAAAGAAAGTGAAAAGAATCTTTTTTTCCCCTCTTTATAGAAGCTAATTGGAATGGAGATCTGTATAAAACCCCCCAAACATTCATGGTAACTGCAGCGTCCCCAGCCCGCCACCGAACATGGGAATTAAGCTCTCAGGTACTGCCGTATCACTCATTTTGTCAGGATGAACTCTCCACATGCAGGAGTTAGCTAAAACTAGACCTATCAATCAGCTGTCTACCAAGCATTTCCAACCCCAGTTTCACTTAGGTGATTTGGAAATGATGTGGATCTCTACATACACGGTCACACTTGAAGCATGAGACTATTTGTGCACTTTTCAAACAAAGCAAAAAAGGGGAAGGAAAAAAGCAAACATGGAAAAGAACTCAAGGTATTATATATATGCCCGGGGCTGTCTAAGTAATTAAGAATGGAAACCGGGAAGAACAGAAGACTCCAATCCCTGGAATAAACCTTTCACCATTACTCTTCTGTTGTGGTCCCTGTTTGAAAAAGTGCAACCAAAGTTTCAAGGATCCTATTTTTTAGTTCAAGAAGAGCTTTCAGGTGACAAGCCATTTGATTCAACGTATTTAAAAATGCAGAAATAAGATACAGAATAGAAATAACTCTAAAGTAACTTACCTTTGATTTTTTGTTCAATGGCCTAGAACAAGAAAAAAGAATTGTCAGTGATTTGTGCAGATAAGAGAAGAACCATATGCACGCATGCCACTTCATAAAGCAACATCAGCTTTTGACTCTCCTCTTCTAAAACGTTTAAAAGTTATTTAATTATCCATTTCAGAAGTGTCTCTCTCTAACCAACCCATGCCTATTATTCCTTACGCCTAGAAAGCTGTTTAAATGTTACAGAAGACAAAATTAATTTGAAAGATAACTACATGAAACAGATGGAATTAAACTTGCAAATTAACATGTTTGAAGTGAGTTAAAAACTGTGCCTGGAAGCAAGGAACCTCCACCACTTTTATTGCAAAATTCATACAGCAGGGGAAGAAGAGGGAGGGACCTAGAAATGTAAAGGAAGAAAGAAAGTACATGCAAAAGCTTTAAGTCTTTCATTTCCCAGATTTAACTGGTTATACCTGTGATAGGGCCAAGAGGAGAGATCTCATTAAATAAAATTTTATCATAGGATAAAAACAGAGAGAGAAACATTTCTTGTATGGAAGTGCACCTTAATTGTGAGGTTTTAATTATAAACCATAGTGAAACTGACTTCATAACGCACCTCTCGAAAGCACAAACCATAATGCTTCCCACCTGAAACTAGAGTTTTCATAATTATCACTTTTAAAATGCACTATCACCAAAGCAAAATGAGATATAATTTGATATGGTTGCTTTGGTAGCTGTATACAACCCAGTTTAGTTATGATATTGCATACATTAATAGTATGCAATAAATTTGTGATAATACTTAAGCTGTGATTGTCTATAGTTAAAAACTTGAGGAGAAAGAAAAAAAGAGGGTGCATGTGAACGCAAGAAGCACTGACTGATTCACTGATTTGACGTAAGACTTGGTGAGATTCAGACATTAGCACTGTTAGGGCTGACTAGTGAAACTTTATTAATGTCTCTTCAGTGCCATTTCCTCACTTCTTTTAAAGGAATCAAGAGTACAGTAACAGAAAAACCCTCTTTTTCTACTTCTTAAGCTGACAAAGGCAAGGATACACAAATTTGTCATACTGTCCAAGAGTTAAACATGTAGCCTCTTGCTCCCAAGGAAACCTTGAGTGTAAGCTTCTCATTTTTTTTTATTTATGCTCTTAGAGATTGCTAAAAATAGCTAAAGACTGCAAAATCTCTTTTGAAGAAAATCCACTCTACTAACAGTAACGCACCAGCCCCTGGAATTAAGGAAAGCAAAAATAAAGCCAATGGCTGCTGACACAAGCGTATCAAAGAACCCGCACTATGTTCATTTTCAGTTTTGCTCATCCTATTACCCTGACTCCTCCAGTAGCCCTGCCCCTGCTCCTCGCCTGCCAAAAGGCAACTGCTGTACTTGGGGCCGCTACAGAAGGCCACAACCTTCCGTTACGCTCTTTGTTCAACAGATTGGGTTAAAAAAATTGTTTTGAAGACTTGGGAAGTTTTGTCTGCACTTCAAACTCCCAGGTACTGTATGCGCAGCAGCTGGCTTGGAACCAAGCGTTCAAAGCACCTTTTTATACGATCATAAAAAGGTAAATGGAACACAACAGTTGATGTCCCATGGAAGCTGCTCAGCATCAGGATGTGAGCGCTACTCGGCTTAGAGAAGGTATGTTCTGTTAAGTGTCATACCTCTGTGATTGCTGCTCTTCTCCTACTACTCCTTTTAGTTCCAGTTATTACAAAACTACAGTATATATAAAACCCAAGGACTAGCTTTTCCTTCCACAGTGTGATTACACGATGCCTCTTCAGTTCTTGCCATGCCCACGCACATGTTTAGAGTTTACCCTGGAGAGCTTGCAATCTCACCCCCCTCCCCAGTTGTGACCCGAGTTAAAAATCAATTCATTAGCTTGGCACTTGACCCATGAACAGCAAAACGAGACAACTTAGCATTTTCCAAATGTTTTTTTTGCTGTTTCTGACTATGCACAGCACCCAAAGAGATCAGCAAAGAGAAAGGGTCACAGGATAAGGCTACTGATGACTTTTTATACTAATGTGCTATTACATAAAAGAAAAAAAAAATTGAACATATTTCAGCTAGGGACTTCCAAAATATATCAGCACTTGGTGCATGATTAAATGCTTTAAAGTTTTTGCTAGAGAGCCTATGGTTTGACAAGGCAAAACACTACGTTCTTAAGAGATCAAACAGAAAAAGTTAGCTTACAAAACAAGGTGAGCAATTTTGGTCAATCTGAAACTACTCATGAATATTAACAGAACAGAAAAAGGATTCTGCCTTCCTTGTGACCTATATTAACAAGTTTTCAATCTCATCTAGATTCAAGCCACGTCTGTACTAGGATTTTATTTTTTTTTTTTAATAACAGCTACATTAACTGGCAATTGTTTGTTACCATGGTTTTTCAGAGGTATATTCTCTTTAATCTATATCAAGTTTAAGCTTCTCCAGGAATGCACATGAACATCCTTGTGGCATTCTACTTCTTTGTCCATAGAAGCTGCTTAAATTCCTGATACACAAAATCCATGCACACCCCATTTTGTTACCCTGAGAATACAGCACACCCGTAAAGACCTGTGGCTTCTGAAGAACAGTCTGGCAGGTACTCCATAGCAGGAGAAAGTGTAAGCAAAACTTCCAGTTTTAGGCAAAGGTCTAGACTCTTCACTTTCAAAGAATTATTCATGTTTTTATTTCTTCTACAAATTTCACTCTCAAACATGCCTTTCAAACTCACGAAAATACAAAATTTTGGAGGAGAAAGCCAGCTACAAAGAACCACATCGAAAAGATTCAAATTCTACACGTAAACCAACTCCTTCCCCGTTACAACTTCTGAGTCAAAAAGAATTCCAAGAGTAAAACAAGTTATAAACATACAATTGAGGTCCAAAAATTATTACACAGCTCTGCTGTCAGCTACTGAAAAGAACCTCTCATTCTGAAATGAGCAAATACCTCTTCTAGGAGTATTCCTCCAGTAGCATTTCATTGAGATTTGTTGCAAAACTAGACATACCTAATTTTGTACAGGTGCACAACGAACATCTTTATTCAGGCCAAACATGGAGTGCTGACTACTGATTTTTTGCCTATATAACAAATATGTAGCATTAGTCAATGGAATCAGTGATAAACTGCTAAGCAGGTTCACTTTGCTACCACCAGTTAGCAAATACAAGCCTGTGTTTAAAAACAGATTTACCAGCTCCTCTCAAGCTTACGGTCAATATTTAGAATCAATGGCCATGGTTAATATCTTGACAGGATACAGGAATTCTGAAATGTTTACAAGCATTGCTGTGATGTTTCCATCCCCAAACACCTTTGCTGCCAGTATTCTCATTTTTATCCACCTTCCCTAATGCAAATTGTGTTATGACATGTGTGTTTCCCATACTGAAGGATAAGAAGACAAAGGATACAGCTGGAAGCCACTATCTTAAAAGAAAAAATACTGGTAATTTTATTCTACTAATAAATGCACTAACGTGGAGGAAGTTTTCAAACTTGAAACTGCTTCAACCGACAATCAGGAAGAAGAATGGTCATTTCAGAAGAATATTTAACCTCTGAAGAAACCGTACGCAAAGCCCATTAAGATGTTCAATATGTCAGTTACAACTAAGGAACAGACAGTACATTTAAAGCTTAAAACATTAAATTAAAAACAAAACACTTCTGAATAACAGCAGCTGAAACAGTACTTACCAGTGATGAAACCTAAGTAACCCACAAGCACAGGGGGTTATTTTTTAATATCCAACATACCTTTTTTTGAGCAGCTTCCTTCTTCTTCTTGTCTTCTTTTCTCTTTTTCCTTTCTTCCATCAACTGTTCTTCCTCTTCTTGCACTAAATCCCTGAACCACACAGTTTGTAATTAACTCTCCCAAAATACAATCTGTACACACTTAGATTCATTTTAGAACAATTATTTCACAGTGACCCAAAAGGAACTGGGGAATTTTACTTCTAATTGGATAGTATTTCTATAGGGACTATGTTACTTCCACTGCAAATCACAAGTGACAAAACTTTAAGAGTAGATGCAGTGTCAAGCTACGCGGAAGATTTTCTTTCTTTGTAAAACTTACAATGAAGGCGTAGACGTTAATTTGATTCAAAAGCCAGGGCAAATTCAGATAGTATTTAACCTTTACCTGCTACTGTGGATTTGTATGACTGAGCTGTCGCACACCACATTCCCCCACTGTCACACGCGATCAGCTCTGACCCAGCACAGGGTCTGACTACACTCAGCATAAACCAAGCAGTGGCTTCCTCCCCAGCCACGCACACCCTTCTGCACCACCACGGGTGCCTAGACAGCCGTGCAGGAATTTGCATCAGCTCACTGATCTTAAACACTACCTCTGCCAAGAAACAGGCAATATATACACATTCTCCTGCCTGAGCACTGAGCTAATCCAACTGGCTGTGTATCTGTAGGACAGAAAGGGCACATGAACCAGCAGGAACATGAACTGAAGAGCATGGTGAGACCAGAGCTTTCAATAGCAGCGCAATTTTAGGGCACGTTAAACAAGTGACAGAACTGTAACTTGAGAAACATGAAAACAAAACCTGTTACATTAATTTAAATTCACTTAATACAAACTTTTAGATGCTAAAACAGAAGGCTTAGCAGCAATGCCGCTTTCCAGACTACCCACATTCTATTTTAAAAGCAGAGTTCAGCAAAAGCAAGACAAAAGGGAGAACACGAAGAGCATAAAAAGCAGAAAGAACTAAAGACATGCAAGCACACTTGCTAGCTATCAGGGTCAGCACGAACTAATATCTGACACAAACCCCAATGACAACAAAACCAAACTTTTCTTTAAGGCCATGCTTGGAGAGATGAGAATGAGGACATGCTCCACACAAACACAACTGGCAGAGAAGACCGTGCCAACAGGCAGAGAAAAAAGCATTTGGGCTAATTGTGCAAAAGCTCATGACGATGTGGAATGTGCAACTGAAGATCAGTTAGTTGTTTCATACATGAGAATAAAGCCAATTGCTTGCAGAAAGAAGGATTCTGAAGTTTAGAAAGCAACAACAAAGCTGAACATAAAAACAAAACAGTGGCAGCACTTTGCTTTTGGTAGAGCACTGTAAGGCAGAGGGAGCGGGAGCCTACTAATATTCAGTTACTTCAAAGTTGGAGATGCGGAGAATAAAGCAGTTTTGTGTACTAGAAAGCCTACCTGCAAGACTCTCCTTTGCCCTTTCAGGGTCAGGAATGTTTCTGACTTCAAAAGCTTGGAAGCTTTTGGCCCACAAGCCCTGACCATACAGTCAGGTGGACAAGATTAAAAAAAAACAGGTTGAAAATGTTTTTCCAGCTCTCTTTCTGAAACATCTATGGAGGCTACAACACACATCTCTCTGATATCCTCAATCTTAACACGAGCTCCACCACACATCTACCCTCTCGCTGGGCAAACCATGCCCTTCAGACAAGTCTTAATTTCTATGATACTTCAAATGGGATGTGGGAACAAACGCCACACATGTTGACTAAGTAAAGGGAGAAGACACCAGATTTATCTTTTAAATAACCTTCAGAGATCAGCGTAAGTCCTCTCTTTTAAATTAACGTTCCACATGTAACTGGTGTTCTCCCAAATTTGCACACACTTTCTATCTGATCAGCTGCAGCTCGGGTAGCAAGGGGTGCTCAGGTTTGAAGCTGCTGTGGAGAGCTCTGGACAGTAAAACCATCGCGTAGGTTGTTTACTGTTGCAAAAGAAAAAGCCGAGAAGCCATTGCTGGAAGGGAATTTACACCTCTGTTTGTGACAACTGGCCTTATCTGATGTCTTTCTCCAAAATTAAGCTTTGAACATAAAACGCACTGGTTTTATCTTTGCTGTGCTTTTCACGTACCAAGCAAGGCAGAAGAGAAGAGATACTATTACACAATTACCTCGAACACATTAAAAATCTCCTTTAAGAAGGTTACCCGCATTCAATGACACATGGTTGTTCATACTCATGTTATCAAGCAAAAGACAAAAACTTTTGTATAACAAAAGTTGTGTTATACAAAACTTTGGGGGGAAAGTGGACTAACGATGTCAATAAGGGGGAGTCAATAAGTTGCTTGCTTCTGCCTAGAAACATTGGGCTCCTTTTTAAGACCAAACTACCTACAACTACAAACCTCCAGTTGCAAATAAGATAATTTTGTGTGTGTGTGTGTGTCAGAAGCAACGCCAATTGAGTATGGTAAAACACAAGATACTCCACAAGCATTAAAACTTTCGTTACTTATTTAGATTTATAAATAATCAATTAATTCCACTTTCAACACAGCTCAAGTCTCTTTCAAAATGAGTGCAGGCATCAGTTTTTGTTTGGTTGGTTTTTTTTAATTCCACATGTGACTTCCAGTTCCCAGTTGCCCAGTTCCACTGTGGCAAATTCATATAACTTCCTCACTTTTTAATTAGAAAAACCAGCACTCTTACAGCACCTGCCTCTCACTGTAGATGCTGCCAATGCAAGTAATACCAACGAGCAGCTCATCAGCCCTTCTCTCTATGGCAGTGAGCAGCTAACTCTGTTTTGCATTCTGCGTAATACTGCCATTCTTTTGGACGAGGCGAGTACCACATTACTGCTGCCCATTTGGGTTCTACCTTTAAACTTTAAAAGTGGTCTTCTGTCCCACTGTGAGATTCTTCAGCAAGGTGCTGAGAGCAGTTCTCTTCCCGGGAGGGACAACGCCGTAATAACGATACTTGTATTTAAATTTCAAAGCTTGTGGCCACTTGGCTATTATTAATATTAGTTTCAAACAAAAAGAGGTATCTTAGTACTCCCATGTGACAGTCATTGTGGAAGAAAAAAAGCCTGCAATACTTTAAATATTTATAGGACATAGAAACTTCTGAGACTATTAACATTAGCATACCAGATAAAAAAAATCATATGACTGCATTTTGGGTAACTCAAGCACTTTTATCAAATCTATTTTTATTACTATTAATAGTGCCAGACAACAGCTGTACTTTATCAATTTGTCTGGAGGGAGGAAAGTTTTATATTCACAAAATTAACAAGTATTTCTTTACTTAATTACAAATATCTTTTCTGATTTCCCTCTGTAAACACAGAACCTTTGGAGCATGGCTACACGTACCTGCACAGCAACTAATACAAACAGAAATCAGTTTTCAGCCCTGCTGGCCGAGATCTTTGTTCTTGCTGCAAATCCGATTTCAGCCTCAACTTGTTTCTTTTCCCAGTGCTCCCTTCTGTTGGGATAATGCTGATTTACTGCATATCCAGCATCCTTTTTTTCCTCTACCACTTTTAGGGTGACTGTTACAAGCACCCGCCAACTCACGCTGCACGCATTAACAGAAGCAGCCTGCCACTGCAGGTATTTGCCAGAGGCAGAGCGGCAGCGTGCTTTGACACTGAGCAGCCAAACAGTATCAGTATTCTTTCCACCCTCCATACACAGTAATGTACCACAGACAGACCACTGCTCTAAAAAGTTTCCACAGACCAAATTCTGCCTTTTAACATTTTCTAACAACAGAGGGCAAGCGTTAGGCATTTCTTTTTTAAAATAATTGTTTCTGATGTGTCAAGATATGCAAAAAAAACCCTAAAAATGTTATTTCTGACAGCCCTCTATTTCAGTTTCACTGCAAGACAAATCCCAAACTATCAAACGCTACACAGCTATTTTACATTTTATCATAGTTTTATCATCCGGCTGCTAGAGTCATTGAGGACTGTCTTACTGCAAAAAGCAATCTTGCACTTGAACCTCATGAGGTCCAACAAGGCCAAGTGCAAGGTCCTGCCCCTGGGTGGGAGCAACCCCCGGTACTCACCCAGGCTGGGGGATGGAGGGATGGAGAGCAGCCCTGCCCAGAGGGACCTGGGGGTGCTGGGGGAGGAAAAGCTGGACATGAGCCAGCCATGTGCGCTGGCAGCCCAGAAGCCAACCTTGTCCTGGGCTGCATCCCCAGCAGCG
>NW_009258618.1:685568-695630 GCF_000687185.1 Egretta garzetta | reverse complement strand
GGGTGGTGAAAACAGTGGCACAGGTTGCCCATAGAGGTGGTGGAGGCCCCATCCCTGGGAACATTCCAGGCCAGGTTGGACGGGGCTGTGAGCAGCCTGGTCTGGTTCAAGGTGTCCCTGCTCCCTGCAGGGGCTTGGGCTGGGTGACCCTAAAGGTCCGTTCCAACCCAAAGCATTCTATGATTCTATGATTTGCAATCAGGTATCAAAAACTATTTCACTGACAACTAAGAGGTTAGTCACATAACTACAAAAAACAATTACACTTGTGCAGTTTCATTTAAAGCAATCCCTTGGATACTTTGCAGATCTGAGGTACTGATTAACCTGCGGTGACATCCAGGCACTATAAAGGCGATACGTAAGTCAGTTTTCTCCATCGCTGTCTGCCATCCTGAGCATTTGTAACAAAACTGAAGTTGGCAACAGCGATCCTGAGTTTGAGTTAATTTGGCATAGTCGGATTTTTAATCAGTAAACAATACAAGAAGCATGTAGGTCTGAAATCAGTCTAGAAAAATAGCTTCTATAGATCACAGTTCATCTTTTATAGAATACACAATTCATTCACAGTTGACTTCCATACAAAGAGTGGTCAGTGATTCGCCGTTCAGGAAGCTAGCATTTCCTGGAGTACCATAAGGACATCTAATCCAACGGAAGAGGCCAAGCACCGTATCTTCCTCCCACGGCAAGGGAAAGCCATGCCCACAGCCCCTCTCCTCTCACCGCCTCATTGCCTGTGCGTGTAACACACAGCCACCCTGCACAAGCGCCGCTGGGCGGACAGCTCCGAGAAGCACAAGTCCAACACACGCACTCTATGACCAGTTCTCTGACCACCTCATCCCAGGATCACCCCAGGAAAAAGCACCATCACAAGCAGGCTGTGCAACAGGAACTCCGGTCACCTTCCCATGATGTCCTCTTTCCCAAAGGCTACTAAGATCACAGAATCACAGAATTGTTTCGGTTGGAAAAGCCCTTTTAAGCTCACCAACCCCACCCCTTCCCCTACCCCTGCCCTCCCACCACTAAACCCTGGCCCTCAGCACCTCCTCTGCCCGGCTTTTAAATACCCCCAGGGGTGGGGACTCGACCCGTGCCCTGGGCATCCCCTTCCAGGGCTTGACAGCCCTTGCGGGGAAGCAATTTTTCCCAATGTCCAACCTAAACCTGCCCTGGCACAACTTGAGGACATTTCGCCTCATCCCATCACCCATTCCATGGGAGCAGAGACAGACCCCCCCCGGCTCCCCCCTCCTCTCAAGCAGTTGTAGGGAGCGATAAGGGCTCCCCTCAGCCTCCTCTTCTCCAGGATGAACACCCCCAGCTCCCCCAGACATTCCCCAGCAGCCTTGGCCTCCAGACCCCTCCCCAGCTTCCTTGCCCTTCTCTGGACACGCTCCAGCCCCTCCATGTCCTTCTGGGAGTGAGGGCCCCAACCCTGAATCCAGCATCCCAGGGGCGGCCTCACCAGTGCCCAGGACAGGGGCACGGTCACTGCCCTGCTCCTGCTGGCCACACCAGTCCTGATACAAGCCAGGATGCCATTGGCCCTCTCAGCCACCTGGAATCTGAGGAGGCAGCAAGCTGTGATCCAGAGTAACCATTCTGAAGCAGCATCCTATTCTGGTCACTATCCTTCCTGGGGTCCTGCACCCCCAGGCCTACGCAGCACTGGGTAGCACTGCAAGACCTTAGTAAGAGATTACACCTGGGGAACAGGCTGTTGTTGTCAGACGCAGCCAGTCTGAAACTTGCCCCCGCTAGGCTGCAGAGCCTGGGGGAGACAGTCCAGCTCCCTCTCAACTGCCACCTGAATTAATTGCTCTAGCAAGCCAAACAAGGCCTATGGGCACAGGTTAAATGCCTCTGATGCAGTACGTGCATCCACACTGCAGGATGTGCCTTACCTAGGGATTGGCTATTGGAACAAAAGGTGATTTACAGGATTTTTAATAACCTGAGAAGAATTCTAAGAGTTAAGAAAGTCACTAGCGCCTTGTTTTGTATAACGGATTTCAGTGTGCCACGTGCAAAGACTACATTAACTGAAAAATCATTCAACTTTTAGAAGAAAGCTATAGCACTTTAAAGAGCAAGCAGAATGCAAAATAGTATTTTCTCATAAAAAAAACCCCAAACTCACATATCAATCCTGCTGCTAAAACGAAATCAACAAGATTACATTTTATTTTTGAATATAGATGCTAACAACTAACATACCAATATGTCTGGAATATTCTACCCACAGCATCATTTTTTGTATCCACACAGGAACAATAAAACTCCTGAATTATGACACTGTGATCATTCTGTTTTCATGTATTTAAGAAAAGCAGATTTTAGATTACAAAGCCAGCTTAGAACACATACCCCTCCCCGTTCCCCATGATTATAATCAGGACCCAAGGCAACCCCTAAAAAAATTACTCACCTATAAAGTCTTTTTAAGAGTATTAGATTACCATTATAACATTAAACCTCAGTGATTGGAAATCAAAACTAACCCGTACAATTAAATAACAGCAGCAGTAACGCCCTCACTGCCCATGTTCTTCACTGAAAACCGAATCTTTTGGGGAAGGCAGTCCTATTAGCATTACCCTCTTACATAAACATAAACCTGAAATACAAATTCAGATTTTCCCATTAAGTCATCACAGACTAAAGCAGAACTCCTGAATTTCCACCTCTTGACAGCTGAAAACGCAAGTTTCCTTTATTCTTTCTAACACATTAATACATGAGCCTCTCAACAGACAGCAAATGATAGTATTTATGCATCAGATTCCAACACCCATTAGAACATCTATCAAACAAGCTACATTTTTAATGCTACTCCGTGAGAAACAGAAGTGTTACGTAGTATTTCCCATTTATCTTCTTAGACTTTAATAGCTACCTCTTCCTGCTAAGTACTCAACACTTTACATTATCCTTTGCGCACAAACTATCAGCAGCTACGTGTTCCTTTACAGCACCTAACAACAAACACCGTAGGAACCCAGTTTCATAGTAACAAGACAAAGCCAGAACGGGAACAAGTTCTTTTGCTGGGCTTTTCCCTACCTCTGGGCAGATTTACTGCATTAACCTCATACGGCAGAAGTGCTGGTGGCAGCAGGCTTGGTCCATCAGCTGGCCAAACGAAAAGCAATGACTGGGAATTCTGGTTCATAACATGAATATATAAACAGACTTCTATGACATCCCCTATCAGCCATCCAGCTTTCACTTCAACACATGTACAAGGAATTTCCTTTTCCTCCTATATAATTGGATTAGCTTGCTCAAGGTTAAATGGCCTCAGCAGAAATGCAAACCTTATTTTTCAATTTAGATCAACTGAAAATAAAATACCCACACCATATGAAATTCACATTTGAGACTGAAGCAAAGGCCTTCAGTTTAAATAGCTTAACTTGAAAGGTGCTTTATTTTCAAGTGAGTCCAAATGAAAATGGGTCTCAATCTCAGGAGAGACTGCACATTTGATGGCTCTGAGAACATACAAGTAGAAGCTGCTATTATCTGCATAATTTTAAATAGATTGTCAGATAAGTATTTACAATTATTATGAGCTTAAGCCATTAAAAAAAAAAAAAAAAAAGTACTTTTTAATCTTCTAGGACAGGCATCAGTTTAGCAAGACAGAAAGTGCCTTGTGATTCAGGGTAGGTTTTGACCTGAAGTCTTTCACTTCGTTACTATCACAATCACAAGCCATTAAACGAAGAGCAGCTACATTTTTACTTCCACAGTCAGCATTCGTTATCACTTCTTTGTCCTAAGTTTTGACAGTCCTAATTTTATTTTTCTGTGGCTTGATTTGTTATTTGGCTTGCAAACTGGAAAAAAGCTGTTATGCTCAAAATGTAAACATTTCAAGTAATATTTACGTCAAATTGTAGTTTACTTGTTACTTTAATTCTTGGAAAAAGTTCTATTAATCTTTAATTTCAAAAGCTCCAGTTTGGCGCTGTAAAAATATGTGGGCTGCAACAGGCATACTAACCTCTATTCTTGCATTACAGAAGAGGAGAATCAATTATACCTATATTTTCCCTGGAAGACATACTGAAGGTATGATAATTAATGTTTGTGCAGCGAGCTATCTTTACTGTTAGAATATACAAAAGGGAAACATGTTATGCCACAATAAAATTACAGTTCTAGTCACCTCACTGAAGAAATGATGGTTACGAAAAGAATTCTGACACAAATTAAGATCTAAGACATAGCACTGTATTAATACGAATTGAACTCAGCATTTATCTCTGAGGAAATGCAGGTATTACTTGCACACGGCAAATTGCAATGCCAAAATCAAACAGGTCATCATTCACCTAGCATTCACCAAAACGGAACTACCTATGCGACAGAAGCACGTTCTTTGGGTGTCCACATTCTTCAAGCTAGCACTAACAGTTAGAAACGCCTCTCCACGAATGCTGCTAAAGATGCCAGCGCTATTACAGATGCTCAGGTACAGCATTTGCTGGTCAAGCAGACGCCTTCAAAATACACTTTCGAAGCACATTAAAGTCACGCTGCCCCACAAGATGGTGCTAGCACATTTTTAAAGACACTGCCACCATTGCCAACAAATGCTCTTGGAAACCTTGATGCTGTGAAGGCATTCTCCCAAAGGTATCGCATGTGAGGTGGCCTGCACAGGGGTGGGTTGGGTTTGGTGTCATTGCGATGGTCTTCCATGCTGAACACATTGAGAGGCCAAGCACTGCATGGGTCCCAACACACAGCAGACAGGGGGGTCACACAGGGGAAGCACTTTGCACTGGACAAAGGAGACCAGTTAAACAACCAGCCAACCTCCTAGTGGCCCTGTGTTACTAACTGAAGGCAGAAAGATATTCACCCATCCGTTTCTCAAAAGGACACGCATCATTCAGCCTATTTACCATCAGTAGAATGTAGGAGACACTGATAGCACGCCTGCTACGGAATCCCCACCCATCTGATTCTATGTTAACTATTCACGGATTTTTACCTTTTACCCACTTACTACACGGAGTAAACATAAAAGTAAGAATTGGAAGCAATTATACACAGTGGCTTTTGAAACCAGTCTAAAATTTCCAGCAACGAGCACATAAAACGCATTTTGGGGGAAATAAATAAATAAACCCTTTCCACCATTTGCTTTTCTCCTACTTATAAATGAACCTGCAATGCTACAGGTGGAACACTGCCAGGCAACTACTGTTAAGTATCTGGAACTGAAAGATCTTTTACAATTCTGCAGACAGTAGACATGTATGCATGCATGCACTACATACATATGTCTACATATCTCCGGGACTCTACACAGGCTTTCAAACATATTGCCGAGACTTCATTTCTGATAATTTTTCTGTATTCTGACCTACAAGTTCCCTAATCCTTAAATTTTTTGAAATTATGCAATTACATACAACTGCCAATAAAAACTACTCAGTTTCTATAAAAAAACCCAATAGCTAGCTTTTCTACTAAACCACCATTATACAAGAATCAATTAGAAAACGTGTATTTTGATTAAAAATGGATCCTTTATCAATGCTTCCTACAAAAGAGCATACTACACCAAACCCAGCATTCTTCAAGTTTACAGAATAGAAACCAGTACTCTGAAGTTAACAAAAAAAAGAAAAAAAAGACCCAAACAGAACCCACCAGTGCCTTAAAGGGAAACACTTTGGCAGCTAAACCCACTCAGCATATTACACAGGAGCAAAGCAAGCCTCAGGCACCGATAACAAAACAAAAGCACTTATTTACAGACATCGTGTGTGTGTTAATTCTTTCTAGCTATTAATGTATAGAAGAGGTGCTGCCAAGCTAAACTGAAACAATTACTTCAATGAACAATTAATTAGTATATGTGTGTCAGCTACTTTCTTTTTTGCTCGTAAATACCTCAGTCTTTAAATTATCAGCCTAAAAGTGAAGTGATATAATTCTAACTACGACGTCTACCACTACCAATTACTTGGAATACACTCATCTTTCCCATTTTCCTAATACAGAGGCTGGCTCAACAGACCAATGTTCCAAACTACACTATATATGCGCCATAGTTCTGGAATAATGTTTGTGTTACAGTTTCACCCTGAAGTTTCATCCAAGACCTTCACTGCTACACAAGCATACAAAAAACAAATCTCTCTCCCAAGAAGTTTATCATCTAAACACACAAAGCTTCAGTAGTGGCAATAAACAATCCCTATCTTCATTTAAGAAATGGGGAACCGAAGAAAATAGATTAAACTGCTTCTCCGTAATCACACTGGTCATTTAGGATATCTGTAACAGATGCACAAACCCAAACGACTGCAAAGTCTGGCACCTTCACCATAAGGCCGCCCATACTCTAGACTGCTTCAGTTTTATTAACGCAGAGTCAAGAATTAAACTGCACAATGGGTTTACTGTACAACCAGAACAAAGTAAACGCAAGTTACCTTATGGGGACAACCTGACAATTACCTGAAAAAGTGTGTGTAGAGGAGAAAGGAATGCATAATTTAGAATCATAGAATAGAATCATTGAATCGTTTTGGCTGGAAAAGCCCTTTAAGCTCACCAAGCCCAACCGTTCCCCTAACCCCGCCATCCCACCACTAAACCCTGCCCCTAAGCACCTCGTCTGTCCGGCTTTTAAATACCCCCAGGGACGGGGACTTGACCATTTTGCCTAAGTATCTCTAAAGGTCTTGACAAGTATGAACAGAATGCTGTCTCTTTGCAATAAGCTCTTCCCACTTGAGAGAAGTCTTCCCATAAGAAGTTTATCAGGAAAAACACAACAGAAAATCAAGTGCTTAAATACCAACAGAAATTACTACATTCCTTGCTGTTTCTCTATGCCCCTATCATTGAGCCATCTCATTTTCTTTCTACAGCAAATAAAGAAAGCCTCATGGAAATATGGTGGTTACTTGACCATGGAAGAGTGAAAAAAAACTGTACCGTAGTAACTTAGTTGAATACGTGGGTGAAATCAGTATACATGATTTTAGGTTAAAAGTTTGCTAGACAGTTTGCAAACAATGCAGATGGAATCTCTGGAGCAGAATCACAGGTGAATGAAAACAGTGTGTGAACCTTCCCCATAATGGGGGGGGGGAAAATAAACATATTTCAGATATTTACCTTCTCTCAGTTCCACATAAATGAGGCAGGAAAGCCCTGTTTACCAAACAGAATAAAAAAGTTATTTCTTAAATCAGAACTAGTACATGGTGATTTTTACTGCTCCCAATTTTAACCAAATTTAAGTCTTACATTTCCCCAGTTAGTAACGGACAGTTCTTGTTCAGCAGTAGACTGAACAAGTGATGTTTAACTTGTAACATTGTGCAACAATGCAGTGTGCAATAGATTTATTTGCATTTGTTGCAAATCATGCCCTATGCTTATTTTTGAGAGCAGGAATATTTGCATAGGACTAGGCACGTATGCATTTTTAAAGAGAACTGAGACCAAATGAAGATTCTTTTCCAGAAGGCCAAACAAGCCAAACTGCTAATCCTGAGCTTAAAACAGTAATCGCTCCAACTGGATAAGCAAGCTGCAGTAAAAGCTGTAATACTTGTCCTATTGCAAACCCACAGTCTAGGCCAATATTCCCAGTAAGATAAAAAAAAGTGTATTTGCTATCCATTAATTTATAAGCGTAAACTCCAAAGGTGACTTCAGAACACACACGAAACAATGCCACATCCCATGGAGTTCACAGTCTGTATATAAACTGTGCCATTTTAGATTAAAAAAAACTGTAGCACAGGTCTATTTACCTTTCCCAGGAAAAGATACTTGCTCTTTTACAATTTGACTAGGCTACTGCAAATTTAATACTGTTGTAAATAAGGACATTAGAGAAAGAATGAGGGCTACCTGTTGAGTTGTACAACAGCCAAACAATTGATCAGGCCTATCCAGAGCAGGCATGCCACAGTTTTATCAGGTTATGCACTCACATGATGAAAACTCCCTCACTAAACACAAACCAGTTAGAATACAGGTTTCTGAAAACAACTGGTATATTAACGTTAACTTAAAACTGGTCCCGAACCTTTTAAATGAGTAAAACACATACCTCTGTGTCAGAAAACACAGAGAGACATTGCATATCAGAATTGACTCAGTGAACCTTGGTCGGTCCCCAACCCCCAGGAAGCACCAAGTTTAGGCAGTTCTAGGGTTTACTTTCACTTCTCATCACTATCTGCCACACCTGCCAGCACAACAGGGAGCTCGCTCTCCTCGGGTCATCAAAACGTGAAGCTCTACCAACTTACTAAGACTTACACCAGAATATTGCTTTGAACTTAGCACTCTGTCCATCTAAATAATATAGTTCTGAAATCGCTTCCGGCATTAAGTATGCACTGAGTGCTTCCCACAGAATGCCAATGATTTAAATGTTTATTTATTTATTTATTTAAACACAGCGTTTTGTTACCTTTTGCAGACAGATTACATCGAGAGTTGCAATTTGAAATCATTCTCTTCAAGTCCATTTAACAATGACCTTGACATTGTATTTAAAAGCAGTATGCTAAGTGTGTCTTAAAGATTCCCTGTATTTCAGCAATAAAATGGGAAAAATTATTCATGCTTAGCATATTACCAAAAAAAGGAAAACACACACTGACAGCAGGGGAAGGCCAATCAGTTTTCACAGTGTTAGCATAAATCAACCTGGAAGTTGGAGACTGATCAGGCACGGTAAACAAGGAAAAAAAGCAAGGTACCAGAAACTAATATTCTATCAGTCATATTCAGGGTTTCAGCATATTTCAAATGGTCATAGTAGACATTCCCTTAAAAGTCTGCTAGGATTTTTAAACTCCCTTTAAGGCCTCATTGAAAAAGAACACAGAAAAAAAGTAGGACAAAAGTCAAAACAAAAAATGTAAACAACAGAAAGAGGGAGATATTTGCAAGAAAATCACCATACTAAAAACAAACGGTGCAGAAGAAATAACTTCTGAAATACAAAAGCAATGTGTATCAGTGGCACAGAATTCCTAATTCAACGTAACTCTTAACTCTTTACTCTTGAGCTAAGTGATATAAAAAAGGAACTGCCCATTCTACAAAGTTCTTGAATAAAAACTACGTGCTAATGGGAAATTCAACGCCTTTAACTCTTCATGGAGAGAGAGACAAAAACCTAATCGTTATATGGCAATATACAGTTTGAGTTCAAAGCAAGTTTCTTGTCAAAACCAACTATTTCTTGCCTGCCAACAATACTTGCCTGAACTGTATAGGAAAAAAACAAACAAACCCTTCATTCGTTTTCTAGTTATTGTCAGGTATGATGACTTAGGACAGAAGAGTAAGTTATTTTTCTCTTAAAAAAACCCCTTACCCTATTAAAGAAATTCTACTGCAGAACTTGATGTTGTTGTTATGCAAAAGAAACCATGTTGAAAAAGGTGTGTAGCATACAGAATTAACTGAAATTGCAGAGATTTCTCTATGCCATCGAGGACACTTTTGAATTCGGGAGGTTTTCATCCTTACAATTAACATGAGATTAAAGCTCCAGCTAAAGCCCACAGCAATTTCTAGCCCAAGGCCAACTCTCGTTCTTAACTGTAGGAGGGAATTCAAATGAGCATCTTACCTGCTTAGTTTTCTTTCGACTTCTTTGGTAGCTTTAGCTTCCAATTCTCTGGAACAGAAAGTGGTGTTGGTTTCCATGTCAACAGTAATGCAGCACAAAGCAAAAAATAAAACCGGAGCAGGGTTAAGATACACACTGAGCTCCATATGTTGATATCTCAGGAGGAAACGGGGAGACCAGATTGCCAAGTAATCGAATGATATGTTTACCCAGGGACGGCGAGGCAAGCGGGGCAGAGCCAACACCGGCTCTCCTTCGCTACTACACAACCTCTACTTAACCGTTGCCAGTACTTCAAGGAAAACAATTCTGCTGCATCACTTGAGCGGGAGGCGTTCGGAACACAGCAGCCAGGCAGCCCTCCCTGCCCTCGCAGCCTGGGCAGACCGGCGGCGGGCGGCCAGCTCCGCGGGGGC
>NW_009258618.1:677745-684503 GCF_000687185.1 Egretta garzetta | reverse complement strand
CCCCGGGCGGGTGGCACCGACGTCGCCTCGGGGGAGCCTCCGCCGAGGGGCCTGAGCCAGCCCATAGGGGAGGGCAGCCTGGCCTGCCCGCCCGGAGCAGGGCCGGGAGCCTCTGCTCTCGGCTGAGCCCAGATTGAGGGCTTTCTGGGCGTCCTGCCGCCGCCCTGCAGCGGGCACGGCCTGGCACCCCGGCGAGGGCACAGTGACAGGGCAATCTTCCGTAGTGCCCTGTTGCCACTGGCCAGGCAATTGCTTTTGGATTGAGTGCATTGCTGTGGTCCTTACCCTGAAAAGACACACGTAATTCCAATCCTATCTCATGAAACATCCTACAGAAGAGGACAGCCATTCCCCCACCCGGTGCCTGGCAAGGCACGGACAGGAACATAACACGCAGCTCCATGTGTATTTTCCCCTATGTGGTGCAGCTCTTTCAGGTCCTAGGCACTGCTGCCATGCTCAGCCCTCTTCCGAACTTTGGGGCGTCAATAACTCTACCAAGACTGATGGAAAAGAAGTGTTAATGTCTAAATAACCACCGTAGAGTAAGAGAGGCTTTGTTTTTATCCTTCCACTGACTTTATTAGGTTGACAGAGGGAACCGAGAAGTATCTAGCACTTGCAAACCTAGCTAGAAATGGATTTATGGGAACACAAAGCTTAATCCGAAAAGTACACAGAGATATTCTAACTTCAAATACACAAAATGAAGAGGAAAGAATATATCAGCCATGCTCTGTGTTACTGCGCTTGACTTCAGTAAAAATACCCCAGCAATTAATTTAGATAAAGCAAACCAGTCAAAGGACTGATGGGGAATAATGGGAGAGAATTAAGAATGGTAATGTCAAGAAAGAGTGAAGCCGAGAACAGACAAAAATTCACAGCAGACGGATCGGCATTCAGAGGCCCTTCCCTGGGGAGAAGGTGGAGCTAGCATCGTGATGAGGTCGTTGTAGCCCAAACATAGCAAAAGTGAGAACTGGAACATTCCTCAAAATGAAAGTGAAATGATTTAGTTTTCATCCTCCAAGCCCGCAGGCTAAATAATGGCAAGGGAGTATTTTTTTAATGTTTTAAGTTTAGTTAGAGCAATTTAAAGTGTTACTACTGGCGTAAATAAGAAACATAGAATAAGCAGATTGCTTACACTACTGATTTTAAACTCGTGAGTCTGTTTAACATACCTGCATTTGAAAACATTGTGGCTAATTTCTACTTCCAGTTTCCACTGCCTCCAGGGTAAAATCAGAAAGATGCAGATGCACCCCTCGTAGCAAACCACGTAATAAGAGAGTGAATACAGACGACAGGTTTCTGCTTAGAAAATTTGAGCAGGGACAGAACCGGTGCCATACCAGGAGCACTGAGGATGTGCCATCGTCGTAGCTACACTGCTGCCAAACAATCTCAGAAAAAACTACGGAGCTGTATTAGCTTTTGACACATGCTGCCTGGTGGCGGGGCTGGGTTACCTGGGCGCGCAGCAGAATGGGCGCTGAGATGGCTGCTTGCTGGCGGCCCCACACTGAGTTCTGAAGCGCTGGCTGAAAGTATCCCAGCAGCCTGCCCAGCTTCTGCTGGAGGGAGTAACTGTTACTGCATGTGCCTACTGGACGGGTCAGGAATTTCATTTTCTTCTCGATTTCACGTGGAAATAAGCATCGTACTGTCTGCTCTGTTGTAAGAGCCACTGAGAAGAGTGGGTTTGTGGGCATAGGGAAGTCCTTGCTCTCTTTTTGCATCTGGCCTGCACATTATCACAAACATTTACCAGCCTAGTTTCAGCTGGCCTTTACCATTCTTATTAAGGCAAGTGGAAAAAAATGAATGTTATTTTATTCATCTGTAAAATGAATGGATGCCCTGGACAAATGAGCAATTGTCTCTGGAAATCTGCTGCGATATCAACTGTCTTTCTGCCAGCATGAATGGAGTACAGTATTTTTCAGCTGAAGACGATCCTACATTATTAAAGCTGAGCGTTTGTGACAATGCAGCATAGCCGGTAAGGGTATTTTTGTCCTCTTCTTAGAGGCTTAATACTACAGCTTGCGTTGCTGTGAGCTGAACATGCACAAGCATAAAGTGATTGTATTATTATCCATGTACTTAAAAGGGCGCCGACAAATTGAAATCAGTTTCTCAGCTTCTGTTAATAACTTGTAAGTGAATTTTGGTCTTGTTTATTTGTCTGCATATGAAAAAGTTTGGATTGTCATGTCATAGCGTGCAACTGGAAGCCATTCTTTCCTGACAGCCGATTTGGCTTCCTATTTCATAAGCAGCAGTCCTGTTTTATCTGTCTTTAAGGGGACTACGCTTGATGTAGGAGGACATCAAGCCTGTCCTCAGTTATGAAGGCTAATAAACGCCTTATGTACTCCTGGTAGGTCATTTTGTTAACTGTATTATGCCACTGTCAATGAAATTCATAGTCAAGGTCTGTAGCTTTCTTTATTATTTTAGATTGTTCTCTAATTTTATTTACGCGTGTGCTCCTAGCGACTAGACCGCTGCAGCAATTGCTTCCATTCTGCCTTGTCAATGCTACAGCCGGTTATACATCGTCAGCGAACCTGCTGCCTTAACTAACCCCTTATTACTTATCCCATCATCTTCTCGCATCATCACGACCCTGCCTCTTTCGCCCTCACAGGTAACGCTTTCTTTCAGCGAAGTTCTTACACGTACGGAACTGGCTGGTGAACTGCTGGATGCACTAGAGAAATGCAGGCACCCTCAAAAGATGAAGAATGCTTTCTTCACGAAGCAGCAGAAGATTAAACTTCACCCATGCAAAAGACTGTTAGTCGAAGCGGTGGTGCTTAGGTCACGGCAGCTGGGTGGCCTCTCCTTGTTTTAAGCCCCACCAGAGCTGCAGAACTGCACGCTGATGGGCCTTCTCTGAGTTCAGATTTCACCAGTTGACTTGTCACCTCACAGAAGCTGTTGTGGACCATGCACGACGGCAGTGCAGGCTGGTACACACCCAAACGGTGCTGGCTGTCCCCACTTCCTAACGGGAGTGAGGGAGGGTGGTGGTGAGCAGCTCCAGGAGGAGTTGTCCACCAAAGAACTGTTCTGAGGCCCACACCCTGGCTACCTCCCCTGAGCTCCCATTGTCCCTTCCGATTGCCACTCTGCTCCTAAAAGCAAGGCAGTCCTGTTAGGTCACCTCCAGGATATGTCCAGTGTTAGTCACCCACTCCTGGCTTTAGCTTTAATATATGTTTAGTTGAGTGGAAGGTTATTTGGGAGCCAAAGTCTGGGTCACCTTCTGTCCTGCTTACTATGCTTTTTTAGTTCTTCTTTGTTCTTTTACTCTTGTGTTCATTGGAGCTTGGACCTCTGGACTTCTTTGCTTAAGGTCCTAGTTTCTGATTCTGCCAGCAAAGGGGCAGGAAAACAACACCTCTGCACTTAAAAAGACATAGGTGACAGTCTGGGTTGGGAGTGGGCAGTGGCTGAAGGGTGGATAAATCCTTAACATCCATCTGTGAAATGTCTGCGCTTCTCTTCTTTGTGGGCTCGCTGTCTCCAGGAAGCCACCATCTTCCCAAGTGGGGAAGGATTGCTGTGGGTACCGTACACAGGGAGGAATCCGGTTAATGCCACCAGTGGCCCTTCCTCCGCATCCTGTCACTGCTGTTCTTAGAAAGGCCAAGTGCTCACATGCATCACAGCTCGTTGACAGGCGCTGCCTAAGGTCCACCCAGGCTGACCCCCATACATGTTTTGCTGTGGTAGAGGATCAGTCGGGAGATGTTTTCCAGCTGGGCCTCCTGGAGGCTTCCATCCATCCCTGCTCCCTTTCCCTGGAGGGATGGGAAGTGTTTGGAAGCTGTGGCTTCTGGTCTCTCCCGTGGCTGGTGGCAGAAGCCAGGCTCTGGCTGGTGCAGCAGCCACCATCCTGGCCTGCCGGTGCCTCTTCCCACTGATGGGAGCAGGAGGACAAGCAGAGGAGCCCTGGTGTATACGGATCACAGGCAAAAGCCCCACTGCTTGCAACGAGCCGGGGATTGACTCTGCTGTTGGGAAGGGATGGAAGTGAAGTCTCCCTGTGCAGGGGAGACCCTTCCCGTACTGGCTGACGCGTCTCCACTGCTTCTCTGCTCTGGTCTAAGTGAAACAACAGAGGTTTGGGATTTGGGAAGCATTGTACTTTGTGGCGTTACGGCTGCGGTTAGACTGCCAGCCGCTTTTCTGTTGCGCGTTTGAATGGCCCCACAGCAGCATGGCCATACATGAAATAAGAAATGATGGAAACAACTATTCAAGGGCAAACAACCTGCCCTGTGTGCAGGCAGCTGCCAGAGATGGATCTTTGCTGTTACACTTTCACCACTCAGTAAACATGCCCTTCTGGGCAGTGATCCCCAGATATCTTTTCCCAGCAACAGCAGCCACCATCTGCACCCTGCCAGCCTGGCACGCACGTGGGTCCTCCCATCTTCAGATCCCCATTAACTTTTTAATTAGGATTTTCATATAATTGGAGCGAGAGAATAAACTGCAGGAGACAGAGAAACGTACTGACTAAAAATAGTTAAAAACGAGCTGGCGCCATTTCAACATTTCCCATCCCCTCCACCCTTCCCCTTTATCTGCAGTTTGCTGTCAAGGCTTCATGCAAAATGAAGGCTTCGGCGTGGAGTTGGAAAGCCGACATGTTAGAAAATGCTTTCTCCTTAATGTCTGAGGAAAATAAAGCGAGGGGCTGCTTTTATAAGGCGACGCGAGAAGTGCAGGCCTGGGAACGTGGAGGATTTGCCGTCAATAAGCCTTTGCTGCTTGTTACATTCAGCATCATTATACAGAATGAAGACGCCGTCACGAGCAAAACAGATTGTTTTCAAAATTGCACTTGACTTAAATAATCTAAATGAGCTGATCTGACAGACAAGGGAAAACAGTCTTCTCGCTAACACAGGGGTTCTGTGTGCTGCTCTGCTAGGAGCCTCCTTTCCTTGTTCATTGTAGAGGCTTTATTTACAGGATGCATTTTTAGAGCTATTTAAAAATAGCGCAGCCGATGGTAAGAGGTGGTGATATAAAGGTGCCAAACAGGCAGTGCTTGCTCACAAAAACAATGCCTGCCCAGGAGTCGCTCAGTTAAGTCAACCGGACTATTTATGTTAGCAAGGAACATTTGAGTCTCTGTAGGATCTGTAATTAGGAGGAAAAAAAAGAGCAAATGACAGAGCTGGAAGTTGCTAACAGAAAGCGTTCGGCTTGCCTTCCAAACAGACCTGGAAAACAGCTAGCAAAAAATCTTACGTTAAGGCTCCTGATTAAACAGTCGGTGCCTATTTCACAGGCTGCGGCAGCAAACAATCATCAGATCTGTGCTCAGAAGAAGGGAACTCACTGCCTCGCCTCCAGGCTCCCAGCGCCTTTCCAGCATTATCATCATTACACAGAGCGATCAGAGCAGGGGAGAGCAGGCACTCGGGGTTATTAAATGAGAATTTAATCCTACCCTTTAAATCAGCAAAAAATTATAAAAGATAAAGAATTTCCCTGTGTTTTAAAGCTAGTCCAACTTGCTTTCCCTGATCTGCGTTTGGGAAGGCTGCCAACCACAAAATGGAATCGCTGAGCCTGGATTTCGCTCTGCATCCAGCCAATTATGCCGTCCTCGCATCCCCGGACTCTTAAGTGGTGCAGTGCAATAGACGTTTCCAATCTTTATTTATTTACCAGGCCTGCATTGCACTTCAAGAGAAAGTCGTATTGCCAGGCTCATTGCGTCTTTCCCTTTTTGCCTGTCCCCATGCGCCGCACTGCTCAGGCATTAGGGAATACAGCCCAGTCCCAATTGCTCATGGAGGCCGGTAGGACAGTCCCCCCCGATGCGGAAGGTCCCAGGTCACTGTGTGCAGATGTCTCTCTCACAGGTGTGGGTCTTTCTAGCTTGTTTCTAGGCATTTGCGAAATAAAAAAGACAATTTCAGAAAGTAGCACGGCACTATTTGGAGGGCCCACAGAGCTAGAAACCACTGTTCTTCTTCACCACCAGTGAGAAGATGTGGGCAATGCGTGCAGGGAAAAGTGCTTCCCCCCTTATTCTCGCCCTCCATTCCCAATAACTGGCCATGGACTCCTAGAAACACAGACGTTTGTGGAGCAAATGGCTTCCCTCGCCTTCGACCCACCAGCTACGCCCATGGCAGAGCTCAGGCCCTTCCGCCACGGTTAATCCCAGCTGGTGAATTGGCAGGAGAGACGTGAGCCAGTTCCCCAGAGAAACCACCGGAGCCACGGGAGAGGGACAGGAATGACTGGAATACCGGAGTGGTCACCACCATGGGAAGGCCTTCGAGGGCTGATGCTGGAGGCTGTGCTGCCCTGAGGGGATGCACACCCTGCCTGGCCAGGTGCTGTCATTTAGGTATATTTATTCTGTCCTCTGTCATGTTTAACAGGAGAAAGCCTCTTGGTAATCAATGCTTATTGATTGTCTAACTCAACAAGCTGCCCTTTCTCAACACAGTACCAGATTAACAGAAGATTTTACCTATTTCTTTTGCACTTCTCCCTGACAACAGCACGAATGATTTCTACCCTGTACTCAGTGCTGGTGAGGCCGCACCTCGAATACTGTGTTCAGTTTTGGGCCCCTCACTACAAGAAAGATGTTGCATTGCTGGAACATGTCCAGAGGAGAGCAACCAAGCTGGTGAGGGGTCTGGAACACAAGTCATACGAGGAACGGCTGAGGGAACTGGGGTTATTTAGTCTGGAGAAGAGGAGGC
>NW_009258618.1:673013-677697 GCF_000687185.1 Egretta garzetta | reverse complement strand
GGCTGCCCAGGGAGGGGGTAGAGTCCTCATCCCTGGAGGTATTTAAAAGGAGGTGCTTAGGGCCATGGTTTAGTGGTGGGATGGCAGGGTTAGGTTAAAGGTTGGACTCGATGATCTTAAAGGTCTTTTCCAACCAAAGTGATTCTATGATTCTACTCTGCCACAAACTGTTTCCTTTTGTGCCAGACGTGTTCTCTGGTTTAGGCTATAGAAAGCAATTCATCTGCTGAATTTCCTCATTACAGAGATTCAAATGGGGCCAGGACGCACGTTACTGAGCAGCACCATAGACCGCAGCATGAGCTTTGGCACTTATTACCTCCTGGAACCATGTCCAGGTGGGGAAGTGCCCTCAGGCACAGGGTGGGCGCTGCCAGGGAGGCACCTCCAGCAGTTGTCGAGCCCGGGCCATGGCTGGCACCCACCCTGATCTTCTTATGGAACTCTGAACTCCTGTGCTCCTGTTTAGAATCATGGAATCATTTAGGTTGGAAAAGCCCTTTAAGATCACCAAACCCAACCATTCCCCTAACCCTGCCATCCCACCACTAAACCCGGGCCCTAAGCACCTTGGATGCCTGGCTTTTAAATACCCCCAGGGATGGGGACTCGACCCCTGCCCTGGGCAGCCCCTTCCAGGGCTTGACAGCCCTTGCGGGGAAGCAATTTTTCCCAATGTCCAACCTAAACCTGCCCTGGCACAACTTGTGGACATTTCCCCTTGTCCCATTGCCCGTTCCCTGGGAGCAGAGACCAAACCCCCGGCCAGCTCCCCTCTCCTGTCAGGCAGTTGTAGGGAGCGATAAGGGCTCCCCTCAGCCTCCTCTTCTCCAGGATGAACACCCCCAGCTCCCCCAGACATTCCCCAGCAGCCTTGGCCTCCAGACCCCTCCCCAGCTTCCTTGCCCTTCTCTGGACACGCTCCAGCCCCTCTGTGTCATTCTGGGAGTGAGGGGCCCAACCCTGACTCCCGAACACTGGCCACACCAGTCCTGATACAAGCCAGAGTGCTGGTGGCCCTCTTGGCCACCTGGGCACACTGCTGGCTCCTATTCAGCTGCCTGTCGACCAACACCCCCGGGTCCTTTTCCACCAGGCAGCTTTCCAGCCACTCTTCCCCATGCCTGTAACATTGTGTGAGGTTGTTGTGACCCCAGGACAGGACCCAGCCCTTGACCTTGTTGACCCTCACCCAACTGGCCAGGTCCCTCTGCAGAGCCCTCCTCCCCCCAAGCAGATCCACACTCCCGCCCATCTCAGTGTCACCTGCAAACTGGCTGAGGGTGCCCTCGATCCCCCTGTCCAGATCATGGGTAAAGATGTTAAACAGAGCTGGCCCCAGCACTGAGCCCTGGGGGACACCGCTTGTGACCGGCCACCAACTGGATTCAATTCCCTTCACCACAACTCTCTGGGCTCAGCCACCCAGACAGTTTTTTACCCAGTGAAGAGTGTGCCTGTCCAAGCCATGAGCCTCCAGCTTCTCTAGGAGAATGGGAGTTTCTCCCAGTCATACGTGAACCTGGACAACAACAGTTTGTAAACACCTGATGCACCTTGATTCGTTAATGTTTGCAAAGGTCACAGTGTGTACTGAAAAGCAAAAAAATCCTAAAATCTCACTTAAGTTTTACTATATAGCTTATTTCCTCTGCTATATGATTAAAATAACTTCCTCTAGTCACCTTTCCAAGGAGGAGACATGCAAACAAGTTTCAGCTTTAGGAAAAGTGACTTTAACCCTCAGGTCTATGCAGCATTTAGGCACTGGTCCTTCTGACCTGGGTTTGCTTCTTTCCATCTGTACAAATCCAGAGGGGCTTTTCCCACCTCCTGCTGATGGTGGTTGAGGCGTGAGGCTTAAACACAGCAGCTGGTTTTGGCCATCAAATGCAAGGCAAGACTTCATGTTGTACTTCCAAATGCCAGCCAGCTAGTTCCTCACCTAGTCAGAGACCGAGACAATTCTTTAAGGGCAGCATGTTAGCCTCAAGAAGCTGCTTTAATTTATCCTAATTATTATTTACCAATCTGATATTATGCATCTTCCATGGCAGGGGGGGGATCAGCTGCGAAGCTTTAGGGTGTGAGAGGATGCGCTGTACAACAGGCTGCAATGAATAAATGCAATCACCTACAGTATCTGGAAGGATAAACCAATGCTCCCAGAAGTGGCACTGTACAGTTATTTATACGTAAGAACTGGCTCACCGCTGCCTCTGTAAAATGGCTCCCCATTCCAGACATACACGCACGTATCAGTGGCTCTGCCGAGGTGTGGTTGCTTTGCTATGCTTTTCTTTCACTTAAAAACATTTGTAAGCATGAATCTGGGGGAAAAAAACCCCCACATTTTAATTACCTGTTCCAGTTAGCTTTTCCAGGTTTGTCCCCACTGCCTGCAGCCCTGTTTTGCAGCATGCTGCCTGCTGCAACATGGACAGGGCTCCCCTCTGGTAGCTCGTGCGCAACCTACATGGCAGGACCCTGGCGGTGGCAGGACCCTGGCGATGGGCAGCATTGCTCCGGCACAGAGCCACAAGCCTCAGTCCTAGCCCAGCACACGGCTCCAGATCAGCAAGGGAAGGAAAGCCAAGACAGCCAGACCCCACATCCCAGGCTTTGGTGGCTAGCAAGCTGGGCTGACAGACCAGAGCCATGAAATGTGGCTGGCTGGCTGCTTTTTCAAAGTGGGTGATAAGCACCACTGGCCAGCATAGACCTTTGGTGGTGTAACACTAGTTTATTAGGAATTACTCTTCTTCTCAGGCTTCCCTTTAAGAAGACCTTCAAACCCTGGGCTTGTTTTGGACATCATTAAGCAATGGGCCACACCTGCACATGTTACCTGGAGGCTCATCACTGCCTCTGCCTCCCTCCTGGCTTCTCATGTTCAGACCCATTGCCCCATCATGGAATCATAGAATCACTAAGGTTGGAAAAGACCCCCAAGATCATCAAGTCCAACTGTCAATCCAACACCCCCACGCCTACTAAACCATGTCCTGAAGTGCCATGTCTACATGTTTTTTGAACGCCTCCAGGGATGGTGACTCCTCCACCTCTCTGGGAAGCCCGTTCCAATGCTTGACCACTCTCAGTAAAGAAATTTTTCCTAATGTCCAATCAAAACCTCCCTTGATGCAACTTGAGGCCATTTCCCCTCGTCCTACTGCCTGCTACTTGGGAGAAGTGACGAACACCCACCTGGCTACGAGCTCCTTTCAGGCAGTTGTAGGGAGCAATAAGGTCTCCCCTCAGCCTCCTCTTCCCCTCTGTCAGAGACAGGCTCTTCTCCTTCTGCATTTGAAAAGATGGGCAGTCCTGGGCGAGGCTGTGTCTGGAAGCCAAATCAAGCCTGTTTTGCACATGTGCTCTGGGAAGTGGCCACACAGCCTCTCTGACGGTCACTGGGGGGAAGTTTGGGCTACCAAAGAGCTGAGCTGCCCCTCTGCCCTGGCCCTTCATGGAGACCAACCTGCTCCTCACGCCAGAGAGGGGAGCCGCGGGGACGGGCCAGAGAGGATGAGCGCGCAGCATTCCCTTCAATTATTCATACGCAGAGCTGGATAGCATGCAATTTCCTCCGCTGAGACGTAGGAAACGCATCGAGGCTGACACCACAGCTCCGGTGAAATGTGTCACAGGAACTGTAATGCCGGAGTGGTTTATATCTTGCCATAATGATGCAGTAAATTACTTAGAAGACTGTCTGAGAGTTAGCAAGATGAAAGGTCTTTCCTGCAAGACCTTTGAGGCCAATAGCTTCGTGCCCACTTCCAGCTGCAAGAGCAGCGGCCAGGCTGCGGGTGACGTGGCCCAAGGCTGTCCCTGTCCCACCGTGGTGACAGGGCAGGAGCAGGAGACTCAGGGTGACGGCATGAGCTTTGGACAGGCGGAGCTAACTGTTCCCCTGCAGCTGGTCTGGTATTTTGGTTTGTAGACCAGAAATCAAGCCCAAATGTTCAGTGGGTCTGAATGGTGTACTTTATAGATTGGGCATATGCAACCCTCCCTGCTTCCTCCTGGGCAGGAGAGATGTTTTGCTCCAGGCATCCAATGCATTAAAAAGCTGCATCACACTACTGATTTTGTGCACATCAGCTGAGGATGCACACTGTCTAGAGATTAGTTTTCAAAGAACACTAATTTTATGGTCTTGATTATTTACATTGCTCCTAAACACACCTGAAAATACAATTATTTGGTATCTCCACATATCACTGCAGGGCAGCAGAGATTCACTGTATACAATGGACTCCAGAGTTATTCTGGTAACAGAGGAGAGACTTGAGGTCTGCTGCTCTGGACTGACGAACCTTCCCTGTTACCAGATGTGCTGTGCATGAATCTAATTCATTCCAAGTCGGTGCTGACTAGACAAAAATTGCAGGGTAGATCCCAAGTATTTCATTCATTTTTGTCTATTTTCATTTACTTCTCTTACAAAAGGCTTGTTTTTTTTTTCACTTGGGCTTTTTTTTTTTAAATAAGCTGCCCTTGTTTTGCCCTGGCAGCCCACCCACAGTGGTCCAGCCTCCATGCCCATCACCGGCCCGGCACTCCTGACACTCCTCCAGGTCCTCCCAGGGCTGGAAACCTTCCTCCTCCTCCTCCTCCTCCTCCTGCTGCCAGACAAACTCCCTGCAGCCGCCGTCACAGGACCGGCTGGCCCGCCTCCTCT
>NW_009258618.1:667374-672311 GCF_000687185.1 Egretta garzetta | reverse complement strand
CACAGGACCGGCTGCCCAGCTCCTGCTGCCTTCCAAGGATACCTTTATCAGAGGCCAGGCTGCTCCTGGAGACATTTTATTTCTGGACAAGGCTGAGATACGCGGCTTCTGCTTCTGCCCTTAACAAAGGCTTTGCTGGTCTCCAGCCATCCTCTCCTTTTTCCTCCCGCCCTGCGTCGTGCTCTGAGAGCGTACAGGGAAGCCCTGGGGAGCGCCAGGCCCCCAGCAACAACACACCATTGCCCTCTTTTGGGGCCCCCTTTTGTGTCCCCTCCCGGCAGCCACCCCGCACCCCGGGGAAGGAACAGCTCGACCAGAGCCAAGGACCACAGCGCCTGGAAACCACGGGCTCCACTAAGCCTGCACCAATGTACCTACGTAGGCACGGGCATACCTTTGCATCTATCTTTGCACACTTGAGCAGGCGTGTAATATCATCACGTTTTCTAAGCCTTGAACTCCCCTAGAAACAAGGACAGATACTGCAATTAATGGATCACGCTCTGCAGCAAGCTGGCTCCAGCCCTGCCTCCCCGGCGGGAGCAGGCAGGCGCAGTAGGCTCGTAGCAGGATCCTGGCTTCGGGCTCCTCTTCCACTCCAAGCCGCTTTTTCCCCTGCCCAGGGACTGTGATCTCAGCTATTGGGCTTTGCAGTTCAGCAAATCCAGCTGTATCTGAACCTTATGGACAGGGTTGCTCTGCAAATGGCACCTCTGGCTGTGCAAGGAAATTTCAGATGTGCCTAGGTAGTGGGAGAGAGAAAGAAAACGTCCCCCCCCTGCTTGCTGCTGCCCGTCCGACATGCTGCAACTGGGGCAGACCCGTTTTTGCAGGCTCTTCACAGGGCGATCTGCTGTCTGCGGGGCTTTTCCCCAGGCGCAGGTAACATCCAGCTCCACTGAGCAACTGCACTTTGGCTCGGTGGGGGGGGAGAAGGAAAGCAAAAGAACAAAGTGTTCTCGCCCTGATGCAATCACATATATTTCTGACCAGCTATTTCACCAATAAAACAAAGGCTGCTTTGAAATGGATGCCTGGCCTGGCTGGCTGCCAGCGCAGAGCAGGAGACAAAGGCTGGGAATACAAATGCGGGGCTGGAAGTGGTGAAGCCAAGGATGCCTCTGCGGCAGGGAGAGTGCGTTGCCATGGATACACAGTGGCCTAAACCAGGGGAAGAAGGGACCCACACTGGGATGGACTGGGAGCCACCGGAGCCATGGGAGATCCAGGCATTGGTCCCACCAGCGCCCAGCTGAACCCCCCAGAGTGGGGCTCCCCCAGATGCTGGCTCCTTGTTGTCATCACGCCGGTGCCCAGGACCTGGGCTGTCCTGGTGGGCGAGGGCAGAGAAGGGGATTCTCGGAAAGTGCACGTGCTTTAAACAGAAAGATGGAAACTCGGGGGGGTCTTGTACAGCTGCGGAGCACGGGGCTGGCCCCACGGGGTGCCCCATCATGGTCCTCGTCCATGCTCCCCATACCAAGGGAGCAGGCAGGGGAACAGGGCAGCTCGGCTATGAGTAGGTTGGTCATAAAAGATCAACAGTAGCTCTCACCTGGGCAGAACAAAGCAGTCTCAGCTTGGAGAGAAAGTGCTTTCTCCAGACTCCGTGCAGCTCTCTGGGTGTAAAGCGAAGAGCAGCAGTGGCTCTCCAAAGAGAGCCTCAGGATGGGCAGAGAGGGCAGGGCAGGCAGGAGAGGGGCCATCCTCCGGAGAAGCCTGAGCTCTACGTGTCAGACCATGGGTAGAAAAACTACAGGAACCAGAAGGTGAGCCCTAAACCCCCTGAGGACTGTGACGAACTCTGCATTTCATATGTTCAGAACATTGGAAAGGCAGGGTTTAGTCTCCCTTGTAGCCATGGGTGGCGTGGTTATCAGCTTTCCCCCACTGCCCACCGCTGTATAAACACAGCCCACCGCTGTATAAACACAGCCCTTGGCTGCATATTCGGATACCACAGGGAGAAGGAAAATGGGCAGCATCCGTACGGACTGACCGAGGGAGAGCTGCCCAGGGGCAAAGGCTCAGGTAGAAGAAAGTGTTGAATGGTGAGAGAGAGAATCCCATGGAGGACTTCCTAAAGTCAAGAAGGGAGCTTTTCCAAAAACCCTGTGGGCGGTCGACACTGCGGCACAGGGCTGTGACAGGCACTGCCTAGAGGGTGCCTGGACTGGTGGGGCTGGCTGCGGAATCCTGCAAATGGGTCTCAGTGGCTAAAAATCACAGTCTCTCTCAAACACGGCAGTCAGCGCCGTCTTCATCTGCTATGGAGAGCTTTATGCTGCCCAAGCAAATCAGAGCGAGTTCATGGCAGGTCTCTTCCCTCCTCATTTCATCAGTGCAAAAGCTGGAGCCAGCTTGCTGAGAGCGTGATCCATTAATTGCAGTATCCGTCCTTGTTTCTAGGGGAGTTCAAGGCTTAGAAAACGTGATGATATTACACGCCTGCTCAAGTGTGCAAAGATAGATGCAAAGGTATGCCCGTGCCTACGTAGGTACATTGGTGCAGGCTTAGTGGAGCCCGTGGTTTCCAGGTGCTGTGGTCCTTGGCTCTGGTCAAAGCTCTCTGCGGGGGGGAGGACTTGCTTTAATGGGTTAATGCAGCAAGCACAAACCCCGCTGGACCAGTGATACAGACTGAGCAACCCATTCGGCACATCCAGCCCCTGCGGAGCTCTCCAATTATCTGCAGAGAGATGTAACAGGCGCTATGCAGGACTATTTCAACAAATTTTGGCTCATTAATGGTTTGCAGTGATGAACATGATTTGCGTGTCTGATACCAGTGCAGGGTGATTTGTCATTTAAAGCGCAGGAACTGCTCCTGTGTCCTGTCCGAATACCCTGCAACTCCATGCGAAGGGCTCCTGCGTCCTGCCAGGATGTGGGCTGAGGCAGCGGCCGGGTGGGGAAAACATGGGGCTCCCCCTGCTGTGAGCTGGAACCCCCCCTGGCCTCACCCCTGCTTGCATGAGGCCTGCACCAGGCAGGGGCTAACGCCAGTGAAGACTGACACGACTCAGGGACTCCAGGGCCACCCGGAGGTCTCTGCCCTGCGGCAGCAGCCGCCACCAAAGCACCTGTGACAGCAGTGTCCTGGGCAGTGGGGAGAGCTCCTGGCTGTCACTCTGCCGAGCCCCTGTGGCCAGACCCCTCCTCTGCCACAGGGGATGGTGTGAACCCCACCCCGCTGATAATTCGGAAGCAAAGGGGAAAATAAATCCCGTGCACTTTTCATAAATCCCGAAGCCCACACCGGCTTCGTGGAGCAGGAAACATCACATCATTTTTTAAGCAACGGGAGGCACTCAGGTGCTGCCGTGAGGAGGGCTGTATAAATGGCTAGAAAGACAGATCAGACAGAACAGAGCATGCTGTCAGCACGCGACAAATAATAAACGAAGGATAAGAATCCCCGGGGAGGCACTTTTCCAATAAATGACATTTTGATCTATAGCTTTAACAACTCGTCCCAAGCCATCATGTACTGAATTAGGAAAAGGAAACCCGTAACCTGTCCTGTCAGTCCTGAAGAGGGCTGGGGAGGCATAAATACGGCGGCGTGGAAGGTAATGAAGATGTTTACTGCGCTCGCAGAGTGCCCATTCCACCAGAATTCCTTGTCAGCTTTACCGCTGATAAAAATAACCAGCCAGTTTTCTATTTTCAATATCGAACCGCTAATGCTTCTGTGGCCCGGTCCCGTGGCCGCCGCGGGAGGACGAGCCAGCTCAGCCGGGCCCCACGCTCCATTCTGCTCCTGTCCCTGCAGCCTCTGCAACGCGCGGCAAAACAGGAGCAAGAGCACCTGGAGTGGCTTCACAGGTGAAGTGTGAGTAACTCCTTCTGGCAGCCTAGAATCTCGAGGCAGGTTATTGTTTCCATTTAAATTAAGGCCACGCTATCGCTGCAACCGTGCCAAAAGTCACCATCGTTTCCAGGGGGTAGCGATCAACCAGGGTGTGATTGCAGCGGCCAAAGAGCCCCGTCCCCACTAAATCAATTAGCCAGCACCTTCTCCCAGCCCTCGCCAGAGCAGCCTGTGATCAGCCATCTCGGGGACTCATTCGGTCTCGTGTAGCAATCAAAACTTAATTTATCTTATTTTAATTAAAGCTAAAATATTCAGTAGCCTTCGATTTCTCTCATTGCTTTGCAGGGGGAAAAAAAAAAAGCCGGGAGAATAAAGTGGCGTGATGGAAAGAAAGGCCTTTGAAATAACCGTGTGCTGGCTCTGTTGGCTTTTATTTAATATGTAGCCCTTTTCTTAAAAGAAATAATTACGTTTCAAAACCTCCTTTCCCTGTTCAGAGAGCTGCCTCTTTCCACATTAATGCTATTTGCATGCGCCATCTCCTCCTACCCTTCAATAATTTAAACCTTCATTTTTTATTCACTCAGTTGTCAGATTCATTTACATATCATATATCTATATTTAACACCCAGTTCGCTCGCTTATTTTTTTTTTTTTTTTAAACAGGAAATAGATTTCCCTCCTAATTTAACAACATCTCGGGGAATGGCTGGCTGGGAAGAGAACATTATTTACATTGGTGTCAGCTAGCAGAGCTGCTCAGCTCTCGCTTGATGGGAGGCAGAGACGCCGAGCAGGGCTTGGCAGCCTCCCACGGCCAAGCCCGTACCTTCGCCTTCCCCACCAGAGCTGGGCTGAAAGCACGAAGAGAAAACACCCTCGATACCTGCTGCGGGCCGGGGCGGCGCGCTGGCAGGGGATTGCTCCAGGCTTCCACCCAGATATCTGCTGTGGTTTGACAACTCTGCCTTTATTAATAGCTCGAGGCAATTAACGTGATTGCTGTTAACGCTTTTTATTAATTACTGGGTTTGTTGCGTGCGTGGTTGCAGGTGGGTTGGAGGGAGGCACGCCAAGAGCCCGTCCTGCCCACGCTGCTGGAGCAAGAGTGTCTGCATCC
>NW_009258618.1:650988-660953 GCF_000687185.1 Egretta garzetta | reverse complement strand
GGAAGGCAGCTGCGGTCTGCGGGGAATTCTGCACCCACACAGCTTGGGGTGGCTGCCTGGTGCGAGGGGGTGTCCTTCAACCGCCTCTGCCATAAATTTGCTCATAAAACCAAGGGAAATGATCAAGTAGGGGTTCAGACGACGTTACAGCCTCTCCATCCGGAGAGCCTCCAGCATCTCCCCAGCAGACTCTGCCTGCCAGCTGCCTGCCACGACCCCGGGGAGCCAGAGGAGGCAACAAGGGGACACAAACCAGGCCCTTGCAGAAAACCAGGGAGCAAGCCCCTAGGGCAGCGCCCTGCCCAGACCAGGGTGGATGGTGGCGCCCACCATGGTGAGAGTCAAGGCTGTGATGGGGACAGGGCGGTAAGCCCTGAACCCCACCGTTCCCCGGCCCACTGACTGCAGCCTTTGGCTGCTGAGAACGATGAAGAGCCCTAAGCCCCCTGCTCCATCCTCCCCAGGCTTGCCCTGGGACCACCCTGCCCTGGCCAGGATAGCATCATGGGCCCCTTAGAAAGCATCCCTGTGGTGCTAGGATTAAAAAAAAAGCATAGCAGTGTCTGATCTGTCCCATAAGCACAGGGCCATGGGAGCAAGGGGTGATGTTCCACATGGATAGGCTTAAGACCTATGGAAAACAAACAGTATTAAAGGCAATTTGAAAGAGGGGACATGAATGAGGAAGGGGTAAATCAAAGAGTCGGTCACTGAGAAGAGGGTCAGATCCCCCTCCCTCATTTTCCACATTACTAGAAAAAACAATGAACTGATATCAGACAAATGAGCCCTCTGGACCCAATTTTTCAAGTTAATGAACTCCCTTTGCAGCTCTTCCCCAGAACGGAGGCTCCCAGCACCGACCCTTTGCCACAGCCTCTAATGAGCAAAGCCACCGTCATCTATCTCAATATCTGCAGAGGCGATGGCTTTGGATGGTGCTCGGGATTTACTCGCCACCCTCAGCACGCACAGGGTGACTGTCCTGGGGGGAGACGCTCTCGCCGTCCATCCCATGGTGGGCAGCAGAGCCTGGAGCCTTGGGTCTGCACAGAGTGACCTGCAGCATCTCCAGACGAGAGCCATCGCAGTGCTTTGCTCGCCCAGGGGCCGCGTTTTGGCTGGCGGGGGTCATACTGCCCAGGGCGGCTCTGCAAAGGATACTGCAGGGCCCCAGGACCCGCTGACATTTTAAAAGCCAGACGGTTCGGTCCGTGCGGCGTGGCGCGGCCGGTTTCCCCAGTGCTTCCCTGCCTCTCCCAGGCTTTCAGCATCAACCTGCAGCTGAATTGGTGTTTGCCTGGTAGAAAATAACCTCTTGTTTCAGGAGGAAATTGTTTTTCTTGCCCCCAGGAACCTCTTTGCAGTCTTCGTTGGGATATTTCAAATGGACTTCAGTGTATTATTAAAATTCTCCCTCATAATTGCCCTTTGCAAGGTTGCGGAGAGGGAGGAGCGGGAGGTGCAGGATGGGGCTCCAACACTTGCATTGCTCTCCTACTATTATGCTTAAATTAACAGGGATTTTTTTGTAAATTGAAGGCTAATTTTCTCTTGGGAATAGATCATTAAATTACCGAATACTAATGAAAATTTACAGCATCTGGAGAGGGGGTGGGGGGGAGGCAGAGGGAGCATTTTGTGGTTTTTTTCCCTTTTTTCCCTGGCCCGGCTGGCCACGGCTGCAGTCAGAGGAGGGGGAGCTGCCGTGTCCTGCTGCAGAAGCACAGGAGCCGGGGGGCTCCTCGCCATGCCCATCACCCCTCCCCAGGCCTGCCCTGTGGCGGCAGCAATGACCATTGCCCTGGCAACGGCGCGGGCTGGAGATGCAATGCATCACGGATTTATTAAAGAGCAGCGGTTGCACTCGACGGCCGTATTTTTCCAGTCGAACTCAATTTCTTTGGAGCAATGAGGCTCAATAGATCTGGGAGTGTGGAAGCGAGGAGCTGCCTTTTGGGGAGGGGACGCTTGGGAGCATTATGTCTGGGGGGCTCGGAGTGAGGAAATGCAGATTTCTTTATTGCTTTGATCATACATAATTTAAATATTCAAACTACTCTGGAATTCATTGAATTATACATGAATTGCACAGGCAGCATTTTTGTAACTCATGAAAGGCGTCATTTTTTTTTCTCTCCCTTCAAAACCTTGTCTAACCTTACAATTTTTTTTTTTTTAAATTTTTTAAAATCCAAATCAGTCGCATCCCAAATCACCTTGAGAATGGCTCCCGTGCCGGCCGGTAATTCCACCGAATTAATGAGTGGTTTGATGGTCACAATTTGCCATTGGCTGTAATTTAATGTATCTTACAGTGGTGTTTAGGGTCTGTCTAGAGTCTTTCTCAGTGAGAAAGCTCCTCTGAGCCTAACCTCCCTGCTGGGGTGCTCCAGCTCCGGCCAGGGCAGCGCTGCTGCAGCTCCCCCCCGAGCATGCCCCGGCTCTCTGACCCCACCTTTGGGGACACAAAGCTTGTGGAGCGTGCAAGAGGCTGAGCACCAGGGCTGGGTAGCCAAGGTGGTGCTCAGCCCCTGCCCTGGCCGACCAGAGTGCAGACCCCAAACCAAAGGAGCTTCTCTCCTAGCCAGTGACCATGAAAGCAAAACCCCTCCTGATCCGGGAGCCGGAGCTGGGGAAACGAATCCCAGGGCTGGGCCTGGATTCATTTCTGCCTGTACCAATAGGAAAACCACGGCTGCCTAAAAGTAATCGAGGCCAGAAGCATTTACGATGGACTCACGGGGTGCTGTGGCTCTGGTTGGTTCTCCACGCCACGCCGAGCGTTGTGAAGGGATCCAAACCGATGGCGCTGCCCTCGCTGCCATGCCCGGCCAGCGCCTGCCTCCATCGTCATGGCTGCGCCGCAGCTTCTGCTGGGCGGGAGGGTGAAAGCACAGCTCCGCTGCCGCAAGCGTGGGGAAAGGAGAGGTGCTGGGGTAATGGAGCGACTGAGCCTCCCTGGACACACCATCCCTCTTCCCTGGTCCCATTTTCCACGGCACTTTGAAACCAGGAGCACAGGACGTGCTGCCTGCATCTGGCCCTCAAATGGCAGCTTGGATCCGTTAGCTAGCCAAGCGACCAGATGTTTCGGGGCATGAAGGGACACCACCAGATGTTGCTCTGCAGATTGCTGTGAACACGCTGCATGGCCGACAACACAGGCACAGCAGAGCCCTGAGTGCCACAGACAGGCATCCCATGGCCTTCAGCAGGCGGGGAGGGATGTGGGGCTGGGAAAGCCCCGGGGTCCCACCGGCAGCCAGGTCCCAGCCTCCTGCTTCTCCTCCAGCCCAGAGCTGGATCCACTCACGTGGGGGAAGCAATGCTGCTCTGAAAACCACCCAGGGCCTGGTGAGAACTGGAACTACAGCAGGCTTTTCCTCTGTCCCAGGAGGTGCTGACATGCAAATGTTGGACCAGTCATTGGTTTTGCTTTTGCACCTTGTTTTGCTTTCACAGGTGCCCCCCCGCCCTGGTCCATCGCCTGGCTGTGCAGCCGCTTCCTGGGAGAGACTCATGGGAAGCAGCTACAGGTCCTGTTCAGCTCAGACTGAACTGGGACGTGCGTTTGCTGGCTGGGAAAACCCAAGGTATTGTGCACAACGAGCCCAAACCTGCCCTGCCTCCACCAGGGTTTAAGCCTGAACGTTGATTAAAGCCTGAACGAGAAACACTTTCCCTCCCGGGCTGGACCATGAGCATGCCCTCGTGTTTCCATCAGACACAGTAACCAACCTCCCAGGCAAGGATGAAACCAGGCAGCGCTTCTGTGGCACGCGGGATCCTCGTTTCCAGGGAGAACACTTTCCAGCCCCAGAAAGCTCTCTGGGGAACAGGCAAGAGCCTGGAAGATAAAGCGGCAGGGATACGTGCAGCCCTGTTTGCTGTTCTCTCTCTAGTTAGCTCACTCTTCATTATCCTTCTCTACCCTTTTAATTTCTCTCTAAACTCAACCAGCTATTGCTGTTCAAACTGAAATAATTAATTGGAACAAAATTGCCACTGTAGGAGAAAAGAATGATTAAACCCATCCAGCGGACAATGGGGCAATCATAGCCTAAGCATCTAATTACAGGGTTAGGGAGTGTGGATGCGGGGATAATAACAGAGCCTTTTGTAAACTGCGTGGCTGGATGAGCTGGGAGGAGGGTCTGCGCTTGACTTCGCTCCAGGTTTAGTGCATGATTCCTGGCGTAAAGATACAAATGCAAGAATAAAAGATCATTAGGGAATGAATACCCACAGAGGTCTGCTGGAGAAACAAGAGCAGCAGGGAGCACAAACACCTCCCGGCCAGCTCCGCGTCTGCCGTACACAAGGGAGTTGCTCAAGGTGTCAACACTGCGGGATGCCCGGGGAGATCGGTCACCGAGACCCTGGTATTTGTAGGAGCACAAGTGATGGTGTGTTTGAGTAAATTATCAAAGCACGCTGCATACGTGTGTGCATACGCACATCCGTGTACGGAGGGTCGCTCATTAAGAGCTGCCACCGGGAATCGCACCACCAGGAGGTACAGACAGAGCCCAGTGAACCCATGATCACCACCAGGGCTTGTGCCAAAAGGAACGCTTTCTCCAAAACGTGGCAGCATCCCCCCCCCAGCTGCACAGTTGCAAGGACGTTACTCTGCAGACATTCTGCTGAGAGCCGATCACAGGAGATGGGGCTTTGCTCTCCAGTTTTGCTCTCTCCCGGGTAACACAACCCGAGCACTCCTGGATGTATCCTTACGATCGCATCGGGTGACGGTGAGGAGAAGCAGCACCAGTGAGGCCTTCCCAAGCAGGTTTTCCTTTCATCATGTACAGCTTTTGTAAGGATTTGCGTCCTGCCTGGTTTGGATCCCACCAGTAAAGACTCGCATTCCTACTGATACCAAATCCTGCTGTTCAGTAAGCAGGGTTTAGGTGAACCGGTACCAGCAAGGCATGCCTCAGTCAGAGGTGGAGCACAGTGGGACCGCGGCAGCTGGAGATGCTCTAACGTGTAATGATAGTGAGAATGAAACAAGTGCTCTGGGATATTCCCTGCTGAAAAGGGTGCTCGTTGGTCTGGGACACCCCTGCAGAGCAACTGGGCAGGTACTGGGGCAGGGGAAGAGGAGGAAGCGTAACGGGACTATGGTGGATTTATGGAGAGGGAAGAACCAGAGCCGCAAAAGAAGGGAACAGGAGTATCTGCCATATTGCACGGATGATGGGGTGCACACCTGAGCCCTGGCCTGCCAGGACACCCAAGCCCCGCATTCCTCCCGTCATCCCCATGTTTCGCAGCCCAAGTTGAAGCCAGCTCGCCCTTGCTGGCCCAGAGTACATGCCACCAACCCTCTCGAGACGGTCAAAGCAGCAGGAAAAGCAAAGAGAAATCCTTTCTTGGGAATTGCTGTGCCCTGCCAGGCTCCCGTGGGAGCTCAGCAACCAACGTGGCTCCCCATCCCCGCACCCCTTCCTGCCCTCCCCGCTCACTTTAAAACACATTTAGCAGCCAATCAGGGACCTGTGACTTCCCTTAATAAAGACATTTTTCATCTCCCCAATCTCAATGAGAGCGAGTTTAAAGCGGTGTGAAATTGCAAACGGTCACGGTGGGCTAGTGGCGGAGGCTTCCCCAGGTATCCTGGCACACGGAGCTCCAGCTGCCCCAAGCATATAAATCTTCAGCAACTCCAAGTCACTTTGAGTAATAGTTCATTTTCTGATTTAATTTTGACTGTGACCGGAGTGTCTAAAACGCATTGTCAGTGATGGGCTTGTCCCAGGGGGAGGGAGGTCAATCCCAAGAACTAAATGTAGAATAAAGGAGGCTCCTCCCTGGCTCATGGCCGAATCCCTGGGGCAGGACCATCTCGGGAAGGTTTCACCTCATACTGAGTTCCCCAGTGCCTTCCAGGCAGAGCTGGGGAGGAGGACCCAGGGATCCTCTTCACCACGACCCAAGCACTGTGCTCTGGCATGGGGCAGGGCACCAAATCCAAAACCCAGCACATCCAAACTGGCCAGGGAAGGGCTCCCAGCTGCATTATTTCCCACCCAGTGTGTCCTGGTGTCAGGGAAGAGGTGTAAGACTGAGAAACACAGTGCAAGCTTCTTCAGAGACCTGGTGAGAAACCGAAATGCCGCTTTTCTCCGCGGGTGACCATGTGCCTGTAATTGGGAAAGGCCCTTTGGGGCGACCTCTGCACGCCATGGCCATTACATGTGGGCTGGCACGGCCCCGCTCCCCACACATGGGGCAGGGCTGTCACCTCAGGACTTGGTCCCGCTTGCACCAGCCACCCTGGCCAGAAGGAAGAGAGAAGCTGGGGGGCCAGGCTGCTGATGGAACCCCCTGGAGCGGCACAGCCCTGCACAGCCATGGGCACCGAGAGCCCAGGGCTGTGGCATTGCCTGTGCCTGCCCCTGGCTGCTGGCGAGGGGGATTCACGCTCCCCATAGCTCAGGACAAACAAATACACAGCAGGGCCTGAAAAGAGAGCTCATGGGTAATGAACCCAGCTACCGTGTCCCAGCCTGCCCTCATCGTGCCTAATTTATGGCTGACTCTGCTCCATTTCCTTGCTGTGCCAGCAGGCTGTCACCTTGCCACCGGGGCAGCTGCTGGGAGCTGTGGCACGGTGACACCATGCTTCTCCAGGGCTTGCTGCACCCCCTGCCCTGGTACAGGGGGATGGGTGCAGTGGCCACAGCGTAGGACTGGCGCTGGCAGCTTTTGGTGGCACCAGGCAATCCCACCATCCTGCGCCCATGTGGTGACTTTTCTGCTATTTTGTTACAGCCACACCTAGGGACATTTCTGCATGCCAGCATGCAAGATGGCAAACCTTTCCTAGAGTGCAAACGCACGTGCACCATCCCAGAGTTGCTGGCAGGGTCCCCATCTCCCAGGCGGGATCAGCGATCCCAGCTAACGCACAGTTTTGCTAGTACAAAGCCCCTGCCCCAGGGGCTTTGCTGGCCACACCAAGGAGGAGGTGATGAAGCCTCCTGGGCATGGCATGGCCATGCTGGGCTGGCAAGTGCGGGGAGCCTGAGCCCTAGGACACAGCCTGAATGGTGGCTGCAGGGAGCCGCAGGCAGGGAGCGCTTCTGGAGATCCATAACAGCGATCTGGCAGGGATTGGACATGTCAGGCTGGGTGCCAACTGCAACCATTGGCATAATTAAATCAAGGTCCTGCACAGCCAAACAGCCACAGCTGACCCCTTCCTTGTGTGTCTGGGCTGCTCTCCACCTTTGTATGAAACCACGCAGCAAAACATCCCCTTGCTGCTGCTTTGGCCATGAGCCAGCCTGTGGCAGGGCTCAGCCGGTGACACAGCAACTGGGGGCTCTGTCTCTGCAAAGGATTTGGGTTTCACCCCAGCGTGCAAGATGAGCACTCTGGAAATGTCAGAAATTTTAACAGGATCAGGTACCTGCTTCCCTCTGCAGGCAGGGATGCAAGGGTGACTCCCTGGAGCAGCTTCTCCCTGCTTTCATCCTACTGAGTTTGATCCCGCACCCTATCAGCTCGCTGGCCTCAGTCCCCCACAGTGCACAAGCCCCCCCAGCCAGTGAAACAGCAAAACCACACAGAAACAGGGTCCCCCAGCCTGCTGGCTGGCAGCTGCCCTCATCCCCAGGCTGAGGGCTTGCAGGGGCACCAGTCAACAGGGCTGCGATTCAGCCCTTGCCTCGGCAAGAAGGACTCCCAAAGGCTCTCAGAGGAGTTGGTGAGGCTCCAGAGAAGCCAGGACTACCCTCCCCCGGCTCCTGCCATTCCCACTGAAGGAATAACTTGATGGGAAAATTGCAACTCAAGATCTTGAAGCACCACTAGGAGGACAGGACAATACCCCATCACCGACATGGCTGTTTGTGTGACTGCCAGGGCTAAGTTAGGTGAAAAAGCAAAGAAACCAACCCATGCAATCAAACTTGTGACAAGAAGGAGAAAAATGGCCAGAGTAAAATCAATGTACATGCAATCAAGCAGCAACCATTTGGGAAGAAAAAGCAGCTGCCTTACTGTTCAAAGTCTTCTTGCACCAGAAGGTGGAAGGCCTCTTCTTGGCACTTAAAGGACGATGACTCCTCCTTGACCTTTATGGAAACAAAAGACAGAAGAGTTTTCAGCTCCGCCGTGACGCCGGGAGCAGAGCTCTGAGAACAAGAGGCAGAAAACACGGCACTGGTTCCTCTCGCCCCACAGGAATCCCGGCAGAGCCCAGCTCCAGCCCGCCAGCACCACACTTTGCAGAGGTTTGGCGATGCCGAGCTCGGGGACTGCAGACTCTCCAGGCCCCAGTGCCAGCTGTGACATGGCGAGGGACCCAGGGCACGGGCTGCCAGGGAGGCTGAAGCCCTGACGCCAAGCAAACGTGCCCAGCCAGCTGGGGAGGCTGCTGCTTTTGTCAAAAACCTGTTTTCCTGTGAATATTTTCCCACTGCAGCAAAGCTGCAAACTCCCCGTCCTGTGTTCGCACCGTGCAGACTGACAACAGCTTATCAGGACATCCGCCGTGACAGGTTAAAACCATTCTGTGAACCTGAGCCCCGCGGGCATCGTAAGCCAGAGGCACAGGACCACACTCGGCACCGTTTAGACCCTGCGCTTGGAGCATGTGAAAGGAGAATAAAAATGAGCTGCAGGAATGGCTGCGTTGATAGACTTTTCAAGAAGTTCAGTGAGAGCAGACGAGCCTCTGTCATTTATTTCAAGTGTCATTCACCCTTGCGTGCCAAAAGCCAGGCCAGCCCGTCCCTTCCCAGGACCAACCACCCTGCAGCCGTGGCCAAAGCAGCCCCGCATTCCTCTCCCCCGCCGCCTCGTGGCTCCCTGGCAAGCGAAGTGCAGCGTATGGAATTTTATTTTTCCCCTGAACGCTCTGGAAGAGAAGGAATGAGACCGAGTCCAAGCTACAGATTTTGCCGCCTGCTCTCTGAGCCAGCCACCTCCATCCAAGAACAAACACAGCAACAGAACAGGCCTGCAACTCTAATATATACAGCCTAATTAATCACATTACTCATGAAAATATATTGGTATAATTAATAACACAAGGCATCTATATTGGCCTCTGTGGCACAGCAAATTATGAGGCAGTAATACTTGGACGTGTTGACCTGGATTTCATACATAATCCATCAAGCCATTCCCGCCAGATCGGGTCTCCAGAGAACACGAACGATACAAAAATGATAATTAAACAAAAGCAAGACGGACAGCAATAGTGTCACGCTAATCACTCCCAGTATTGCGGGGAGGGGATGGGACACCCTGATTTTGTCCGGCCTATTCTTACACTTCTCTGTCTGCAGGTTTTGGTATTTTAATAGGGCAGGAGGGGATCTGTTGCTGTTCGTTATATGTAAGAGCAGATCACGGTGTGGTGGGTGAAGGTGTATTGCAGAGTCATTATCTGGGGGCAGCAGGGAGGGGAGGCCGTAGCTTCCTGCAAGGCTTCAGGGAACGGAGGAGACACGGCCACTGGCGAGGGCAATCCTGAAAGCAAAGGGGAGAGAGGCCAGCTCAAGAAGAGAGGGGAAAGGAAAGTGCTGGGTGAAGGAAGGAGATGGACAGACGTGTGTCATAGAATCACAGAATGGTTTAGGTTGGAAAAGCCCTTTAAGATCACCAAACCCAACCATTTCCCTAACCCTGCCATCCCACCACTAAACCCTGGCCCTAAGCACCTCGGCTGCCTGGCTTTTAAATACCCCCAGGGATGGGGACTCAACCCCTGCCCTGGGCAGCCCCTTCCAGGGCTTGACAGCCCTTGCAGGGAAGGATTTTTTCCCCAATGTCCAACAGAAACCTGCCCTGGCACAACTTGAGGCCATTTCCCCTCGTCCCGTTGCCCGTTCCCTGGGAACAGAGACCGACCCCCCCCAGTTGTAGGGAGTGATAAGGGCTCCCCTCAGCCTCCTCTTCTCCAGGATGAACACCCCCAGCTCCCCCAGACGCTCCCCAGCAGC
>NW_009258618.1:647161-650841 GCF_000687185.1 Egretta garzetta | reverse complement strand
ACTCTTCCCATGCCTGTAGTGTTGCGTGGGGTTGTTGTGACCCCAGGGCAGGACCCGGCCCTTGGCCTTGTTGACCCTCACCCAACTGGCCTGGGCCCATGGATCCAGCCTGGCCAGGTCCCTCTGCAGAGCCCTCCTCCCCCCCAGCAGATCCACATTCCTGCCCATCTCAGTGCCATCTGCAAATTGGCTGAGGGTGCCCTCCATCCCCCCATCCAGATCATGGATAAAGATGTTAAACAGAACTGGCCCCAACACTGAGCCCTGGGGGACACCGCTTGTGACCAGCCACCAACCGGATTTAACTCTGTTGACCACAACTCTCTGTGCACAGCCATTCAGCCGGTTTTTTACCCAGCAAAGAGTGTGCCTGTCCACGCCATGAGCCATCGGGTGTCCTCAGGGTCTGTGCCACAGCCTGTGGTTTTCCCAAAGTCAGCAGGGGTGAGGAGCGACGCGAGCCACCCGACACTGCCGGTAATGCAAGATAGCACGCCGGACTCATTAAGCCCAGCGCGGCAGCAGCGTGCCCACGCAGCACCCCGCCTCGGATGCCATCCTGCCCGTGGGCTCAGTCTGGCCGGTGTTCCCCGTGACGGCAGAGGGAGAACCCAGCCACCGCAGCTGGGAAGCTTCATAAAAGGCACAGCAGTGGCCAGAGGGGAAAGAAAGAGGAGGGCATCGGCGAGCCTGAGGGATGGCCAGCGAGCAGCCCCGGGAGCAGCAGGGCGAGGGACCGCATCCTGCGTGGGAGGGAGCTGCAGGGGTAGGGATGGGCAGCGGGAGCGATGTGAGGCTGGGGAAGGCACCCAGCCGAGGGCTGGAGGCCGGTGTGTGCCTGACGGGGAGGTGATGGGGCCAGGCCGGGGCAGTGGCACACTGTAAAGCACAGCAGAGGCGGCCGGAGGAGCTCTCCCGTTGACTCTCTCCTGGCAAAGGGGATGCCAGGCTCCCTGCTAACCCCACCGCGGGCGGGGGGCTGCTCCCAGCACACAGCTCACCCCGTGCAGCGCATTCCCCGTATCAAACCATTTACACACCAGGACTCCGCCACCGTTGCCACCTGAAGTCCTCACGACTGACCTGTGTATCCCCTCGTCATGGAACCCCCCCGTCCTGCTGCAAACGAGCGGTCCCTGGCAAGGCGATCCCAGCTGCGGCAATGCCAGCTGCCAGCCGGAGCTGACTCCGGCCCTGAGCCCGCGGGTGGACCAACACCAAAACAACACTACCCCGGGCACCAGAAGGGGAGCAGGGCTGAGCAGAGTCCTGCTTCCCTGGCTGGAAACAGCGGTTAGCAATTACAGAAGAGCAATGCACGGAGGGGTGCGGGCCCCAGCGAGCCACGAGGGGTGTCTGTCGAGCCAAACTGTTTGACCACTTGGTACCAACTTTCACTGATAGCTTCGGCTCAAGAGCAGCACGACAGCCAGGATAGACCTGACACCTTCTGCATGGGAAAAGTGCTGCCGGGAAAACTCGTGCCCTGACATAACGCTGATATTTTGAAAGTACCATGTGTTAATAACATCAACGGTCCAGAATCGTTAGATTCAACTTTGTGCAAGTATCTCCTAAATTGTAGCTAATTTATGCTCTGGGTCTATTCATGCTTTGGAGAGGTCCTCAGATGCATTTCATTGACTATATGTTCCATTACTTTTACCAGCTCTTGAAAAACAAATGCACGTTCAGAGGGAACCCTTTGATGAGAGGTACTGGATAAGGAATGAGGGATGTAGCTGGCTATTAAGTAAATCTGGATTTAGTATCCCATTCCTGAGATTATATTTGGCAGTGGTAAGTAAAAGGTTTGCAGAAAACAGACAAAAATATTTTCAATAAGAAAGGGAAATCCTCTGGCCAAAACAAAACAAAAATTACTGAGGTTGCTTAATTTGAGTATGACAGTGAGGACGCCTGCGCTTGCAGCACGGAGATGTAGTGCGCGGTCCCCCAAGGCTACACCTGGGCTTGGGAGGGCTCCTATCAAAGCTTCACCTACTAAATTAGCTTAATCATGTCTGTCATTAGTCATCTTTGTCGGAGCCCTCATTTGGAGGCCATTTAAAGGGGATTAGAGAAAATCTCCTCTCTTTATTCCCTTACAATAGTTATTAACTCTCAGGACTCACACTGCATTTTCATATTGATGGAAAGAAGCAAAATGAACTCATAACCACAAAAGCTGTCGCCCTCCACCAAGAACCAGGACTCAAAGCCAGCATTAGAAGGAGGAATTATTGGGATGACACCCGGGGTGCTAATTGATACACATGGGAGCTGCCAGTACAGGGTGGAAGATTGGAGGGCTCGGAGAAGAGCCAGAGCAATTTGGCGCGACTGTAAATGACGTCAGGCAAGGTCCCGCACTCTGGCAGGGCTCCCTGCCAGGCGGTGGCTTTCCCGGCCGGCTGGTGCCCGCCTGGCCCCCGCGCCTGGCCCAGATGCGTGCCGGGGGGGAGCGTTTGAGGAAACACCTGGCTGTCCTCTGACAGGGCCACCACGGCATCACCCGCTTCCATCAACTGCCTGCACGGCCCTTTGCTGCCTGTTTGAGCACCCGTGCTGGTGCAGGGGTGCGCGTGGATGAAAACTGTTCTTGCTGGAAAATAGAAAAGTCTAGGCATATTTTTTTTTGAAAACCCCAATAAACAGAAAGCTATGCAAAAACATAACTCAGGATGAATCTGACTGCAAGTACTCCAAAATCCATCAAACACTTGGAATTACACAGAGGAAAGCCTTTCACTGGAGATGCTATTCGTGCTTTTCCAACAAGTGGGAAGTTCTGCAGAGGAATCCTTTCCCCGAGGAGGGACTCGGCTCCCCAAAGGCCCCAGCAGGCATGCAGGGCACTGAGAGGATAGTGTCTAAAACAAACCAATTCAAAACGGCCCATCACAAAATATTCAGGAGCAAATCAGGTACTGGGAAAGCTGGCAGGACACGGGCACTGCGAGCCAGGGCAAGCAGCATTTCAGGCAGGCCGGGTGCTTTTCTCGCCCTTTGGTTCTGCCCACCTCCTCCTTTTAAGCAAAGAGACGCCGCTTACACAAACAGCCTTTCAATGCTATTTACAGAACTGTTGTCCTAAAGCGTGTTTGCCCCTCGCCATGGTGCTCTCGGGAGCCCCCCGGCCCAGCAGAGCTTGTGCCGGCATCTCCAGCACGGCAGAGCCCCGGCTGCGGCGCAGCAATCCCTTCCTCTGGTGGAGAGGAATGTGCAGTGCTGCAAACAGCCCGGCACACAGAAGGGACCCTTGTTTAGAAAGCTCATTAATCTTTAACAGAGCGTTTGGGTTAATTTGAAAGGTTACTCACCCGTCAGCGTGAAGGGATCCCGACGGGAACGCTCCTCCAGCAGCAGCAAGCGCCGCAGCCTTCATGGGGAAGAGAGATGGGCAAGTGAAACCCTCTTGCAAGAGTACAGTGGCACTTGCATCCTTTGCCCTAAAATGGGGAGCAGCTGGTGGTGTGCCCAGCACACCAGGCAGGGCAGCATCCTCCTGCCCCACAGCCAGACCCCGCCGGACCGAGGGAAAACCCCTCGGCTTCTGTTACCTCCTCCCGGGGCAGGATACTGACCTTGCCTCAGCTCCGCTCCAGCAGCAAGCAAGCACAGGGCCATCGGCGTAGCGCGGAGCAAGGATCGCACGGTGGGGGCACGGCGGCGACGGC
>NW_009258618.1:645987-647148 GCF_000687185.1 Egretta garzetta | reverse complement strand
GGCCGCCCCGGCGTGCCGCAGCAGCTGCCCACTGACCATAGCTTAAATAAAAGCCACCGCCCATGCCTGCGTTTGAGCTGCTTTCTGACTTCAGCCACTGCTCCGGTTTTGGATTTAGCATCTACGAAGACAAGTCCTCGGTGCATTCTGTGTTAAATAACTAAGGTTAATTTGATTTGATGCACCACTTCATTATCATAAACAGCTCACAGTATGTCAGTCCTCTATAATTACAGTTTCCTCCAGCCGGCATCTTGTTCATTTGCCGTCACTGATGGTGCTTCCCTATGATCACCTCACAGCCAAGCACTTCTGTGTGAACTTCCCCGAACGGTAATTAGGTGTCATTTATTCTGTAGCTGACGGTTATACTAATTTACAAAAATAGGGGCAAGGACATTAAATTTACTTTTCATTACAGCCACATTTGCCTCTGCTTATTGGGATGAGCCTGTGTGTGCGGGAGGGCAGGCGGGGAGGAGAAGGGACGTTCAGAAGGGAAGGTGCTTCTGGGCGAGGGGATGCCGAGGCTGGGGGCTCCCGGGCTCTGCCAGTGATGCACGGGTGCTGAACAGCCCTGGCGCCAGGCTCCGCGGTCCCTGCAGAGGGCAAAGCACGGTGCCAATCACCGCAACATGGCTGGTGGGCTCCCAGGTGGGATTTCTGCCAACTCGGTGAAGCGGTACCGCTTGTGCCCACGCTCCTGGCTGCCGGGGAGAGGGTGCTTGGCCACCCACGACGGCACGAGAGCAGGCGTGGAGCACAGCCAGCATGCCAGCATGGAGCAAACTGAATATGCAAAGCCACGGTCAATGCCCTTCTCCCGCTTGGCCCCTTTGGGCAGCCAGTCCCTTTTCCAAGGTGCAGCAGCACCCTGCCTGCCAGTGGGCACTTACAGGGGCTTTAATTTCCCCCAAACACTGCGATCCCATGAACAAATGTGCCAGCCCGCTGCCTCTCGCCGATATCCCCGCAGACCCCTGGCCCTTCCTCTCCTGGCTCATTCAGCTATCAGCCCCTGGCCGAGGCACCTTGTGAGGGCATCACGTGTAGAGGCAGCATGGGGCTGGTGAAATGCCTCTTCCCACTGAAGCCCCGTCCCTGCGGAGGTCCCGCTGCCGTGGTGCCTGCTGTGCCCACCGCAGAGACCAGGGACTGCCC
>NW_009258618.1:642229-645200 GCF_000687185.1 Egretta garzetta | reverse complement strand
CTCCACCCCAGCGAGGCTCCCCAGCCGGCTGCCCTCTGCACGGACCCGCATCCCAGGCGGGCACGGAGCCAGCTGGGGGCATGAGAGCCTCCTGAGGGCTGGGGTCTGCTGGTGAACACCAGTGGCCCCTGCACCCCTAACGCAGCACCTCCAGTGCTAAAAACTGCAGCTTTAATTGCATTAAATGACCCGGCACTGGGCCCTGCTCCACGGAGCCGTGGGATTTTTGACCACGACAATGTTTTACAGGCGGCACAGTTCAGTTTAGCTATCACACCCAGCTGCGGCGTGAGCCTTCCTGGGACGCAGCGATTTATGCCAGTGTGTGCGGGGTGGGGGGTGAATCCACTGCCCGGCAGCCGCCTGCCTCTGTTTGGGTTCCTGCAGCGGTGGTCCTGGATGGTAGGTAGATGGAAAAGCTGAAGCCAGCGGTGTTTTCCATGGTATTAAAAAGACATCCCAGACAAGGTGCATGAAGCACTGTGGAGCCGTGGGTCAAGGCCGCTGCTGCCGAGAGCAGCATCTCCCCATCACAGCAAAGAAGCAGCTGGGAGTCAGCGATGAGGATGGGCACTCCGGCGTGGGGAACAGACCATACAACCGGGGACTGCTGATCTGCCCTCCAAAAGAGGGATGTTTCCTCACTGTCTCAAACTTAATTACAGACTCCTAGTGGAGGTGCAATGCTGGAGACATTTGCCATCGATCTCATTTGACAAATAACTCTGGTGTTCGGTCTATCCCTTATTTGCAGCTACAGACATGCGGCCACATTGGCTCATCCCACCAACGCAGCAAAGCAGTTGGTGGGACAAATCCTGCAGCACCACGCGGTTAAAACAACACCGGCTTGCTGGGACGCAGCAGAGCTCTGCTGAGCTGGAATTAACAGCACAGAAAAAATGAAAAGAAGCACACTATGGCTATGGGCAAGGTTGCAGATGCCATGAACTGCCTGACCCCACGACAGCAAAGGTTAGAAACCCTGATAATAAAGCAGCAGCCCAGCCCCAGGCTGAGTAAAGCTGCTCCCAGTGCCAGCACTGGGAAGTGGTACACAGTGTGCAACAGGAATATCCAGCGTAGATGAGGAATACCCAGTACACAAGAGGAATACCCGGTAGATGACGGCAATAGCCCATATGCCACAAGAGTACCCAGTATGCAAGCAGAATACCCAGTACGCACAAGGAAAACCCAGTACACAAGCGGACTACCCAGTACACAAGCAGAATAACCAGTACGCAAGAGGAACACCCTGGGAGAGCCCCATGCCCTGTCCCCGGGCTGTGGGCTGGGCTCCACTGTTCCTGTTGCCCGGCATAGCCGGTGGCAGTGGCCGTGGACCCATCCCCAGTGGCCTGGCTGCTGTGGGTGAGTTCCTGTGAAGCAGCCCCCCACCACCCCTGCCCTGTGCCAGGCACCGCTGCCGGCTCCGACCCTCTGAGCCGCGCCGGGATGCTCCACACACAGGTTCCTGCTTGCCAGCGAGCAAAGAGCTCAGCCAGCAAAAGTCACTCTCGGTTGTTCTTCCAGCTTTTTTTTAATTGAAATATCCCTGGAGCTGAACTGATGGTGTTTGCACTGGCTGCAGAATTAGCAGGGTACTAGACTGTAACAATATAAAATATATATTATTAAAAGCCACTTAAGACTTTCTCTGGAAGGGCCTGCCGAACCTTTGCACACGAGCCCAGGGGACAGCCCTTTATTGCCGCTGTGACCAGGTCAATTACTCTAGAACGGAGCAAATTATTTATGAAGTGGTCAGCCTATTAAAACTTTCACGCATCCATCACAGCTCCTGGTCTGCCTCCTGTCTTTATCGCACTGCTGTTGGGCTTGGGAATTTACTGGCATTTTATTTGGTTCAAAGCTAGCTTTACAAGCAAAAATAATAAATAAAATAAACCAAACCACACAGCTCTTACTTTCACAGAGCCAGAGTGAGAGAGGGACCCCCTGGCTCCTCCAAACCCATGTGAACAAGCTTTCCTTTTGGGTTTTTGTCTTTGTTCCTGTTGCATGGTCCAAAGGCCCACTGCAGGTCTTTAATTTGCAGAGATAGTTCGAGAGCGTCAAAAATCACATTTAGCTATTGCCATCAGAACTCTATCTGCCCTGTAAGTGGAAGGGCTTGCTGTGGGAACGCATGATGGAGTAGCTGAGCTGCTCCTTTGAAAGTGATAAAGCATCAAATCTCCAGAATAAATGAGCTGTTACAGCTGTGGGCACCCCATGGTTACGATACGGCAGCGAGGCAGACAGTGCTTCGTGGGAAGAGGGGGCATTTATTTCTGTCTGTCAAGACACAGGGAAGATGGAGAACATACAAGGGCTGGGAATTAGTGTCTTAATCTACTGCGTTTTTTTTTTTGCTCTTCCCTTTTTTTAAATGCCTTTTGGCGAGTCATTTCCCTGCATCTGATATTTTATTATCACGTCTTTTATGACATTTCCAGATACTTATTAAATCAAGATGGAGAACTCTGCTTTGTGTGCCGGCTGTTTGATGGGGAACCTGGAGACCTGGTGGAGCAGATGGGGACACCTGGAGATGAGGGTCCGGATCATTGAACCATAGAATTGTTGAGGTTGGAAAAGCCCTTTAAGCTCACCAAGCCCAACCGCTTCCCTAACCCTGCCATCCCACCACTAAACCCAGGCCCTAAGCACCTTGTCTGCCTGGCTTTTAAATACCCCCAGGGGTGGGGACTTGACCCCTGCCCTGGGCAGCCCCTTCCAGTACCTGACAGCCCTTGTGGGGAGGGCGTTTTCCCAATGTTCAACCTAAACCTGCCCTGGCACAACTTGAGCCCGTTTCCCCTCATTCCATCGCCCACTCCCTGGGAGCAGAGACCGACCCCCCCGGCTCCCCCCTCCTCTCAGGCGGTTGTAGGGAGCGATAAGGGCTCCCCTCAGCCTCCTCTTCTCCAGGATGAACACCCCCAGCTCCCCCAGACGCCCCCCC
>NW_009258618.1:639518-642166 GCF_000687185.1 Egretta garzetta | reverse complement strand
CCTTGGGCACACTGCTGGCTCCTATTCAGCTGCCTGTCGACCAACACCCCCAGGTCCTTTTCCACCAGGCAGATTTCCAGCCCCTCTTCCCCACACCTGTAGTGTTGCATGGGGTTGTTGTGACCTCAGGTCAGGACCCAGCCCTTGGCCTTGTTGACGCTCACCCAGTTGGCTTGGGCCCATGGCTTCAGCCTGGCCAGGTCCCTCTGCAGAGTCCTCCTCCCCCCCAGCAGATCCACACTCCCACCCAGCTCAGTGTCATCTGCAAAGTGACTGAGGGTGCCCTTGATCCCCCCATCCAGATCATGGATAAAGATGTTAAACAGAGCTGGCCCCAACACTGAGCCCTGGTGACGGGGACCCTCCCCTAACGTGACCATGGATGGGCTTTGCCCACATGGCTTTAAAACCATTCCTACACCATCTTGCATTGCATCCCGGGAAGAAATGGATCCCTGGGTTTTACTCTGGCACAGGAGGCTGGTTGTAAATCTGCACAAGCAGGAGCAAGCAGAAAGCCTGCAGAGACCATCCTACGCAGCGTGCCCAGGCTGAGCTTTCACCCAGGGCCTTTCAGGGCTGGGGGCCAGAGCAGAAACCCCGGCTGAGCCCTGCCTGTGCCGGGGAGCTGGGCACAAGGAGCCTGTGGAGCTCCCCCCACCGCAGCTCCCCCCGTGCCCTGCAGACCCCCTGGCAGCGCGGGGGCTCGGCACAAAGTCTGTGAGGCGCTTGGCTGCTCCCCCTCACCCCAGGAGCCGCTCTCGGGTGGGCTCCGCCACTTGTCCCACGCATTTCCGAAATGCTTGAGGTTTTTCAATACAGCCTCTTCTGAGGCTCAGCTGTCCCTGCGAGTGACACGGGGGTGGCAGTGCCGGAGCTCAGTACAGGAGTGGCTGCGGGCAGCCGCTGCCATTACAAATTGTGCCTCACCCCGGTGTGCAGAGCACACGGACGCACGTGGGTGCCCCTCACCGCTGCCCTGCGGCATCACCACGACCCCACCAGGGCTGAGCTGCTCACCGAGAGCCTTGACCAGCGACCCCAGCACGGTCCTTGCCCTCCACCCCACCACTGCACCTGATAGGAGGTAGCCCTCTGGCCCGGGGGGCTCTTCAAAGAGCAGCCAAGCTGGCCACAGGACTCAGAAATGGAGCAAGAGCCCATCAGAGGGCTCCAGCATCGCAAACGCCTGGGGCTTGGGTAGGAAAAGGGGAGGCACAGGGGGATGCACTGCCGCAGAGCTCTGCCTCCCTGCTCGGCTCAAGGAGGATGCACACCCAGGATGTGGGCAGTGGAGAGGGTCCGGTGGGAGCCAAGGGCAGTCGGAGGACGGGGAACAGGGTGTGAGGAACAACCGCGGGAACAGGGCTCATGCAGCTGAGAGAAGAGCAGAAGAAATAAAACCATAGTTCAAGAAGCCCAGCCAGGCCCTCAGCTGTGAAACCACCCTTGGTGTGCCCCACTCCTGCTCGTGTACCCAGCGGCACAGCCGGCTCCTCTCACCGCACCTCCTCCTGCTGCAGGGGTCCCCCCATCCCTGTCCCACGCAGGGGGCAAGGCCATTGGAACCATCCCCAGAACTGGCCGCCATCCCAAGGGCTGCTCAGCCCTCTGCAATGGGCAAGGAGCTGATGCGAGGGCTGGGAAACTCTGCGGCCAGGACATGTCCCGGGGCTCTCGGCACCGTTCTGGCTTCCCACAGGGTTTCAGCTCTCATGCTGGGAGGTTTAACGTCGGTGGCACCTGCGGCGATGAAGCAGGCTCAGAAGCAGAGGCGGCTGCAGGACCTGCGCTGCTCATGGGCCGTGCGGACGGAGCGGCTGGGTGAACCCGAGCGTAGCAGCCAGGAAGGTGCCAGGGAAAGGTCCCTGGCCCTGGGGGAAGGTCCCTGGCACTGGCACCCTGCTGGTTCCTGGAAGGTGGCTGTGTCCCCTCTTTGCATGGCGTATCTCTGCTGATCTGTGGCTCTGAGCATCTCGGGGAGGGGGGGTGACGTGCACATGAGCCACTCTGGGAGGCAGCGATGAAGCCTGGAAGAAAAGCACCCGAGGGCAGCCCTGGGAGCCCGTCCTCCCCGGGGAGCCGGGTACAGCCCCGCCGGGAGCAGGAGCAGGGCACAGGGCGGCAAGAGCAGCTCCCGACAAGACGGGCCTTGCTGCCGGCCCCCTGACTCCGTGTCATTTGTCGGATAAAAAAAAAAAAAGCTTGGCAAAGGAAAAAACAAATCACACCTGTTCTGAAAAAAAGTAATACTCGTTTTTTCTCATTCTGCCTATCATTTCTAATACACTTGGCAATCTGTCCAACATTTTCACTATCCTGAGGTTTTATGCAAAAAAAAATTTAAAATAATGGGAATTGGGATTTCAATTACACAGATAGCCACTGTAAATAAGGCGTTATCATCGGCTTAATGAAACATAGATCATGAGAAATTTTTAGGGGTACTTAAATAGAACGGTCCCCATGTCTGCTATGCACCTTCCTCAGCCTATCAGAAAGGGAGGAAAAATTCTGAGGGGGGAAAAAATACTTTTTTAGAGATTAAAAGGCAGAGGCAAAAGTCTTTTCTGCTTTTCCACATGGGAGGCTGGAGAGGCCCTGCCGCCCCGTGGCTCCGGGCCAGTCCGTGTCTGACTTGCCAGCCA
>NW_009258618.1:638097-639245 GCF_000687185.1 Egretta garzetta | reverse complement strand
CCTGCCGCCCCAGCCATGCCCCGCACACCCGCGCCAGGGCCCATGCCACTGGCAGGGATCAATTTTCCTCATCGCTTATCTCCTTCGTGCCACAGGGGAGCGTTCACATGAGCAGGTTTTGACGGGAGCAGAATTGCTTGCCACAAAACTATTACGGAGCCAATTAAACCAAATAAAAATACATGGTCTGAGCAAACTGCTACGGGGAGAGTCAGAGAAATGAGCCAGGGGATGGCGCGCCACGGCAGGGCTGGGGCACTTGTTTGTTGGGTTAAGTGTTCGTTCATGGGGGCAGCTGGCTGCAAGTCAAAAAAACCCCTACGAGCAGCAGAGAAAAATTATTCTCAAGCAGCAACGCCATGGAAGCCACGATCGAATTAAAAAAGAGTTAGACTTGGGAGAGCCAGCAAACGCGAGAGAGGGGCAGGGCGGACATTCGTGCCAATTAAAAGCTTGCATAGCTCATTCCCCCAGACAGCAAATCCCGACTACAAACACGAGCCCGTATTTACCGAAGCTGCCGCTGCCGCTTCGCATTCCAGGCGAGCACAAGGGAGCCGGTGCGGGATGCCGGGTGATTGGCAGCCACATTCAGCAACACACAGAAATCCTTTTTTTTGTTGTTTCTGCAAGCATCTTTAAAGATGCCTCTGAAACATATGGCTTCCTTCCACGGCACAAAGGGACTAACGATCGCCCGGGAACGCCCGGAGTATTAAATATGGGATCACCACCGTTACAATGCCACACCAGAACGGCAATTCATATTCGGTGTCAGCTCAAAAGAGCTTTTGTGGATAATTAGTTCAAGGATGAAAAAAAAAATAAAAAATTGTTACCGATGCTTAAAACTACGGGTGGCTGCGGTGCGGTCGGATCAGCGAGCCGGGCTTGGCCCATTGTCTGCCCCGCGTCGCGGGCTGCGCCTGAGCCATTTTACTTTTCCCTCCCGTTTTGCTGCTGACAATGCGCAGGGAACAAAGGCTGGTGCGGAACAGGGGCAGTAATTCATCTGCGCCCTTCAGCGCCGGCACGCAGCTGCCCTCTTCCCAGCACGGCTGCCAGCCGTACCAGACACCGATTCACCCAGCCCTCCTTTCCCATGGTCTCCAGGGAGATGGCGATGGACCTGCATCCTAATGACGGCC
>NW_009258618.1:635669-637309 GCF_000687185.1 Egretta garzetta | reverse complement strand
TTTGAGCTCACGTAGCATTTAGGGTCACATGCTGCTGCGAGCATCGGTCGGCACCGTCACGTGCCCGGGGTCAGGGCTCACGTGACGAGCAAACCTGATGAAGTGCCACCGCGACCCATTTCACATCGACCCTAAAAAAAAACTTAGTTGTAAAAAATCTAATTTGCGGCGTGTTAATGAAATAATTAATTTCCGAAGTAGGCTTCTAACCTTTAGAACCAAATAATTTTGGGGGGAGGGGGCGGGAGAGCGAGAGATGGGAAAGAAATGCCAAGATTTCGATGAATATTTAATGCACCCGCCGCGCTCCTCATAAGCTCCCGCGCCTTGGAGCCGTGCCAGCGCCGTGTGAATACCACCCTTTGTTAATAACCAAATTGACGCCTCTGTTGCTATTCGGTGTTTGCGGCTCTATCAAGCTGTAATCTGTCACAGCGGATATGGGGGGAAGCATAACTCATGGAGCGCCCACCCCTCCCCGCCCGGACAAAGCCCAGCGCCGGTCCCACAGCCCGGCGGCACCCCGGGGCGCTCCTCCACCCCTGTGCAAACCCTAAATCCATACACATCAATATATAAAAATACACACATACATATATATATATATTTTTTCCCCAGCCAGAATTAGCAGCAGGAGGCTTCATCAGGCTGGTTCCTACCACATTAAGGGCAGAATTTTGCATTATTTGAAATTTTCTTAATTTCAAGCAGAAACTAACAGGGCATGAACATTGCTGCAATCCCACAAATAAACGTCTCTCCCTCCCCCCCACCTCGCTGCCTGCCGCGACCTCCCCCTTGAAACCTGCGAGACCGGGCTGCTCATGCTATCGCAAGGGTGGCAAGAGTCGCAACACCCCCGGCACGGAAGGGCAGGATGCAGGGACCGCGACCACCCAGAGGGGCCAGACCTGGCGGGGGGGTGGTGTCATGGTTGGCAAAAGGACCAGGTTACAAACCAGCTGCCCCTCCCCGGGCATCCACGAGCTGAAATTCAAAAACTCGTTCTGCGCGTACAGAGCAATGCAAATCAGATAAATAAGAAAATTTTCGCCATGAAAATCAAGCAGCAAAAAACGGAAACCTCGGCTCTGCAGAGAGGATTGGGGTACGGCCCCGCTCCTGCGGCAGGGGTGGGGCTGTGCGCCGACAGGGACACCGCGGTTGCCACGGGGTGCCCAGGGTGCCGGGTCCCTGGTAGCCCTCCTTACTTCCCAATTAGTTTAACTAATTGGGCAACAGCTCCAGCGTAATTCACTTGATTCCCCTAAACCATTAATTATTCTGCATTCAGGACAAACACGCTCTGCAGTTTGCTGTGTGCCGGCAGCTTCATTGGCATTCCCAGCACACAGCAGCCACTGGAAACGGGTGTCTGGGGCTGTGCCGGGCTCTAACAAACTGCGGCCAGGGAACACTCGATTGGCCACATGCTGGAGGAAAGGGGGGGAAAAAAAAGAAGGGGAAAACAAACCCAATTTTCATTTCGTATTAAATCAGCTGCATGCGTGGCAGGGAAACGGCGGCTCCTGCGCCACCGGGAGGGGAGGCTGCAGCTCCCGCTCCCGGCATGGCACGGTGCCAGCACGGGGCGTGGGCGAGCACCGGCAGGCGGGCCACGCGCCCGCCGCGCAGGCAGG
>NW_009258618.1:634071-635632 GCF_000687185.1 Egretta garzetta | reverse complement strand
CCGTGGTTCTGCGGTTTCGTGCGCCGGGTGCGCCTGCCGTAACAGGGTCTCGCTGTGGCTCCCCAAGCATCGGGAGGGCTTTGGGCTGGTGCAAGAAGCAGTGGATGAGCCGACGGGGAGGGGAATCAATGCCAGCACTGCCCTGCTCCAGGAGGGCCAAAAGGGCTGGAAAACCATCAGGATCAGGCAACTTGGAGCTCTCGGCCAGCTCCGCCTGGCTGAGCACTACGATGCACAGCCCGGCCCGGGGGGGTCACACCCGCCACCTCGCATACCGGGTCACCTCATAGGATCACAGAATCATTGAGGTTGGAAAAGCCCTTTAAGATCCCCAAGCCCAGCCCTTACCCTAACCCTGCCATCCCACCACTAAACCCTGGCCCTAAGCACCTCGTCTGCCCGGCTTTTAAATACCCCCAGGGATGGGGACTTGACCCCTGCCCTGGGCAGCTCATTCCCCCCCAAACTCAGACATACACCCCCCGAAGCACGTGGGAACGCAGCTCTCCCACATGTGCTGTTGTAACAACAGGGTCGCACCCCTATGGGGACAGGTACCACCGTCAGCCTCAGGACCCTGTGGCAGCGCAAGAGGCTGTCACCCATTGTCCAATGGTGGCTCTGTCCCCAAGACACCGTTGTCACCGAGTGGGCGGCCCATGGCCATAGCTCCCACCCAAAGGCAGCTCATTCCCGTGCGCTCCTGCTCGGGGTCAGGCTGCTCCCATCCCACATCATCCTCTCCCCGCTGGTTCCAGCCAGCCAAGGCAAAGAGAAAACTCAGCGGAGGGAGGGCACAGCTGGAGTCACGGCCATGCCACTGGCACGGGGTGGGCAGGACCTGCACCCCCCTCCCCCCTCCGGTGCACTGTGAACCCCCTGCACCCAGCCGTGGCTGTGGCACCAAGTGCAGCAAAACACTTCTCCAGTTGTCCCCAAACCAGCAAGCTGTCCCTCATGCTGCCACCCACCGAGATCGCACCTATTGCCCTGGTGCCCAAAGGCCGAGGAGGGCAGGATTTAACAACTCCGGTGCTGTCAGCGTGGGGGCGAGTGGGCCCAGAGGGAGCCAGAGCCCAGGGAACGGGTCCCCAGGGTGCTGCTCATGGCCTCCTTCCATGCACGGGCTGCGGGTGGAGGTGCATGGTGCAGGTTTGCAGCCCCCCTCCCCATGCTGCTGCTGGGATATCCAGGACATGGCGGACGCAACCAAAACCAAACGCATGGGCTCCTGTGCAGCCCACACGTTCACCCCGGCCCAAGCCCCGGGCAGCCACGCTGGCCCCCCCGGTCGCACACTCTGCCCCCCACCCAGCTGCTTTGCCCACGTCCTGCGCCGCACCCTGGCCTCTTGCTGCAGAGCCACGGCATCGCCGGGCCCTGCGCCCGCCGGGCCCCCCGCTCTGCCTGCTGCTAGATGCAGGGTGGGCAGCAGAGCGGGCAGGGGCCACCTTCCCCAGGGAGCGGCAATGCCTTCCCACGCCTGTGGCATGCTGTGGGCAAGGGTGCAGGTGGGCCAGGGCAGGGATGATGCCGGGATGCGGCGGCGGCAGGGCAGGGC
>NW_009258618.1:631935-633121 GCF_000687185.1 Egretta garzetta | reverse complement strand
TGGCACGCTGTTACCCCCGCACCGGGCGTCCCTCCGTCGAGGGCAGCTCGCACGTATGGACCAGCGGGCAGGTCCCGGTGAGGCCGGCAGGACTCGGAGCACTGGTGCACCTCAAGGCTACGGGACATGGATGCTCAGAGGCCTCCATGCCAGTGGTGCTCGTGGACGCTCTGCCCCACGGGGTTTCACAGCTCCCCTATGAGGCTGCCTGAGCATCGCTGCCCCACAGCAGTGGCCACCCCAGAGGGGAAGTCATCCAAGGGATACCTGCCGTGGTCACGTTGTCATGGGGCAATCAAATGCCCCGACCTGCCCAGGTGAGCAGGAGCAAAGAGGCACCCAGAGGGTTTGTCCCTGGTCGCGGGGGCGTCCCCGAGCCTCAGGCAGGAGCTGATGGCCCGGTATGTGTGTACCTTGCTCCTCCTTGCCTTCACATGGCCAATGTCCTGCACATGGGGCCACTGAGCCACTGCCACAGAGCACCATGCCCTCAGGTGACCAGCAGGCACAGCCATCAACAGGCAGCTCTGGTGTACAGGTCCCCACCAGTGTCCCAGCCATGGAGAGATTAAAAGAAAAGCAAACCAAGCACCGAAACTGAAGGAGGAGCGAAGGCGTTCAGCACAGAGGGATGACCAGTGCTTTTCCCCAGGTAAGGGACAGTGTCAACAGCTCTGCCGGCATCCCTAGCCCTGGCTTTGCCCGGCACCGGCATGGGGCAGGCGGCAGCCAGAGCCAGGGAGCTGTGTGTTCCTGGCAGGGCAGGTTTGTGTGGACACCCCGCTCCCTTTCTCCCATGAGACACCCAGGAAGAGCAATCTTCCCTAATTTAGGGCAATCTTCCCCAATTCAGGGAGTGTAAACCCTCCCTGGGTTCTAGCTCCTGAGCAGCCACCAGCGTGAGGCCGGCAGCCGCGCGGCCGCCTGTTGAGGACTGGTCCTTACAGAATCTCTACTTTTTGTTGCTTGGCGCTGAAACTTCAGTAGGAGATTTCTACAGTCGTTGCATCCTCTCCCCTCCTTGGGGAGGAGAAGCTCTGGAGAAAAGCCTGCTCCACCGGACAGGCTCAAACCCCCATCAGCCAGCTGGAAGGTGCCTGGCAAAGCAGAGCGCACGCAGCCACAGCGAGAGCCAGGACCAGGACGAGCCAGGGGCTCATCCCACACCCCCCCATGCAACGGGCCA
>NW_009258618.1:627335-631837 GCF_000687185.1 Egretta garzetta | reverse complement strand
GCCCTGCGGGGCCGCCCCGCGCTGTGAAGGGAGACGGGTGCAGCACGAGGCAAATCGCACCCATATTTTAAAAGGGAGAAAATCCAGTATTTGGAGGAACAAAAGTGATGCAAGATACATAACGGTCCCAGCAACCCTAAGGATACGTCAGGCTCCAGAAGAGGCGTTACTCCGAGCAGGCTGGTTTAACGCCTGCAGGGCTGAGTTAGCACCGAGGCAGACCCAGCCTGTCCTTCTAATAGTCTCATTTTTATGGGGAGATTTGTACCACTTTCTCTTTTGGTTTACACATTTGGGCCATCGCCAGGAGCAGGTGACGTTCCCCGCCTGGAGCCCCCCCGGAGCTGCGGGTCGGCTGCCTTCACCCCGGGACTGAAGCGGCATGAGGGCCCAGCACGGGGGTGCCCACAGGAGCTCCCTCGGCCCCTGCGATGCTCGAGCCAGCTGCACCCCAAACCAAAATCATTCCATTTGTCAGAGCTGACGCCTGCCCCGACTGCCTTCGTGCAAGACTGAGATCGATTTTAAAACCAGACTTGAAAAAAATTGCAACCAGCGCAGCCCTGTGCCGTCCCTCACCGCAGAATTCCTTCCCTCCCTCCCTCAATACCCACATGCGAGACCTAGAAATGAGTCCAACACCTGGGCAAGTGGGCAGAGGAGCAGGGCACGGCACGGCACACGCCTGGAGCTGCCAGCAGGGATGATGCTGCTCATTGCCTGGGGCAGGGAGAGCTGCCCCAGAGCCACCTTCCTGACCTCGGGACCATGGGAAAAGTCTTCCTGGCCCTGCACAACCTCTGTGCAATGGGCACCTGGGTCCATCTGGGGTATGAAAAATCCCCGGGGGGGAGCCAAGGGCTGAGACTTTACGAAAAGGGCCACCTTGTTCTCTGCAGTGGGGATGAGCTGGAAGGGGGAAGACGTCCGATAAAGCCAAGGTTGAAGGAGTGAAGGGAACCGTAGCCTTTTCTCCAACCCTCCTTCTGCACTTGCCATGGCCGGCAGGCTCAGCTCTTGGGGACCTGTGCTCCCCCACTGCCCCAGGACCCTTCCTCCTGCTCTGCCCCAAAGGGTCTCGATGGAGGCAGAGCCACGGGCCGGCACCTCTTACCTGTTCCTCTCTGCTCCCGAGATCCCCGGTTACATTTTCCTGGGCATGATCTGACAACTCTTCCATTACCTACATCGAAACACAACACAAGCTTACTCGGCTGGGGTGCAGCAGGTCTCTCCCCACCGCCAGCCGCTCCGGGGGGTCTGCAGCCTGCCAAGCAGCCAGAGGGACTTGCAGGGGTGCAAAGCACCAGCCCTGCCAGTTGCCCCCAGCCTTGGGCACGCAGCCCCTCTTGCCCTTAGGCAGCAACACCCCAAAGCCTCATGTCGGTAGCTCACCGGCCACTGACAGCGCAGCTTTGGCCCGGCCAAAACCTGGCAAGGCGAGAAAAATGTTTTCTGACCAACCCTGAGCATTTACAGGTGCTCTGCTCTGCGGAAGCTGCGCCTGCTCTGCGCAGCTTGGGCTGAGGACGGGCTCAGCTCGTACCCGGCTGTGGCCAACACAGGGCATCCAGCCAAGCCTCCGCACCCCCTGCCTACCCAGGCCCTGCGAGAAACACCGATGCTGACAGAAGGTATTTCACCAAATCTCCCTAAATTAGAAGGGGTTTAGAAGCCAAATAGTTCCACACTTACTCTCAAAAAGGGCACTTGAGGTGGGAGGTTTCCTTTCCCTTGCTTGGCACTTCAAATCCCGACGTTATATGCTAAGACAGAAAAAGTGAAACATTAAGTGCACGCTCGAGGGACAGGGACACGTGCCCCGCACAGAGCCGGGACTGGGCAGCACCAGCATGGAGGTGCTGGTCCCCCCCCCCCCCGGCCCCGCCAGCCAGGCTGCATGCAGATGTCTGTCTGTCCAGCCAGAGACCCCGCTTTCCCGCTCCACCCTCCCCGCCCCGCTGGCATCTCGCACTTGGTTAGGTGCTGCAGCTGTGAATTGGGTGCACGGAGGATTTGCTGCAGCCCAGGAAAGAACCAGTGCATATAATTAAAACGTTCATCCAGTTAATTACTGATAATAACCTATTTCCCTCTCCTATACAGGCTTCTAGCAAAGCTTTTGCTGAGGACAGCAAAGCAAAACACTTTGTTTCTATTCATTTTTTAGAACGAAAAAGCCTAATTTGTCTTCACGCGACACCAAAAGCCAGCACCACATTCTTCGGCCCCAGCCTGCGCTCGCTAACAGCATCTTTGCAGTCACATCACAGTCACATACCAAGGAGATTCAATTATCTGGCAGAACATGTCCCAAAGGCATTTAGATAATTGCAAACATAAGACCAAAATCTGCCACTAATTATTAAAGAAATACCAAATAAGGAGACCAAATGATAGAAAAGGAGTCATACTGGGTGCAAAAAATCATTCGCACACGCTGGCAGGGACAGTGTTTTCACAGGGGCGCGTCTCTGCCATGCTGGGGAAGCCCAAACCCTGCAGAGCTGGGGGAAAGGCACGGCCACCACCACCCCTTGCTCAGCCCCAGCCCTAGCCCCAGCCCCAGCACCAGTCCCAGCCCCAGTCCCAGTCCCAGCCCCAGTCCCAGCCCCAGTCCCAGCCCCAGCCCCAGCTGGGCAGGGGGCTGCCAGGGGCCAGCGGGTCAGCTCAAGTCAAGCCACCCCCTTCCCACACAAAACCAGCTGAGCTGAGCAAATAGGGGAAAAACATCCCAAGGGGCAATGTGAGGGGTGGGGGGTGAGGCTCCCTGCCACCAGCCCCACAGCCTGAAATGCACCTTTGGGAGAACCCCAAACCCCCTGTCCCGGGGTAGCCCCCAGGCACTGTGGCTCCTGGGCACAGAGGTCCTCCACGTGCTGACACCGCAGTGGGATTTACCACCTCTTACACTTAGAGTGACTGTGCATTTCCTTTCGAACTGCTCGCTCTTTACTCCCAATTTTGGGAAGCAATAGTTCCCGGAGGGGAGATGCAGGAGCAGGGAGACGCCAGCAAAGCGGCTGGAGGCTGCTGCGCCCTTGCTGCCTCCTTCCCCTTCCCAATCCCCTTTTGCACAACACGATGCAGCGGCAAGACCCGTGCTCTGTGGTGCTTGCGCTGACATTTCCGTTACCTACCCTGCAATAACAGCAATTACGCTGAATATAGGTCACGAATGATTTTTGTTGAATATTCAGCAGCTCGAATCAGAAAACAGTCACATACAAATGGATAGGTTTTTCCTATCTCCGCCGTGTAATAGCTACAGATTTCCTTCCAACACGCCAGGCAGCAATAGCAGAAGCGTACAAGATGCTCATTAGACAACATCAAAACATTCAGCAGAGGTTCAGCGCTTCCCACACTGACGAGCAATCCTGACCAGGGAGGAAAGCGCTGCTTCACTGTGAACCTGCGCTCAGCCCAGGCTCCGTTTTTCTTTAGAGCCTTTAAAAGAAAGGCTGTTCCAATAACCCAGTGCAGGGCTGCTGGGCTCAGTCCTCTGAGCTGCCCGGTACCTCCCTACCTGCTCCCTCCCTTCAGCCATCCCCAGCTGCCTGGGCCCGCATGGTCCTCAGGGGACAGGAGCTGCCATACGGAAGGGCCCCGCTGTCAAAAAAGGATCCCGAACATAACCCTGGCCCCTTTTAAGGCACCAGGGGTTTGGATGCCAAATCGAGCAGAGGCAGGTTTTCATGCCGTCTGTCCGGGGCCGCCCTGATGCCCTGGCCATGGCACAGCGGAGAAATCCCAAAGCCCAGGAGACCCTCTGCTCACCCAGACCACCGGCAGCACCGGGGGGGTCGGGATGCCCGACCCAGGTCCCCATGGAGCATCGCCTGCCAGGTTCTGTCCCGAAACACAAGATGGCAAAACATCAGCAGTAGGTGGGGAGTCTCAGCTATATTTCCAGCTCCAAGGAGAAGTTGGATGCTGTTTAACTGCGATTTGGGCATCAGGAAAAATTTCTTCCCCAGAAGGGCTGTCAAGCACTGGAAGGGGCTGCCCAGGGAAGGGGTCGAGTCCCCATTCAAAAGCCAGGCAGACGAGGTGCTTAGGGCCAGGGTTTAGTGGTGGGATGGCAGGGTTAGGGGAGTGGTTGGGCTTGGTGAGCTTAACAGCTTTTCCAACCCAAATGATTCTATGATTCTATGATTTAAAAAAAAAAAAAAGAGAAACAAGGAAAAAAAAAGAGGACCAAATTCCAGCCCCACGCTATGATTCGAGATGAGAACGTGTCTGCTTGTAACGCAGTGCAACTGCTGGTTACTGTGGGCACGTATAATTATGGACTACTTCTCATCCCTTGAGGTTCACCTTTCTTCCCCGCCAGCCGTTCATCCTTCCCCTGCCTTTGGGTCTGCTCTCCCTTCACCTCACAAACTCCTCAAGGCACGCCGGGGCCTGACTGGCCACAGGGCATTCCCAGACAAGCCCTTCAGCCCTGCCAGCTCCAATGAGAAATGCTCAGGGGGGGTTCCGAAACCACACGCAGCTCC
>NW_009258618.1:625172-627305 GCF_000687185.1 Egretta garzetta | reverse complement strand
AGAGCTGTCCCGGAGCCGCGCTCCCAGCCGCGAGGGAGCAGGAGCAGGAGCGATGAAGCTCCACGTGCCACCGAGCCGAGGGGCTTGGAAGGAAGCCCATGTTTGAGGACTCCTAAAGGGAAAGCAGCTTCTCCGTGACAGTGTTTTGGCAAAAACAGTGTTATTTAAATACGACAGTTTCCTCAGTCAAAGTAAATAATAATTAAGTAAACCTAATTAAAATCAGGAACCCTCCAAAATATTCTCAGAAGCGTCTGACTCTGCTCCTCGCGGGAGGAGCACAGGCTCGATTCAGAGCTGGAGGGCTCGGTGTGCAGGGGACGTGGCCAGCGACCGCCAAGCACCGGGGCTGGGCACCAGCGGCCAGAAGGCTGGGGCTGCCAGTGGGGTGGGACGGGACGGGGGTGCCTCTGCCTCCTCCCCACCCCGTGGCTGCCGCCTGTCAGCCTGGCTCAGCTTCCAAGCGTGGTTTGCTCCTGGCCCTCGGAGCCGAAGGTACAAACGCTCACCACAGGCAGCCTGAGCAGCTCTGGGGGTGCAGCCCACCCCAGCACCCAGCTCTCAGGTTGCCCCACATCCCAGGGCAGAGCAGGAGCTGCCCTGGCCATCCCCCCGGCCCTGGAGGGGTCCCCACCCCTGCCTGTGCCCTGGATCAGAAACAGCTAGGAGAGAATTACAGGAATCAGCCAAAACACGCAGGGAAGAATCCCGAAGGCAGCTGAGGACAGACCCCCTGTGCATCCACCTCTGCTGAGCTCGGCCGCCGGGCTCGGGGCCGCAGAGCAGGGCAGGGGACGCCACGGGAGCGCGCGCCTCCACGAGGCCCACAGCACCCAGCAGGACGTGTGTCAAACACAGCATAATTCTGTCTCTGCGGTGACTATTTTTTCACCGTGTCCTCATTTCCATGCCGTCCTTAAAGACAACGCAGAGCGGTTTCATCTGCGACAGAAAGCATTTCATTTGCTCAGGAAGCCTTTGTTGAAAAGGCTCCCTCCTTTTATCAGCGTCATAATAATAGTAAAAAAAAAAAAAGAAAGAAAAGCAATCAAGCTCTTTTTGCAAATGTCCTTAAAAAGCCCAGGCATTCTGGAGAGATGCCAAGGTGCTTCTGAGCTGCGCTCAGCGCAGGACTGCGGGCAGGAAGCCTCCCGCCTCGTTTAGTCTCTGCTTTGGTTCTCAGCTTGCAGAAAATCGATGAAGGCTGCTGGCTTGGCAACTACAGACGTCAGCTACGTTTGCAGACATCTTTATTTATTTTCCTGTGGAAACATCATGATGTGTCTATGCTGATGGCAACGCTCAAAACAAAACAAAACAAAAAAAAGCCATCCCACCTCCAACAGATCCCAACCCAACGAGCTGCAGGGGTGGTGGCAGAGCCGGCATCGGGCAGGGCTGACCCGCGCAGCCCAGACCACCGGGGGCAGGGGCTGAGCCCCGAGCAGCACCCGGGCGCTGGGAGGGCAGGCGCCGCCGTGCAAAGGCAGATCGTGTTCAATCCTCGCCTGGCCTCGCCTTTACCAATCAACAGTCAGCGAGCATGACAAATAATTGTTTGCAGCTGTCATTAGCTGAAAACAAGGCAAATCTGCATATGCTTAATCTTAATTAGTCAGACTTGGCAAGGAGCCCTTGCTCGTTGCTACCAAACAACCATTTCGCTCACAAAAGGGCGACAAAAGCCCAGGCGTGTGCGCTTGCACACACATACACGAAATGTGGATGGGAAAACCGCCTGCAAAAGCCTCGTCCGGCCCCGGCCCCGTGGAGGGGCGATGGGGCCGGAGCTGCCCCATCCTGCCTCCCCCCGCCACCAGCCCAGCCCGGATGGGCTGCGCGATAGCAGAGCTGATCTAAATTAAAGCCGAGGAATTTCACCGGCGAATGCATCATTGCTAATTATTCAACTCTCGTTTACCTCTCGAAGGAGCGGGCGTTGACGGACCTCGCGGAGGCATTTCCACTCGAGGAGGAGGAGGAGGAGAGGGCGTTTGGCGGGACCTGCGGGGCGGGCTCTGCCGGCAGCCCGGCGTGGGAGCGGCGCTGGATGAGGGCTTTGAATTTGTGAGCGAAGCCCTCGCTGCGTGGAGAGGGAAACCGGGTCACGGGCTCGGCAGCGAGCGCGCCCAG
>NW_009258618.1:604242-625153 GCF_000687185.1 Egretta garzetta | reverse complement strand
CCCCGGAGTCCTGCCAGGCACCCTGTCCTCCACACAGCATCTTCCTCCTCATCACCATCCTCCTCCAAAACCCTCCCGCCATCTCCCCTGCCCAGAGGAGCCCGGCACAACCCAACGGGGTGTTGTTTTGCTGTTGCACAGAGGATGAATTCACCTGCCATAGGTCTGGAAAGGCGTCATTCCCAACGCGCTGCGGAGCCAGGACCGTCCTCGAGGGCACCGTGGTTCAACGGGCACCTGCACCGCCGCTACCGCGTGCCCTGCACACCCGCCCCGGGGCAGGCACTGCCAACCCATCCACCGCACACACGGAGCTGCAGAGGAAGAGAGCCGGGTGAGCCCACGCGCAGAGCACCGGCCCCGAGTCGGTGCCCTGAGCTCAGGAGCCCCTGCCTGACAGCCGGCAGAGTGAGCGGAGGCACGGACGCCCCGCGTCCTCGGTGCGCGGCCGGCAGGGAGATGCTCGCAGGCGGAAGGAAGCCGTCGAGGCGGACTGAAGGTGTTGGCGCACAGCGTCTGGCTGAAAAGAAGACGTAAAGTCAGACCAGGAATGGGAAAATACGTTTGCTGTGAAGCAACACCACGCTGATGGGAAACAAAGATGATGCCCCAGAGCAGCACTGGGGGAGAATCTCCCTGAGATGAACAGGCCAATCCTGAGACCTGCGGGACGGGCCTCGGCCTCCCTGCCCCCCTGGCATTCCGGTTTGCCTTTCCAGACCCGGCCAGTGGGAAGGGGGTGCCGGTGTCCCATTGAGGCGCTGTTGCCTTGTTTGCTCATTTGGGTTTAGTTTTGTGCCAGAGAAGAGCCAGCAGCCACCACGATTACACATTGCTGGAGCAGTGGTGTAACGCCGGGGATGGGCAGCAGGTAAACGCTTGGGGATCCACCAAATATTCAGCAAAAAAAGCCCAACAAGGTAGATTTTGGACAAGAGCAGGCTTGTTACTTTGTAAGCTGGTGCCCCCCTGGACAAGGCAGCGGGAAGCGCCTGTGCTGGCCTTGCAGTGCCTAATTTTATGCTTTATCAATTTACAGCATATTCTACACAGAGGGGAATTAAAGGAAGGCTGGGAATCATCAAAACATTTCACTTTTAATTGCAATTGACTCCAAGATTATACATTAGGGAGGCTAAATGAAAGACATTACACCCAAGCAAACTGCTTTACCTGCTGTCTTTAAGAAAATACCGGCGGTGTCAGCTCGCCGCACCGCCCCGGCTGCGTGCCGGCATCGGCGCGGCTGCGGGCAGGGCAGAGCGCTCGACAGGCGCCGGCAAAACATCATGAACAGCTTTCATTCAGCAAAAAGTGCAGAGGTTTGAATGTTTAAAGCAGAAACCTCCCAGTGCTTTTAAATAACTGTAATGAATGTATTAGACACGAGGGGTGTCAAAAATGAAGGAGTGACGGATAACGAGGAGCCCTCGGCTTTCCCTGTTTGGCATCCAGAGAGAGAGGAATCCATCTGCAGACATTTAAAGAATTAAATGCATTTTGGAAGAGGTGATGACTGCTGTATTATTTTCTCCTGCCCTCACGAGTTATGTATTTTCCAGCTAGAGAGGAACAGATAAGGACAAGCGCACGTTTCGCTGTAAGAGCACGTTGTACAGACCGCAGCCTGGCTGCACAGAAACTAAACAGAGATAAGGAAGAGGTGTTATCTTCCTAAAATGCTTCTGATCAGATTATATTTACAAATAATTTGAGCACACCAATGGGGCCTGGGGGAGGGAGGGGGGAAGGATGGTCTGGACAATAGAAATAGATACGGGAAATAGAAAATAAGATGTGAAATTTGTAACCGGAGGTAAAGATCACATCCTTTCTGAAGTTGCAGGCTGACATGCGTTGAATCCCTGCCCCTCTCAGGGCAGTGTGGGAATGGGAAAGTCCGAGCTGCTCCTCCTCATTGTCATGTGCTTGATTCTCTGACGTTATCGCAAAGGATTCAGCCAATATTGTTGCTGAAAACTGTATTACAAAAAAAAATAAATTAAAACCTAGTGCAGCAATATTTTGTCCAGGTCCATAAAAACAATTTAAAGTACTGGCTTAGATCCCAATTGAAATGTAAACTGCAATGAAAATCTTAACTTAATGACTTGCAAAGCAAGACTTGCAAAAAAATAAGGGTCTTGCAAACTCCTTCTGTAAGCATAAGCATTTTGGGGGCCGACTCTGCCCAGGCAGATCAGCGCAGCATTCACAGAGCCGGTGATTTCTGTGGTCACCTCCGCAGAGGAATTCTGCAAACCCATGAATCGTTTGCACAATGCAATTACACGGCTGTAAATGGGGCTTAGAAATTAAACAGTGAATGGAAAAGGCCCTGATGTTTCCCCAATGCCAAACTGTTCGCCTTTTTTAAACTTCGGTTCAAAATCACAAACTTGTTCCAGTGACTCCAGAGCTCCAGAGACCAATCGCGGGCAATTTCAGCAGAGTATTTACTTGATTTGGGAGCACGGGCAGGGTGGGAGGAGGCTGCGGCTACCCTCGGGCTGGATGGGCAAAAGCAGCGTTTGAGTTGGCAAAACCCAATGCCTTCCGCTGGCAAAACCTGCTGTTGGGTTTCGTTTGGGCGGGAACCACTGGCACCAGGAGCAGAGGAGCTGGGGGCTGGGGTGTGCACCCTGGCGTGCAGAGGGACCAGAGGGACCCCCCAGCTCCCCACTGGCCATGGCAGGGAGCTGCTTCCCCGGCCAGAAATGGGGGCCTGGGTGGGTCACCTCTTAGACCACAGGCCATAATTAGGAGCTGAGAGGCGTGACGAGGCAGCCCCATGGCTTTTGCACCCCAGCCTCACCCCCAGGGGTGCTGGAGCCCCGGAAGCAAGCTGGGGTGAAGGTTCAGGGCTGCCACATCCCCACCAGCCCTCCCTAGGGGGCTGGGACAAGGGCTTTGCCCCAGGACTACCCTTCTCCCTGCCTCCATGTGCCAGCTCCATCCCTCGCTGCCAGCCCAGCTGGATCTCCCAGGGGCTGGTACCCTGGCACCCCACAGCCACCCCCCGCCCCCCTCCCAGCTGGAGCCCAGCTTCTCCTCATCAACCCCGGTGAGGAGTCTGTTCCCCCCCCCAGGCCACGCCGGGCGGGACCCTCACTGCCACAAGGCAGGGGCATGGCTGGGCGAGAGCGATGCTCCCAAAGCTGATGCTCCCAAAGCTGGCAGAGCCTTAATAGCTTCCACCAGCCCCCACCACCGAGCACTGCTCTCCCTTTTTAATTAGGGAGCCTCCTTCCCCCGAAAGGCACGCTCCCCCACCAGCTCACCCAGCATCCCCCAGCCCAGTGGGACTCCCGAGAGCTCCAGGCCTTGATTATCTCTTCCTTTTAATTAGTCTCATTCAGAGGTGATGCCTCCTTCAACCTTGGGCTGCCTTTGCTTTCTCTACCTGACCTGTTAACTGAACCCTGGGGGCAGCAGCCACCTCCCCCTGCGATGGGCTGGTGCCCACTGGGAGGGGACCTTCCCTGCCGGGTCCCCTCCTCGCCAGGACCCACGCCAGCGCAGCCCGGGGCTGCGAGCACCCCCAGACCTAGCCCCGCTCCTGGCCGGCTGCTCACTGGCCACTGCACCCCAGCACTGCCCCACCACCAGCCCCACGTCCTGCTCCAGCCGCGGTCGCAGGTAAAATGGCTCGGGGGCTGCTGTATTCACACAGGATCCGTGCTGGCTAAGCTCAGGGTATGATTATTTCATAATAAAACTCTTCCTATGGAACCCAGTTCCAGGGCAATGGTGCAAAAGGCAAACCTCAGTTGAGCCCATTTCAATATAAACCCCAGCCTCTAAAAGCAAACCCCTCAACTTGCAGGCAAGAATAGAAGAAACAACTTGGCAACCATTGCTTTAAAAGCTGCCTGGCATTTGGTTCAGTCAGGAACCTCAAAAAAAGCTCAGTAATAAACACTACAGTCTTGGAAGATACCAGGCTGCATACAGAAATTAATCTCTATTTCCCTCCTTCCACAAAGCCCAGTATTTGACCAAAGATGATGAGCAGGGTTAGCTGCATGTCTCACCCCTTTAGGACGGGTATGTGCTGCTTTTGCTGGTTAAGAAAACCTAAAAGATACTAAAGAACACCCCATAGTGCCTTTAACAATGGTGACCGACCTGCGGGGTGACAGGCCACAGGGGACTGCCCAGTGCACCACGACAGTCAGATGCTTCTTGCCCAGAGTGAACGCCAAGGTTTTGCAGACTCAGACCCCCTTTGCAACCCTTTCTCCGTGCTGGGGTTTGCCTCTGCAGCTTACACGGGACCAAGGACTGACAGTGAAGAGCAGCACTCCTCTGGTTTCAGTTCCTCAAACTGCAGCGCAGGAACTGTGGAGCCTCTCCGTTGGTTCTCCTTACTAACTGCAGCGATTTGGGATTTTCATAGAATCACAGAATCATGGAATGCTCTGGGTTGGAAGGGACCTGTAGAGGTCACCCAGCCCAACGCCCTGCAGGGAGCAGGGACACCTTGAACCAGACCAGGCTGCTCACAGCCCCGTCCAACCTGGCCTGGAATGTTCCCAGGGATGGGGCCTCCACCACCTCTCTGGGCAACCCGTGCCAGTGTTTCACCACCCTCATTGTAAAGGATTTTCTTCCTCATATCCAGGCTAAGCCTACCCTGTTTCAGTTTAAAACCATCACCCCTTGTCCTGTCACAGCCGGCCCTGCTAAAAAGATTGTCCCCACCTTTCCTCTGGGCCCCCTTTAAGCCCTGAACGGCCGCCATCAGCTCTGCCCGCAGCCTCCTCTTCTCCAGGCTGAACAACCCCAACTCCCAGCCTGGCCCCGTAGGAGGATTTTTGCACATTACCGTTTCTTTTTCAGCGATCCCGTTGGTCACAGACTCGCATCACCTGCTTCGTTCCTTGCCCTGGGACGGATCAGATGCCCAACCCGTTTGTCTCCATCATCCTGAGCAACCTGATCTGGTTAAAGGTGTCCCTGCTCACTGCAGGGGGTTGGGCTAGATGACCTCTAGGGGTCCCTTCCAACACAAAACATTCTATGATTCTACCTGTAAGGAACCCTCACGCTTCCTACGGTGCCTCCCCTAACCCACCGCTGACTTCTGTGGCAGTTTCCCATCAGACAACACAACCCACACAAACAGCTGACACAAAGCTGCCACTGCCCGTGCCATCGCCACACTTACAAACCCCCTTTGGAAGCAGAAAAAACAGTGGGCAGAAGCTGTGAAGGGCTCTCCCAGTGCCAGGTGGAGCTCCCAGGCCTCCTGGTGCACGCCAGCATTCTGCCCAGTGCCAGAGGCTCCGCAACTGCCGGCAGAATCCAGCCGAGCCCTTTGCCATCCTTACCGAACGTCGGTAGTGAAGCCTACCCCAAGTTTCCCTTCCTACACCTCAGGCTTAATACGTCCAGAGCCCATAATGAATCCCTACCCCACGGGGCATCCCAGCCGCTCGGGTCCCATGTGTACTCTCTCATCTCCGCAAGGTGCGGGGAGCGACACGGCCACGGAGCTGCAGGCTGAGGGCATGAACTCCAGACCCCAACCGCCCGGGGGCAAGCCCCACCACGAGGAGGCATTCTATAAACCACAGGCACCATCACCACCTCCACAGAGGCGTTTTAACACAAAGCAACTCCGTTTTGCAAGGAGCCTGCGTGCATGCGCTGGAGCCTCAGCCCATGCTGCAGCTTGCAGAGATGGGGCCGGGTCTGACTCTTGTTCTTCACTTTGGCAATGACCGTTCAACCTATTCTCTCCCATGTGTTTATACCTTACGAAATATTCACCCAAATTTGGTGTTACAACAAATACGCAAACACATTCCCATTCTTTTCCCGTTCAAAGGTAGGTAGAGGTTTGCTCCTCAGTTGTCTGAGATGTTAACGCCACCCGTAGTTTACAAAGAGCACTTTGGCTGCTGCCCTTTTATCAGAACATTGTTTAACGCCAGCTTTTCTCCAGCCTACCATCCTGGTATTTTACTAAACTACATCTCCCCAGAGCTGGTTACAATCAGCCTGCTCCAGTGAAAACCAAGGAAAAGGGTGTTTGCCACTTTTGTTCCAACCATCACTTCTCTCTCATGAAACAACAGATAGCAGCTTTTCCTTCCCGGCCTTTACTTTTAAAATGCAACACAATTATTAAGGGTTCTCACAAAAAATTCATTTTGCGCCCTAGGTATCTTGATTTTCTCCCTCCCCATGCATGACATCACCCGTCTCGGGCCCTCATCGTCTTTTCCACACCATTTACTCCAGGGCTGTGACCTCCGAGGCTGTCGCCCACGTGGGGGCAGTTCCCACTCAGTCATTTCCACTCTGGTTTTCAAACCGCCTTCTTTCCCGCCAGAGCTTTTTCAGCTCCTAAGTTGCCACCTCTCAGTGTGCTCAAACCGTTCAGACGCACCCAGCCTCAGCCGGAGATGGAGAGGAGGGAGCTTGGCCCAAGGGCCCCGCAGGCAGACCAAGGATCCAGGGTCCTTTCCGTGGAACCAGACCACACAACCTTTCATGGAAGAGCTAGCAGGGTTGTTCCAGAAGGAACGTATTCAACCAAACGTATTCAATTCTGTCACAGAGTCACCATCCGTTCCTCGTGCCTGCGCAACAGCCGACCCTCACCTTGCTCTGGAAGTGCAGCTGAACCCGTCCTCGCTGCGCTTCCCCACCCGAAGCCAAATGCGTTCCAGGAGCATTTACCCTCACCCCGAGCGCCATGTTTGGATACATCCCTGCACACTACTGCAGGCACTGCCTAAAAACGTCAGGAATTCAGCCAGGCAGCTTCTGAACAGGGCTGTTAAGCAAAAAAATCACCTATTCAGGCCCAAGCAGAACTGCGTTCCAGGGGTCTTCAGCTCAAAAAAACTTGGGAAACAAGTAATCGTTAAGAAACACATGCGGAGGAAATTCATAGGAGCCTGGAAGATCATCAGCAAGGCTGCTGCAGCGCGCTGAGAGCAGAGTTTGACTCAGCATTAAGACAGGCATTGGCTGCAGCTTTTTCGGCACAAGGTTATACAAGAATACATCACCTGGCCTGGTTTTATGGAGCTATTCCGTAAAGAACCGTCCAGAATTTCATTCCATGAAAACGCACTAATTATTCTGAGCCTTGATAACAAAGCATACTTAACACATTCCAACCCCAGTAAGGATCCCACTTCACCGAGTCCTACATTTTCTCTCTTTCATGAGGCCAAAGCAGGTTCGCAGAGAATGGTGCAAAATAAATCTCTTTTCATTGGCCTCATCATCACGAGCATAGACTGCGCCAAGGGCAAGCCCGAGGCCGCCTGAATTCCCAAAGGAGTCCCCTGGACTGCGCGTAGGAAAGGCTGGATAAGCACCTTTAACGACTGCCACAGCCCTCCGCTTTCTGGTTCCGGGAGGTAAAAATCCACGTGACTTCATGGGAAAGCCTTGGGCAGAAAACACCTGAAATCCACCAAAAACACCACGACATGAGATAGTACGAAGTGCCGGAGGGAAATCCAGTACCAATTCTGGTTTGCTCGAGTTTTAACCATGGGAAGTACGGGATGCGCAGTCTCTAGCCTCGTATTTACGGTGCAATCGTGTCACACCCCTGCTGAAAAGCAGGCGCATTTTCATGCCTACCAACGATGGCACTTTTTGAACAAAAGGAAGCCCTGAAACGCAGTGCCCCAGATGGGGTCTCACTGGGCAGAGCAGAGGGGGAGGATAACCTCCCTCGCCCTGCTGGCCATGCTCCTCTTGATGCGCCCCAGGATGCCGTTGGCTTTCTCGGCTACAAGGGCACCCCGCTGGCTCATGGTCAGCTTGTCGTCCACCAGGACCCCCAGGTCGCTCTCGGCAGAGCTGCTTTCCGGCAGGTCAGCCCCCAGCCTGTACTGGTGCTGGGGTTACACCTCCCCAGGGGCAGCACCTGACACTTCCCCATGTTGAACAAGCTACCTTTTAGGATACAAAACCAAGCCCCCTTGGCACGTGAAAAAAGCGCTCCTCTGGGCACTACCTCCCCACATCGCATCAGTTCACAACGTTTAAGCTCTTTCCAAAATCAAACCCGTCACGACATTATTTTTCGTACCCATTAGCCACCAGCAAGGTTTTTTCCGTCACTGATCTCTTCCCTGCGGGCGTTCAGCTACCACTAGAGATCTCATCACGTTGGAGAGTTTACTGAAAACTTTTTATTGTAATCAAAAAGTGACATAACAGGGCTGTAATGTATTCTGCAAATCATTCTGCTGATATTTTATAACTGATACCAGCTTCTTCTGCCAGGCAATTAAAAAAAAAAATTCAAATGTGAAAATTTTCACAGTACAGTAAACTCCACCCAAACTAATTAACGGTGGTTAAAAATAAGATGCCCCAGCAAAACCTTTCATGTTACATGGTCACAACTCACAATTCTGTACAAAATGTTCACTTTTATAAAGCTCTGATGTAAAAATCAAATAATCAAGCAGCAATATTTTAAGTGCAGCACAGGGTCTTTCATGTCATTATTTACAACGCTTGAATTCGTTTACATTTTAACAAAATTTAATACAGATGACTTAGGAATTAAGTCATTTTTTTTATTATCTGCCGTTCTATGTGGTGACAGATTTCACTTTTTGGTCATCTTTCTCTTTATCTTTGCTCTTCTTCGATTTTTTCTTCTTGTGTTTGTGTTTTTGGCTCTTTTCCAATTCCGTTTCATTGCCAACGTGTTTCTTATGCTTCTTGTGTTTCTTATGCTTCTTGTGCTTCTTCTTCTCTTTCTTCTTTTTCTTTTTCTTGCTGTCTTGGCTCTCTCCCGAGCTGGCGCTGCTGCTGTGGCTTCGAGTCTGACTCTCGGAAGGGCTCTGACTGCGGCTGCGGCTAACACTGGGACTGCTCTGACTCTGACTCCGGCTTGCTTCAGGCTGGTCAGCTGCAGCAGGTGCTGCCGTTTCCTCTTTCGCCTTATCGACAGCCTTTTCTTTCGGCTCCTTGGGATTTTTTCCTGCAGCTTCCTCCTCTTTTGCAGATACATTACTCTCGCTGTCACTTTCATTGTAGTCTGGTACAAACGCAGCCTCATCAGTCTCTCGAGTTAGATCAGACGAGAGCCGCGAGGAGCTGCTTACCTGAGGCTTAGGCTTGACGACACTTTTATCGTTTTGCCCAGTCACATTCTCCTTCTCATTTTTTACATCTGGCGATTCTTGTTTCACAGGTGGTTTATTAGCACCTGGCTCTTTCTCTTTATTGCTCTTTACTTCTGGGACATGCTTCTCTTTCTCTTTTGCCGCATTTTTATCTGGAGGTTTGTGTTCCTCCAATGTACGCTTGGAATCGTGAGCAGCTTTGTGCTCAGACTGCTTCCGCTCACGCGGAGGACTGTAGCTGCTCCTTTTGGCATCCCCAGCGCCCTTTTTGGATGGCTCTGCTCGCTCGTCTCTCGGCTTACTTTTCTGTACTGATGTAGATTCTCTGTTTCGAGAAGGGGAGTCTTTTCTCCTTGCTAATTCACTCTTTTCATCTCTGCGCTTGGAACTAGAATGATCTCTGCTGCCATCGTGGTCAGATTTTTTGTCTCGGTTCGGAGTAAAGTCCTTAGCAGTGGATCCACGGCCAGCATCATGTTTCTCTGAAGATCTGCTCTCTTTGGAAGATTGAGAAATATTTTTTCCATTTCCTTGCTCAGTTGCACGTTCCGAGTGGTCTTTTTCTGGCTGAGCGCTGCTCTTCCTCTTCTCAGAAGTATCCTTGTCTGACAAAGAATGATCCCGGTCTTTGGTTTTTCCCTTTTCATTTGTCGTTGAACTTTTTGAACTTTTTGCATCGTGCTGGGAGCTTTCATAACTTGGCTCTTTTGTAGTTTTCTGTGTTTTCTCCAAAGGCTCTGTCTCTTTTTCGTTGTGTTTTAGGGGGTTGGGTGGCTTAGCACTCACATTTTTTATAACACTAGCAGGTTTTCCTATGCTTGCAGGCACCTGGGTAGATTTAATGTCTTCCTCTTCAGACTCAAAGTCATCTTTATCCCACTTTGACTGAGGGACCTGGATCATAATGATGACATCTTCAGCAGGGGCTGTTATATCATTATTATACTCCTCCATGGTCTTAATGACAGTTCGTTTTGTATCTGGCTTTTCTTCAGTCTTTCTAACGGGGCTTCCTCCAGTAGAACTAGTGCTAAGAGGAAGAAAGCGTACATTAGCGACAGGGGAGATACACGCACCGCCATCTTTTGTAACATTTTATAAAATGGCTTTTGTTTCAACTCTCTATCTTCAGCATTTTTTCAAAAGACATTCAGTTAAGGGAAAAGACAAGAGAAAGGGCGAGTCCGCTAGCTAAGATTATGAGCAATCTATTAATTTAGTATCTTCCTACTATATATTTAATTAACAAAGACACGAGATTATCAGATTGGGGACTGTCTGATCTGGTAATTCCTTCATGTCCTATTTTTACCAATGGTAGATAAATTAGATACACATGCTTGTTTCAACATGTAAGCAAGTGATTACGGAGAGGTATACACAACCAAACTTTTATCCTCAGGTCCCAGTGCTGCTCTTCAGAAAAACGTACTTCAAAAAAACTTTTTAGAATACCAAGACAGTATTTTAAGTCTCCAGCAACACCTTAAATATTTTAAGTTTGCTTTGTCCTGCTTTAGATGCTGAAATGTAAGTAATAACGGCTCCACACTAGATCACTCTCCCTACACACCATGTCACACAATGGAATACAGAAGAGAGAACTCCAAGTTAAGTGCCAAAAAAAGCTGGCACCGAGCTGGAAGCAGCGTAGCTGTGTCAACATGGCACTGTGCTCCAAGCTAAAATCAGTACAACACATTAGCAACCAAGCTGCTATTTCTGCAAGGTATAATTTCACATTGTACTGACAAAAGTACATCATTACAGTACCTTGCAATTTTTAAAATGCAAAATATTGCATGGTATAGACATGTCTGTTATCCCTGCTTTTAGCGGTAAGCTGGATTTGAAGGAAGACAGAGAGAGGACTCCTCAAAGAGTCAACATGTCATGAATAAAAAGGGGGGAAAAAGCCCCAGAAGTAAGAGTGACACACATCACCAATGAATTAACCTTATTAGCTTTCCTGCTTGTTTTCTTTAAAAAAGTTTGATTTTGAGCCATGTATAGTTTAACAGGGAAGATCACAGATTCTTCCCTCAATTAGCACAGATTTAACTGTTCATTTAATTAGCCACCATAAAGAATTTTACATTTTTTTTGGGTGGGGAGGAGGAAAGAAGGAACAGGAAAAGACACGAAGAGGTACCTGGTGTAATCTACAAGAGTTGAACTAGATCCGTCAGCTGCTGTCACTTTCCTTCTCACTTTTCCCTTCGCTTTTTCTTGTTTAACTTTACTGCTGCTTGGCTCAGGTTTCTCAACAGGTTCTTTTGCAGGTGGCACATTTTCTCCACTCACAATCTTTTTGCCAGTTTCTCGGTTAAGCTTAATCTTTTTTGCAGGGTTGTTAAGAAAAGCAGATTTATCCTTTTCTGGAGTTCGTTCTCCTTTTTCACCATCAGGCTCAGTCTTCCCCTTCGGTGATGTTTTCGATTCAGCAGTTTCTGGTTTAGAGGCTTTTATAGAAGTGGCTTCATGTTCTTTATCAACCTTTTCATCTGCTTTTCTTTTTCTTTTTTCAGGTTTTGCATCAGAAAGTTTGCTTTTTTCAGTAGGTTTTTTCGACTTGTCCTCTTTGTTGGAGGGCTTCTCCGACTTGGCGTCTTTCGGATGGTCTTTCTTTGCCTTTTCCTCCTTGGCTGGTCTGGCTTCTGGGTGATCTTTTGTCACTTTTGGGTGAACTTTCCGGGGGGTACCAAGAGCCTTCTCATCCTTCTGAGAGGAAGATGTTTTAACACTGTCTGTCTTTGGCAACTCCTCCTTCACTTTTTTCACAGGAGGTTCTGTTCGAGGAGATTTTTCACGATCGGTGTCCACCTTCTCTTGAGAAGCTTTAGCTGGTTTTATTGTATTGTCTTTCTTAGGAGGAACAGCCGCTTCTACTTTCCGCTTTGTCTTGTCGGTTTTTGCTTTTGGCTTATCCTTCTCTTTCTTCTCCTTTTCAGACACCGGTTTGAAAGCAATGGAATCTGCTTCCATGGGCTCATCTCTCACAGGGGTGGCGTCATCTCTGCTCGGGAGCATGAACAGAGAGTCGGTTTTAACATCTTCTGCTGTAACTGGCTCTCTTGGCTTTCTCGCACCTTCTAACAACTCAGTATTGGGAAATCCTTCATTCTCATCCCCTTTTCTTCTCTTCCGGTGTTTTTTATGTTTATTTCCTTTGCCATCTCCCAGTGGATTTTCCACCTCCTTCTCTTTTGATTTTGTAGGATCCTTAATACCATGGCTCTCTCTTCCAGAAGGTTTTTCAGGGTAATTTCCAGCCAAATTACGATTTCTGTGGCTCTGCCCACCAGGATAATCCTCTCTACGCCCCCGAGCATATGGTGAATTCTCTCGTCTGGTCCCAGGTGGACCAAACCTATCAGGAGAAAAGTTCTCTCTGTTTACTGGAGGTCGAGGTTGAGCGCCAACAGTATAGCCCTTGTAAAACTTTTCATACCATTCTCTGTAGTTTCTTTCCCATTCTCTGTATCTTTCCTTTTCGAATGTATCTCTGAAATCAACGGATCTGCCATAGTAAGCTTTCATATCATATGGTGGAACTTCTCTGTATCTGTTAAAATACTCCCTTTCTCCTTCCCCTTGAGGTATAGTCCGTTTAGTGGGAGACTGCCCTCTAAATACTGGAGACCTTGACCGTGAATGGTATCTTCTGTATGGGGGTGACCTTGACCTTGATCGGTGATACCCATGTGACCTCGACCTAGAACGGTAATTACGACTCTTCCCTTTGCCTCTTCTTGGATACGGCGGTGATCGTGAGTAGGAACGAGAATGGGAACGACTAAATGATCGAGAGTAGGAGCGAGAGCGGGAAGAACCTGATCTTGACTTGGAGTATGTATATGAACTTCTAGAGTAAGATGAAGCACTATAGGGAGACTTGGACCTTAAAAAAAACACAACACAAAAAAAAAATAAATGAAGTTAATTCAAAACAGCACTCTCCCCGATTTTTTTCCTCCCAAATTTGGTTTGGTTTTTTTTTTTTCCTCTCCATATGCTTATGTCAAAGCTTCTTTCAGCTGCTGACATAATACTACTGCAAATCAAAGAGCTTGATAACACGTAAAAGTTTCTGCTTACAAGACAGAACAGCTGCTGCTTTGTTAGTGTAAAAACATACAGGAAGGGTAAGTCTATTCCACTCGCTTCTATCACATGAACTACCACAGCTACTGATTGATTTACAGTGGTGTATACTGGCCTCTACTGGTACATGAACACACACATTCTTCACTACTCAGCAACTACATGCAGTGCAAATCATTTTTGTTGCAGTAAGATGCAAAAAGAGCAAGTCTGAATGGCTACAGTGCAGTATCAAACATCAAGAAAACACGATTTAGCCTGAAGACAGTAAAGCTTGATTTTAAAATGCCAGCCTAGTCTAATTAACTTCACTACTTATTTGGCAATTTGTACGGGATGCAAAACACTCATATTGCAATCTTACATACAGTACTACTTAATCAACACTTCTAGCCAGCTGTCCTAGCCAATTCTGCGCATACCTCTAGCTCTAACCACGGCTAGTGACCGCATTTCAAGAAAAATCGTATCTAGAAGCTTCTAAACTCAGCCTCTAGCAATACGACTCCGTGCCGTTACTCTAGGAAAGATACTGACAGCATTACTAATTGAGAGCTATTCAGATTCCTCTCCTAGTGATTTTTTGGGATAGAAAGCATCAGCTACCCTGAGTTTTTTTCTTCACAAGTTTTTTCTTCTATTATTTTTGAAAGAACCAGTTCACATTATTCCACATATGCTCATTAGCGTCATTCCTCCTCTCAGTCCTTCACCAATTTAAGATTTCCTTACAAACAAGTCCGATCTTTTAATTCCTAAGAAAAATTTAACGATGTCAACAAAATACTAGTGAAAGCCACCGGTTTGCAGTCCAGGTTAAAATCTCTCCGTGTATCCACATGAGACAAACAGAAGAGGAAATGAAGGCAATTTCTCTCACACATCTCCTCCGAAGTGCTTTGAGGTAATGGTTACAATCAGAATAGGGAGACACAGAAAACCCAGCAACTACACCTATTCCGTTTCTAGCCTCTCACGGCTGTCAGGAGGTGAGGGATGTCATGGCAGAGAAGCTTTAGGAAAAGAGACGCCTGTTCCTGAACAACTGCTGCCAAATTATAGCTATCAGTCCACGGTAATCTCTGCCACGTTTGCGCTAGTAACCTACACATGAAACTCCTATCACTACTAATCCCTTGAATCATCCAATCCATCTAACGATAGAGAGGTGGAGTGGAACTCCTCCTGGTTCCTCTAGACAATCTGCTTCTCCATTACGGACATGTAAAGCAGTTACCTGGAAAACGAACGCCTACGCTCCTTTTGAATCTTTTTATATTCCATCAATTCCTTAGCAAAATCATTTGTAAACTCATCAAGTTTGGACTTTTTCTTTTCCCTGTTAAAATAAGTTTGACCTTTATTACAATTATAGTTTGACCTTTATTACAAAAAGACATCAAGAAACAAAACATGGCCAATATGAGAAAATGTATACTGCATGCAAATGCAAAAGGTGAACATCCTATTTAAGCAAAAACAGTTTAGAATTCCTACAAGTTTTAGGGAAAGTTTTAGAATTACATTTGTCTTGTTTTAGTTTTGCATGTTTACCATCTGCAACGAAAAAGTATATTGGAAAAAGCACTATGTCATTTTTGCTTATGTCAGACGCACTTTAGTGTAACTGCGGTCCGATATGCTACCGAAATACAAAAATGAAAAACAAGGCAACTTCATTGAGCCAAATACTTACTCTTCTTTAAGTCGCCGCTGCTCTCTGTAAAACTCCTCCCTAGATAAAGGAGGTGCTTGTGTCGTTGGGATGGTGTTTGAATGAGGCGTTGGTACTGCTGCTGGTACCCAAGCTGATGACATGTTTGCAGGAGCTGGGGGATATCCTGGAGGGGGGACAGTATACCCAGCAGATGGAGGCTGACCAGGTGGAAACTGAGGAGGAAACTGTGGTGGTGGTACCCCCGGTGGCAGAGGAAGTGCATGGGGTGGTGGAGGATACAAGGGAGGTGGAGGCACAGGCACAAAGACTGGTGTCGATGCTGGTAGTGTTGGGGCCTGAGTCCTTTGGGTGCGGTCACCGTGCGGGCGTCCTCGATTTGAACTTGTAAAGAAATCCAAAAATACGTGTTAGTGTTTGTTACACCCTGCCCAGATTTTAAAGAGGAAAGCAAATGAAGCGGGAGCATGGCGGCAAGCACTTCTTGTTCTCAACTTAAGCATTTTTCTCCCTACTTTCTGTTCATTTGAGACTACACTCATTTCCGGATCCTCATCCTTGCCTTCCACATCCACACCCTCAGCAGTTCTCTCAGTCTTCTCTCCTTATACTCAGCTTTTTGACTGTGGATGGGGGCTGCCCATGCCTAAAAGAGCCCCCCATCTCCCACACGCCAAGCACCCACCGCGCCTCTGCCACTCCTTGATACACTTCACACTTCTGACCTCTCACGTAGTGCACAGATATTAAGTAATCTTCTCTCTGAACTTTTAAACTTCTCCCATGTATACTTCCTACGCTGTTGCCTCATGATTTGGCCTGTTCTTGGCCCTAAATTGTTATTTTCTTGCTTACTGAATTTGAGATTTTAGTTAATCTGTGGGATGGATCCTGGCTTTTGTTGACTTATCTTTAAGTTTTTATAAACACAATGCACCCTTACAATCTATCTGTAACAAATATATAACAAAAGGAAGGACTAACTTGACGCTGCAATAACAGATAAAAGGGACTCCCCTCTCCAACTGAGAGAAAGCAGCTTGGCTGTTTGAGATGACTAAATTGAGGAAATTCAAAATTGTCATAAAATAACAGCGTTGATTTTTCCAATAATTTGGTCAATCAGTATCAACTAAGTTGTTAAAGAAAGAATGTTGGAGGCTGATTTCTATTGGGAAATCAATTTCTTCAGCCTTATTCAGCCAGTAATCAAAAGGGTGGCTTTTCCATCTGATCTTTTAATTATATTTAATTTTTAAATGTAATTATGGTTTCCTCAAAAAGTGTTCATTTTTCAGAGTCATCTTTTCAATTATGTACTGGAGTTTTATTTTAAATAATGTACTGCAAGCACAGATGCCCTTTGTTAAAGCTAATTCAAATTAAGCCATTTACAAATTAATTACCACTTGTATTCTCCACAACTATCTGTGCATACTTATTTCATTATAAATCAGCTGTTGTATAAATTATGTGTTACAGCCTAATAGGTTACAAGTAGTAATATATTGGATTTCCGTAGAATACTTACAGTTCCCAGCTTGATCTGCCACCTGCTGAGCGAATTGTACTGGCTCTCATTGGATGACCTTTGGGAGTGGAGAGAGGGAAAAAGAAAAAAAATCCCATTCAGTTTGTCTGGAGATAATTTTTTAGAAGAAATTCTGAAGTTATAGTTACTTACCAGTTGTGGGTATTGATTGTCCTTGAGGGCCCAGAAGACTTGGCAATGCTGGTTGTCTTAGTACAGGAACCTGATAGCCCTTGTGAATAAACACAACCGGTTAGAAAATAAGCTCTACTAAACTACAAAAATCATTGCGTACATTGAAATAAAATTTACCTTCTCTTCCAACAAACTGCTGATTGACAGAGAAGAAGATTTAGAAAGTTCAGCGGCAGTCACCAGCGCAGCAGGGGGAATAACAGTATCAGCATCACTATAAAAGAACCCCAATTTTTCATTATTCAAACATTGTTTTCAAGTGCTACTTGAAATACCAAGTCCAAGGTGAGAAAAGGCTGACTACTGTAAATGGAAAAAAAAACCCAACACTAAAATCAGGCTTCACCACATTTACAAATGTGAAGTTGGCAGATTCCAAATGAAGCACTAATGAGAAGTCTATTCGGACTAGGGGCATTTTAAGAGGAATCTCACTGGAAAAGTATTTTATTAAGCTAGCTGCATGTGAAAGGATTAAAGTACATATAACCCTAACACTCAGTTTTGGAAGATGCAAGAACTGAAATTCTATCAGGAAATGGTTATGTGCTAGTTCAGAGGCTGCTTTAGAGGTTCTTTTGCATTGGGAGCCTTTGTATTCAATGGTACAGCTGAGCCTGACAGCCTGCTGGACAGAGCGGCTGTTTGCATTCAAGGCATAAAGTTGTAAGGGTATAAACCCTAACAACAGTACAGATTCTTCATGTATTTTCACCTGGCTTCACTGGGTTGCAAACTTAAGACTTTCATGTTTGTAAATACTTCAAATTTACAGTGTTTCAATGTTTATTATGCATCACTAACTACACTGTGTATTACTGAGGAGGACTCTGACTTATATTGATGATAGAAACACTGTAGAAAAAAGTAATGTGAAAACACCAAGCCAAGTTCAGCTACAATCGTGCTTTTACACTTTTCATGCAAATATGATTTCCTCAGTACCAAAGAGCATGGTGGAAAAAAGTTCCTCTTTCAGGGTAAACCTGTACCGAATGACTGATAAGGGAGCCAAACAAGAAATACTTCTGAGAAAATTCTTGCATGAGGCACACTTCCAACTTATCAAAATGTCCTCATTCAAAGTGAAAACAAACCCCAGAACTTCCACAGTTATCTGAACTGTCACTAATGACATATAAATCGCTAGCTGCGATGCTCAAAAAGAAGAATCTAACTTAAGCATTTTGGTCTCCTACATTCATTCATGTTGATCTACAGATTTACTCACCGAAAAGGCCCATCTGGCTTTTCACCACGGAGAGACAGGGACACTGCTGGAGGGAGATCAGAGACAACAACAGAAGATGGATTTACTGGCAGGCCAGCTGGCAACGGACCAGGGCCCAGCGATGACAACGCAGCAGAACGAGAAGCCAGAGAAGCTAATGGTATCATTAGTGGATCCTGCTGTCTGGAAATCGCTGGCCGGAGTAGAGGCTGCAGGTTGCGTGTTATTGTTTGTCTCATTAGGGGTGGTGGAGGTGGTGGTGGCGGTGGTGGCTGCTGCTGCTGTTGCTGCTGAATCTGCTTACGCAGCCTTTTTGTGTAGCCGGTTTCATTTTTGAAGTTGTTCACAGCCTAGAGGCAGAAAAACATTTACAAAAAGGTAATATGAAACTTCAGTAGATATATGAACAAAAGCCTCCACAGAGTAAAATTACTTGTGTATTCCTGTGAATGCTACTCATCCTAAAATACATCAACACACAGATACACGAACACATGACATGCAATACAGATACTCTGAGTTACCAGTCATTAATATCAGTGTTTAAAGTACTTCAGTGTTAACACATAATTTGAAAGCGAGGCAATCACATTAAACAAAAGCATGAGCTGCGTTTGCCAGATTGTCTCTAAAGAGTTGTAAGCTTCTGTAACAATAGATAATGTATTTGAAAAGTAAATTTAGCCTTATTCAATTTAGCCTTGCTTAAGGAGATGTAAATTAACATTTTCTTCCCTTTCAGCTTTTTACAAATAGACTTTTCTTACAAACAGTTTACGTAAAAGTCATCACGTTACCTGGCGTAGGAACTTGTTGGCGATTAAAGCATCAGGAGAAACATCCGTTTGGTGACACGTTGGGCACGTGTGTTCCTCAGATTCCAGTAACGCCGTTCTAATACCTATGAATAATCAGGAACATCAAAACAGTTTTTAGCCAAACCAAGGAAATTTTGGGGGTTCTAATCAATTATAAAACCATGTATATGATTAATGGGTCAATAGAGTCTTGAATTGAGAGCATGAAGCTATAAATGTTCAATAGCGTAAAAAATTTCTAGTATGCAGCAAATAACTATACAGTTTTGGTATTTCACTATTGTAATGTTTGAAGATGTAGAGCAGGCTGTGTCTTGATGTTTCAACTAGTCTTTTGTCCATTATCTAGTACAATGAGAAGTCAACAACCTCCAGGTTAAGGAATAAAACACATTCCAAAAAAACATTAGCAGGTTTGAGTTCTGAAAGTTTTAACCAACTCTCCTGTGGAGAAGAACGTGGATTAAACGCCTCACGTGACATTTGCTGCAGACCACAGTAAGTCACTGGAGTTGGATATGTGATTTTGCATGAGAGAAAGGGTTGTGTACAAACTAAATGCATTCGACATCCAATACTGTAATCACCTGCACAACTGTGCACTTTTCTCATACTCCTCCTTCCGCATGTACAGAGGATTTAACTAGATACATAAGAAGGGAGAAAAAAGCTTTCTGCCTTTTTTTTTTTTTCCCCTTTACTCAGGAAGAGTCCTTTCCTACTCTGGATATACTTCAGTAGTAAATAGAGCTGGTAACAAAGTAATTTCATTATCTCTTATTTCTGCTTTGAGAAGACCAGATGAGATGTTTTGAGTTAATGAACATGGGAGTAACACTTACATTCATCACAATAACTGTTTCCACAGCAGGGAATAACAACCGCATCTGTCATTATATCTTTACAAATGAGACATAACAACTCATCTGGAATGGGATCATCTTCTTCTGAGGAGGAGGACGGCTCCTCTGGTAAAAAGGGAGGCTTTTCCTTCTTTCCTATAGCATAAGCTTCTCTGGAGGGAGGGTGGGGAAAGAAAAAGAAAAGTTAAAGATGGGTAAAGGGGAACTTCAGATTTTATCAAAGGAGAAAGAGGTGGAATTCTTCTCACTCCACATTAGCCTTCTACAACACAGGCATTTAGTTTAAACTACTTTTCCATAGCTACAACACCAGAAAATGGAGATGGAGGGAACGACTTTCCTTCTGCAGAACTCTCCCATTCATTGGATCAACTACGAAATTAGTTCGGACTAGAAATCAGATGAAATGAATCCCATTTCTCCTTGGCCAGAGGGTAAGCGTAGATTGCAGGCCCAGGATAAAGCTAGCCTCCAACTAATTACATTTCATAAATAGAAGTTTATGTTACAGCTTCTACAAAAGGAGATCCACGACGCAAAACCAGAAGTGCTACCAAGTGCATTTTAAAACAGCCACAGTAGTACTTTCTTAGTTTACAGCAACAGGAAAACTTCAGTCTGTTTCACACAAGAGATTTGATAAAAGTCAGAGGGGGAGGAAAACTCAGCCCAACAGCTGTTTGTTAAATTTTGTAAGAAGCTTTTGAAACATAAAACAGAAGTGAAACAAGATTCAGTAGTGTTTATAGTTTGAAATGTTTTGCAGAAATACAGATTCTTAGCATGCCACAAGCTTAATCAACTTCCAGGGGCATGAACAGTAGTACCACCCTTTTTTAATATTAGAAAGTATCACAGATTTTAAGGTTAAGACACAATGACAGAGCTTCCTCCCCCAACTTGGCCAACTTGGTTGCATGGCCACTCTGGCATTTATGCATGTTTTCTCTTCATTTTTTTGGTCAGCCCAATTAATTCCACACTTACGCATCAATAGTTGGTATTGCGTATTTTCCAGTGTTTGTCAGCATTGCACCCTTGGTATTGGGATCCTTCACCTCCATCATGAAACTCCTTGGAATCCCTGTGCTCTTTTTAATTCTGGGAACAGACTCAAAATTTTTGTCCTGTTAAGAAAAGAAATTCAGACATATCTCATCTCAAGACCTGCACTTAAAATGAGATTTCAATGATTATTTTAAGCAAAAAAGCCTTTAATCCTCTCCTTTTGCCTAGCGTAAGGGTTGCTCAACTGAAATACTTATTTCCCTAAATTAATATAGCCAGGATGTTCCAAAGGCTTGAGCTGTGTTTTTGAACTCATTGGACATTCTTTGGCTTAAAACTTCAGGTTCCTTCAGGGTGAAATATCCCTTAG
>NW_009258618.1:601952-604196 GCF_000687185.1 Egretta garzetta | reverse complement strand
GCAAACAGCAGTTCAGTGCAAGAGCGTAATGCGGGGCTCTGGATCAGTCGCCGGGGAAACTCATAGTCACCATCTATACACAAAGGTTGAATTCATGCCTCATGCATATACATTCAGTGACTAATATTAAATGGCATGAATACTCAACCAGACTTGTGCAGTTAAAACACACAAATATTTGATAGATGGGGTCAACAAAAACATCTTATTTTTATACAAAATACTAAAAACTCTGAACTGGCATTAAAAAGAGTTAAAACCAGAGAAAATTTTCCAGTAATGGTGAAATGTATCAAAATATACATGAAAGCTCACAGAGAAAGATCTATAGACATATTTAATGCCTATGACATAGAAAAAAGGAAATTTTGCAATTGTAATTCCAGGTCTCCCTTGAATTTTGAACGGCTTTGCAACACTGGCATATAACTTCTGAATTCCACCCCAAGAGAAACAATTCTTAACACGAATATTCATGTGTTTAAGTAACTGCCAAGGTAAAAAAAAAAAAAAAACTTAAAAACTAAGCAACCCCAGAAGTCCCCCACAATCTTACCCCATTTGTTGGGCAGTTCTTTATATAGTGGCCAGGTTTCCCGCAACGGAAGCAAGTATACGACGGCGGAGGTGGACCCAAGGGCTTCTTCATGTAACTACAAGTTTGGGGAACAAAAGAAAAAGGTATGCATGTGTGTGCCTCATTAAAACAAACATCTCTACAATTTTTCCATAATCTTCAAAGAACAGATTTGACATTCTCAACACTTACTTGATTGGATCATATTCATGGCCAGACTGTGTCATCATAGCTTTTATTTTATCTTCTTCGGAAGCATTGGCTTCAGCCAGATTGGCAGTCTGTTTAACAGGTAATTATTTGACACACACATTAGAAACACATTTAAGCCCACACAGCCAAAGACAACACCACTCAGCCAATCCTGTAAAGAGCAGCACAACGCCAGCTGCGGTTGCATGAAAACAGCTGCTTATATAAAATATATTTGTCCTGAAGATTCTGGGGAGTCCTTACGCCATTACATGATGTTTACGTGCCTGTTAACCTACTTGAAAAGAGCGTTCTTGGGCACTCAAAACCTTAGGCTCTGTTTGTACCTTACATAAAGACTTGTGTAACCAATCCAATTTTCTTCAAAGCGGGCTGAAGCTACGTGTAGAAAAAAATACACTATCCAGTATTGTTAAACTGATTTTTAAGCTCCAGACTATTTGAAGGAAAAGATATACACTGTACATTTAATTAAGATGGATGCAAGTATCATTATTTACATTTTGCAGCATTAAAAGGACACACAACTTCAGAGTCAGGGAAGCTGTCTTTGCTTGCTGAAATTCAGCTTCTGACACAGAAGCATTAAAAGGAATCAAGCTTTTTATAGTCCCTCAGCAAGACAAAAGATCTTTTCAGTAGAAATTTGACCATCATGTGCTGTAGGCAGTCCAAACTCCGTGTTCCCCCCCCACTAACTTCTTCATATTAAATGATTTAACTACAGTAAGCAAAACCTACTGGTTTTTTCCAATTGACTGTGTCCTTTTAACACACAAATTGTAAGACAGACCTTACGCAGACTAGATCTTCAAATTATTGAAGCCAGCTGATTTTTTTAAGTAGTATTTGTTAAAATGTTTTTATTACACACTAGTCCAGATACAAGCAGGGTCTAAGGGAGTGACTGTAAATTACTTGGACCTTCAAGCACCTATCATTCAGATCAACCACTCATGTTTTTGTTTTTATATGCATTCATTCACAAAAGCAACCAACTAGTTTCAACATTTTATTAAATGGTCGTTTCATATACACAGTTTTTTCTCAACAGTAACATAATCCAGATCAACAGCTATGAAATCATTTCCATTAACATTTACAGAAAACTTTACAGATACTTGACTAATTTGTTTGAACCCAAACGGTTTACAAAACACATCCAAAAACCACAAAACATTAGTAGGAATAGACCAAAATTCAAATATGGCATTTAATACATAGTAATAATAAAACAGAAAACTGTTAACACATTGCCTCCATGCTAAGCCAGTCTGCACTGAAGAGGTTAGAGTAAGTAACAGTTTTGATCTGCTTTATATTATGCTCCTGTATTTTTCTGAAATAATTTCCTCAAAAGCTGAAATGTGTACACCACTTGGACAGTTTTTCACATTTTAGAGTAAAACTTCACATGAGTTTACAGAACCAAGGACACGTGTAGGGGCAGCACT
>NW_009258618.1:585981-601938 GCF_000687185.1 Egretta garzetta | reverse complement strand
TGGTGACTACCTTCCAAACTATTTTTTCTTTTTTTTTTGTGCCAAATGTACACAATTTAATTACCGCAGTGAGAGAGGGAAGAAGTTACCAGTGGGAAGAGATTTCTGCTTCTTGGAAATGAACTCTGGCCTTTATTTTCAGAAGAACTAGCTACTCTCCATTAGACCCTGCCTCCTCTGATCTTTGTAACTTTAAAGACTAGTAATTTAATTGGCTAGCACTATGCCTTTTCACAAAGTGCAATCACTAGTGCTTTCCCAGACAAAGTCACACATTCTTGAGCAAAAAATGCAAGCAGTTCCATAGCAAAACATGGCATCACAACAGTTTCAGAAGGTCACATCTGCTAATATGCCACACATACACATTGGTATATTCCTATAAACAATTAGGTACATTTACACAATTTACACAGTCTGCGTTCAAACAAATTAGATTGTGTTGTCCACTGTATATATACTACAATTTATGAAATTGTGCAGCATTCAAAGACTGGATCTATAACTATAATGACTAGAAATTCAAAAATAGCCATGCAATTGTCCATGTTACAGAAACGCTTCTATTTTGGCTGTTGCAACCCCCCCTGAAATGTCCGTAACTTACAGCCAATTAAATTCTTCTGTAAAAATTGTGTTAGTTTCCAACGCAAAATTAACGAAACGTATGAAAAACGGTAAACAGCTTCTGAAGTGCTTCTTCTTTGTGTCTTGAAGATGAGTAATACTGCAACATTATGTTGAGGCTGATAAGGTACTCCCCTTCTATCTTCCCAAACTGGGAACTACTCTTTACAGGATAGTATCAAAATATACACACATTTTGAAGTTAAAATAAATACTTGAAATTATTAAAAATTAAAGTTTTGTTCAAATTACAACAGTTATCCAGCTATAGATCACAGTATTTAAAAACATGAAGCAAACACTTTTTTTTTTTTAAGTATTGGACAAGAATATATATATACCTTAGTAAGCTGGGCCAGAGAAATAGATGCAGAAGAGTCATCAATCTGTTCACAAAAAATTAAACACATATTCAAGTTCTACAGTCAAAAACATAGCAATTAGTTAACCTCTACTGTAACCTGAAAGTCTGCACTATAGCCTCTGAGTGTCACTGAAAGAGGCATTTCCGACCTAATAGAAATTGTATTTGTTCAAAACAAAGTCCAGACCTAGGACGGCTTACGAGTGTTTATGTGGTTAACGAGAACTAAAACAACCAAACCCCCCCGAGATCAACTTATTGCTCCGGGATATCTCAGAGAGGGACCCTTGTCGAATGCTCACAACTGCTTACAAGTTGAAGGGGTAAGGAAGCTGTCAATTTTCAGCTAAAAAGGATTTTTTAAAAAAATTCAGTTTATTTAAGAAGGACGCATCACTACAGGAAACTTATTTGTTTGGAAATGAATCACTTAATGTCTCATCATTTATAAATGGACATGGTTATGCTTTTATGAACATGGTAATTGCCTGTCAGAATAAAGCACAGGCACATCAGCCCTGGAACATGAACTCTGCCCATCCTGTCAGTAAGCTTAAAAATGCCAAACTCGCCACAGCCCACAAAACCCAACTAAAAACACCAACCCAAACCATCAGCCATAAAAGCAACCCACCACTTGGTCTAGGAAAAAAACCCAACCAAACAAAAACATACTGCATTGAATAATTGAGGGTGTTTACCATGACAGAGTAGCCTATAAAAATTGAGGAAACTGATTTATTGTGTTTTATTAGACCACAGGCCACACTATCTAAATCAGTTTGGGAAGTGTGAGAATTTAGTATTTTTCTTGCTATAAGACCAAACCCAATTTTTAATAGCGGCCCAGTACTAAATGAACAAAAGCAAGAAAGTGTAAAGCATACTCTTGATGATGAAAACATGAATTCAGAGCACAATCCTGTCATTTTTTTCTCCATTACAACCACAGTCCTCCCTCCCAGCTCCCTACTGGAACAGCTTGCAGGAATGAAGTCCTCGGGCCACTGGTTAGTAACAGACTGCAGTGTTTATTGAGAACTAAGACTGAAGGGCAGTTTTTCCACAAGCAAAAAGAGCAACTCTTATCTAGTTCCTTTTCCAGTATATTGGATTATATGACATCGCAAGCAGCAGTTAAGTTTACACTAGGTAAACGTTATCACACTCGGATCATGGCTTATTATGTCTTAAGTTGTTCAAAATCGTAGAATAAAATTTCACAATGTAAACTGAACAGCTCTCCTCAGGAGGTCACCAAATTGATCAGAAGAGAGATTATAAACCCTTCCTTGGCAAAAGCTCTTGTCCTTCATCACCTAATGTAGCTCAAGAATTTGAGGGAGCCGGGGGGGGGGGGGGGGGGGGGGAAGGGAAAAAAAATAATCTACATGCCAATGATGATGCCTCACTCCAGTTAATCATTCCTTCTCTATGTTTATAGGAAAGCACATACAGCATTACTGTACTACTAACGAAAAAGTTCTCGAAAATGTGCCTTTGGAGAGGAACACCCAGATCTGGAAAGAGACCTCCTTTCCACTGCAGGTCTTACCAGAAGATTCAAGCCTTCCTTCTTTTCAGAACATTCTGTACCTAGCTATGTTACAAAGGAAGTCTGATGAAGTATTTTGAAGCTCCAAGCTCCATATGCCACTCTTTTTTACGTGTGGAAAAACAGGCCTATGTTCTCTCATGGCAGGCACAACCACTATCATCCTGTGGTTTTTCAGAAGCAAACAAGAAATTAGGAAAGCTCGCTATTGGAGATAGCAGTAAACAGTCTAGTATGGACCAGTAACTGAAACATAACAGTTCATAAACTATTAATTAGTTCTCGTATTTCTTTAGGAAGCAGTCATTATATGGCTTGCAGGCAACAGCCTAATTTCTTTAAGAAGGCAATAGCACTCCTTTCTACTAAAGTTATCAAAAACAAATAGGTAGTTAATGTGCTATTTAGTATGTTTGCCCAACAGCCATCTTCCAAAGATCCTACATTCTTGTATCTTTTTTTTTTTCCCCCTTTAAATTTCTACAGAGGTATTTCCTACCAGTTCCTCAAATCAGTCAAATAGAAACATCTCCATGAAACTCATATACAACCCTAAGATAATTGTGCAGAAGAACTGGGGGAAAAAACCCAACCCTCAAAAAACCCAGAATCGACAGTCAATGTATTAACTCCCATTCAAACCGAAGTCTAAACAGAAACTAACATAAAGCAAGTGGGAAAGGGGACAGAAAATAGGAGGAAAATGCAAATCTCACTGCTGGAGCACTACATTTAAACTACAGTGGTTTCCTAAAACCAAACAGCTTGGCTAAACTAAAAATTCAGCCAAGAAGGATCACCCTTGTGCGTGACGACACTACGCCAATGGGCACAACTGCATTTCTGCAGCCTCCAAGGACAAATACCAACTAGCGACCCTTGCAGTTACCGGAACAGTAACACTATACCAGAAAAGATCCACTTTCTTGCTTTGGCTGTAGTTAACAGTAGGACAGCAGCACAAATCTGCAAGTGTACCATAAGAGCTAACATAAGAGCAAGACAATGAAGAAATAGAGTATAAGCTTTTGTGCACCCTTTAAAAAAAAATCTTAATTTAAATTTTGCTGCTTTACTGCTCAACAATAATTGGCAAATTATTTATCCCTACCACATCAAGATCCAGAGTCTGCTTTGAAATACATGCAGAAATATGCATATTAAAAAAAACAAAAAACAAACAAACAAAATAACAAAACCCCCACACTTTAGACCAAAACCTGAGTTAGCTTAAGAACAAAGCTAATTGTGTTTCCAACACTGGAAGCACCTGAGGCTGCAGTGCTTTTACAGGGAGCGTGGGAGAGGGGACTTGTAACGAGAGATGCAAGGCTTCCACCCTCCCTACAGCTACCCACAGCCCGAATCTGGTACAGTCAGAGCAAACAAGGAGGGAATGGTTTTGCTTTGCCTTTCATTTACTTTAATTAGTTCTAACTAACACTAAGTCTTCCCTCCCACTCCAGGATTTTTTCCTTTTTTTCTTTTTTGAGACATCTATGTTAGCTTATGGTAAGATGCTACTTAGGAATGCAATACAGACATGCCAGGGAACACACAAGGCTAAAAGAATGTTAACTTTATTTATGAACATGTGATTTGTGTTTATACACATGCTAGTAAACAAAAAGAAAAATAACTGTTTTCAAGAAATAAAAACCCATCTGAATTAGATCAAATACTATAAACGTGGTTTACATAAATGCATTACATTAACTACTAGGGTCACTGGGCCAGTTAAACTAACTCAAACTCACAATGAGAGGCATTCATGTCCAAAAATGAATTCGAATCAATCAGTGATAGAATTACGGATGCAGATTTAGACTGAGTGTTTTTAGACCTACACACAAAAAGTTTTCAATTTTAAGTAGGTGGTATACCATTCCACAAGAATCAGAGGCTGTATTCTTCACAGAACACAGACCCAGAGTTCATGAATTTCTAGATTAAGTTATCCTAACAGCTTATCAAGCGATCAGATCCAATGATCCAGGGTTAGTGTAATGCCTCACAGCATTCTAGTGAAGAAAAAACAGTTATACTTAAAATAAAGATGAAAAATAAAAACCACCAAATAGTAATTTTTATACTATAAGGACTATTTTGAAATGCGTAGGTACACATATTATTCGACCCAAGTGGCAAATCAACATCTAGACCATTACCAGTCAACTATTTCCGTATGTTACTTATTTATATTCTAGCAGAACGACAGCATTTTCAAACCTGAAGAAAAAAGCTGCCCCTTTTCCAAATGTAAATTCAAAATGGTGGTATACTAAAGAAAGGCTTAACCTTTGAGAAATCAAAGCAGCATCGAACCCTGAAGGCACCCAGATCCAAAAGTGTACCGCAGGCAGAAATTAAGAAAAATGATGGGGATTTTACCCGCAAATGCACCAGGCTCTAACCTTGTGCCAAAATTTGTACCAGGTATTTTCATTTGCAGGCGGGCTATTAAACTAAACATCAGATAAAAGTGGAAAGATCAAATGCAGAACTTTAGAATACCACTTTGTGTAGCAACGATATTTAAATTCATGACAATCTATTAAAGACATTTATGTACTCAGAGGGGCCCAAACAATATCATTTCAATTATACAGTTTTAGGAACAAATACCCAAGTATTTAAGGACACAAAAAGGAATCATTTAGCTGCACAGAACTGTCCTCAAAGTGTATGGGATATGCTGGTTTTGGTATTTGTTTGAACCCCCAAGTCAAAAGTAAGAAACAGTACCAATTTTAACAATAATGGTTTCTCAGTGGTTTTTGATAACATTTTCAAAAACCATTAGGCAAAAAAAGTATTTAAAAACAAAAGCTAAGTGATACAATGTGAAAATGGCAAAAAATACACTCCAAACAATTTTTATTGCAAGAAACAAAAAGCACACAACAACCTATACAAACATACATATTACTAGCTATAGACAGACAGATGTAGAACATGGCACCATGTTCAGTTGTGTAAACCTTGAACCTACATGATCTAAAAACGATCATACATTATCTGTACAACACAAAGTCATACAGGAAAATATTCTAGCATATTCAGTATGAAATACAATGCATTACTGGGCACAAATACCAATATTCACATTAGAACTGTGCAAATGATGGCATTACTCAGTTTTTACTACGCTGAATCAAATACATTGTATTTACAACATATACTACGTTTTACTGGAAAATATATTAAGCTAATGTTTGGAAAATTAATAAAAGGCTACATTGTTTATAATTAAGTGCAGTGTGTAGAAAAAAGTGTGAGATTGTGTTTTTACATACTGCTTTTGATGTTCCACTCACTGGCTCAGTTCGACTTCTAGAAGAAGAAACAAAGGTGATCAGAATTTAAAATAAAGCACCTGTACCCAACATAAAGCAATGAAAACAGATTATAAACCCTGAACTTCAAAGCATTATGTTCTGCTAGTCTAGCGAATTCGAAAATTTATTTGTATACATAAACTGTTCACTCTTGGTACATTCAGTGCAACTAAAAAAAAAAAACCACCCCAAAAATCACATTTCTACTTTGTCACAAATTACTCTAACACTTACAGATATAGAACACAACAGTGCAAGAGGAATCCCTCAGGTATTTTCTCTCTGCTATGTAAGTATCAAAAATACAAAGTCTGCACTGCAGTTTTGTGTTCTTAAATAAGCAACCATCAAAAGATGAAGGTAACTTTAGCCAATCTGTATATTCCTAGTATTACAAATAGGTACCAGATACAGTACTTCAGTTTCTAAGGCAGAACAGTGATAGCCTAGACACTTCCAAGTGCAGGTTTACTTAAGTAGAAAAATCAGTCATCTGACAAAGAAATAACAAAAATGTCAGCAGCACAGTCTTTAGAACAGCATTTCTTTGTGGAAGCCCAAGCACTGTGTTCAGATATCTACTATATTTAGCCATGAAAGTGCCAAAATACTAAACGTGTTACATATGCTATATTGACTAAAAATAGTAGTAGAAATGTCACCTGAAAGCAGTTTCTAGGATTTTGTGCGATTTAGGAGTCCTGTGACAAAAAAAAAGGTCTTAATTGCCAGAATTCGCTTTAAGATAATCTTGAAAATGCTACAGTATCTTAGGAAATATTTATTACACTTGACAACTTGCTGAGATTCCACATACTTATTGACCTGTATCTGCATGCTACTCATCATGAATCAGACACACAACCACTGATATGGTTAACAAACAGTTCATACATCATCCAAAGTGTCCCATGAGCAGAGGCAATTCAAAGGCTGCTATGGAATTTAGGTACAAACAGCGAGGCTCGTGCTTCCTGCTGCTGCTACAACAGCACCAGGCTTGCAATTACAGCCACGTACCTCCTGAAAATGAGGAAGTACAAGGAAAGACTTTACGCTACCACACAATAGTTTCTTCATCCATTTACCTTGAAGAACACACTACAAGGCCTCTCCACCATTAGAGCGTACCTTCATCACTCCCAAACATGAACCACTCTACCAGTTGTTTCTGCAATGTTTCCAGCTGAAGGAATAGAAAGCTGATCTGCCTGGTTAATTTTCAACGTTTGAACAGCAGCGCCATCCTTCCCTTATCCCCACATCCAGGTATTTATTTGACCCTTGATGCTAGTAGCATCTATCCTCTCATTTTAGGGCAGCATTACAATACCAGGAGAGGGGGCTATCCAACCAGAAATGGAGGATGCACTGACAAGACAGCACTGAGCATCCAGATTTAAATTAACCCCCAAAAGGCCATGTTTATAAGCACAAAGGTGTGGCATCCAGAATTACTCGTGAGTGCCTGAAAGTACTGCAACAACTACTGCAGTAATAGGTCCAAAGTTTACATGCAGAGCCACATAATTTCAGGGGTTTTTTGCTTGCAAATGCTTCATGGGTACCAGGATGGTGCTGTACTGTTTGTTCAAGACACACTGTAACTCATCAGTCTACTTTATTTATTGAGAACCAACATCAGGTTGGCAAAACCACAAGCTAATACTATCTACTAATTGTGGTGGAGAGGCGTATTTTTAAGAAGGCTGGAAAACATGACCATTCAAACGATGCTAATGTAGCTGATATAGAACTGGACTGTGCGAACACAGAAACAACAGCAATAATCCTGTGGTCAGGATTGCATCTGAATAGCTGTAATTTTAATCAATACATCCAATTCTCTGTCCTCCACAAATCTTAGGAATACAGGATTAAAACCTGGAGCACAGATATCAGCTTAGGGTAAAAACAGACTTAGAAAGATAACTAGAAATATTTGGTAAGGTGCTACACTGCTTGTGGAGTTTCAGGTTTGGAAAGGATTAACTCTTCCTTGATCTTACTCACACAAAAGGCAATACACTTTAGGATACTGTTCTTTCTCTCTTGCCTGAAACAGACATTGTCTTTAGGAAACAAACAGGAGCCACTTATGAATGAAACTTCTTGTTTGCATGGGTTGCCAGCTGGCAAGCCTTGGTCTTTCCTCTACAGCTAGTATGCAAAGCCCCCAGATTTGGGGCGTAAGAATACCTGCTATATCCCACCCCCTTCCCAAGTGCAAGAAATAGTCAAACACTGAGAATCAGACTCTCCTGAGAGGGTAACAGATTGTAAGTTTACACTAAAATGCCTATCTGTCTTTACTATAAAAGCAATAAAAGCAAACATATAATAAGGAATCTTTCCACGTAGAGGAAACAGGATCTACAACTTGGGTCTCAGAAAAATCAACCCCAAGAACAAACACAATAGAATCATCTTTAAAGTTGCCATTTTGGGCGTTCGAACCCCCTGTCCCAGCGGGCCTAAAACTGTAAGTCTGCTTTGGGACAGATACATTAAAATCTACCCCATGACAACAAAAACTAGCAGAGCTTTAACAAGCAAGACAGAACCTGAATGAATGCCTCTGTAAACTAATATAAATAAAAAAGTTAACACACTGAAACCCCTAACAAAGAATAGAATGCTTTATGGATACTTACATAACATATGTTTTGCTGGTAGCTTTGACTCCTCCGATAGGGATCCTTCTAACGATTACTGATGAGTTCTTGGGAATCAGAGCATTATCATCGGTGTATTCTGAAAACAACATCAATACAGAGAAAAACATTAGTCAATGCGTAAGAATGTATATTAATAGGTAATTACAAGGCACTTCAGAGAATCCCTTTACAGATAGATATAAAAGCAGCATTTTATATGTAACATCATGCTTTTATCGTCTCAACATACTAGTAGCACATTTCAAGAAATCTTCAGGTTTGATAATCAAACACAAGCAGCAAAATCTTTTTTTTCTTTTTAAATAGTTTGAAGGCCAACAGCAAAATGGTCTCAAAGGTCACTAAAGGAGAGTCTGCTAACACACGAGGTTCTTTCCTGATCTGGCTTAAGTTGCTTTTGCTTCTGTTAGGCTACAAAACAAACGGACCTTTGGAGAAAAGCAAACCACAGCAAAGTCTCACCCGCATAAAACAGATTCTAAAGCCTGACTTGCTTGCCCTGCAACAAAACAGGCACTTAGCTAAAGCATGGAAACTTCGAGCCGCTGCTTTCATAGCTATTACCTAAAACCAAGTTACCAGTGCTCAAGCCTGCCATTGCTGCCTGTTTCTTGGAACTTAATCCATCAACTCTCCACTTCTCAGCTAGTCAGTGCTTTACATTTAAATTGAAATGACACTGGCAATGCTAGAATTTGGATCACAGAAATTTGGTGGGGTTTTTTTCCGAGTAGGGCAGAATTGGCTCCAACTGAAGTGGTGTCTCCCCTCTTAAGCTCATCACCTAGTTTGAGTTAACCAAAGGGACATGAATTTTTTGTATTCACTTTTTGCAGAGCAAGGAGTCTCAAACAAAATTACTTAAGACGACAGCCTTTGAAAGCCTTTAGAAAGCAACATGTGCTGGAAGCTATCCATGCCTTGCCTTGGCTTAGACCATGTCAGTCTCCCAAAGACGAGGAAAGCCTTCTGAGCTTTTACATAAGGCCCAAACAAAAAAAACCACCCTACCCAAGACACTTGGACTGAGTAAGCTTAAAATGCAAAGATCTCTCCACAAGAATGGTTTTTATATTGCACTTACACAAGCTGGATATGACTAAGTATTTTAAAGCGCTATCAGCAGCCACTCCCTGGAATCTGCCTACAGTTTTAAATATTAAAAGCCCTTACCTTTGCAGACCAAATCAGAACCATGGTCTGAAAAGCAAAGATGTGTATCAAGCTCTGTCAGGGTGATCACACACAAAATAAAAGTATTTCACAATTTATGCTCCATTTTTCAGTATATTATTCCTATGGGCAAGAACCTCTCTTAGACCAAAACACACCTACCAGAAGACATTTTTTCAACAATGAAATGAAAATTTCACTTCTATTTCCAAACGACAGAATGCTGCTTCAGAAAACTGAGAAATCATATAGCTGAAACTAATTCCTGATCTTCCCCTAGTGAACCTAACAGCAAGCTTCCTCTGGACTTCAGAGTAGCTTCAGATTGCAGAAAGGACTACTAAGGACGAAAACAGAAGCTTTTAGAGCAGTCATATCCTGAAACCAGCCCCTAGAGCTCTTCTCAAAAGGAAAATCTAACCCTTGCACAGCCACCTGTCAAGAGAGGCCTGCACTGGGACTTTTTGGTGTAGGAGGAGCTCAAACAGTACTGAGGCCCATCAAACAGCTGGGAGATCACGCCAGCTGCACTTCTAGAAGCCCAAGGCTGCTGTTTCTACCTGCTGAATGGAGTCCTACAGTGTGTTCTTTCTGGTCCACATCACAATCCATGGACTGAGATTTCAGAGATGCAGGATAAGCAACGGTTTGCTACGCCTGTGCTGAACCACAGATTGTGGTAGTTCTGCAGAAGATTACAAGTGGCAGCACGTCTCCTAGAAATGCTTTTATTTGCAAATTATGCAAGCCTGCAGAGGTCAATCTGAACATGCACAACAGGTGTATGACACACAGAGAGGATTAAGTCCTCTTTTAGTATTTTTTGACAACTCATTGACCGTTAGGAGAGAAGCATTGACATCTGCCTTCTGAGTAGCCTATCCTTGTGTGTATACGTATAGAGATATATGCTTATTTTCAGTCCACTTGTTAAACGCACAGTGAAGAGAGCTCCAGCTGTCTAATAACATACTGATATAAAAGTGAATTCACTTTAAAAAGTCAGCCAGCACACACTGATCAACTGAAGAGTGACAATAGCTTGGTGAAGTAAAGGCTTTATTTGTACAGGACACTTACCAGGGCACATATTTGTATTGGGTACCTGAAGTATCCCACTAGCTTAGTCACCGCTTCAGAGAATTTGTGGAAGAGTGTTTACATACAGCAGAGTACATTGCTGAGTTAGTTCTGTGAAGGGACCCGATACCAGTTGGCTTTAGTACATTTATTTTCCCTTCACCTCAATTAATTGAATTCATTCTGGTGATGAAATTTTATTCAAAGTGAAGTCAAACAATGTAGACTAAAAAGTTAACTTTTTTTTTTAAATAGGAAAGTACTAAAGCTGGAGCGCTATTCCTGAAGGCCCTGGAAATCTTTGTTTGCTCGATTTGAATTTAACAGATGCCAGATTAGTCTGACAGCTCTCAAACTAAACTGGCATCTCCCAGCAGGATCCTGCTCCCCGCAAGCAGCAACATCCCCTAGCAGAGACTTGGCAACCACCAGGACCTGCAAAGCAGTGTCACCCTGCCTCGTCTCATGACTCGACATCTGCAAAGTGAGCTGTGACATCAGACTCAACAAGGCTACTTTTCACACTTCTCCAAGCAGAGCACCAATAGAAATATTCAACAAAGCTGGAGGTAACAACATTGTTGATTCTGACTCCCTTATAGCACAAAACTTGATTTACTGCCAGTGATGGCCAGTAAATGGCTACTGGGCTTTTGTCAATCTGACCTGTGCTTAAAAATAAGGATGCAGCTAACTTGGAAAGCTTGCAAAAGCAAAGGAAGATTTGGATGTTGTATTTGTTGAGAGCAGAAGAGACAACAGTCTATAACTTGCTATCTATTCTACAAGAAAACAGTATGCTTGAAAGAGTCACAGCAAAGAAGTATTTCAAGGAATGAATGGAGGCAGACAAGTTAAATAATTGCTGCCTCACACTGAGTTAGAAATCTTACATCAACAATTGCATTAGTGCCCGCAACCTCCTTCCTGCAAAAAAGCACAAACAGCTCAGGTTATGCTCTGAAGTTTATACTGCTTTACATTTAACTCACAATTTAAAAATCCCACTTCTAAATACATGAATAATTCTGAAAATCTGCTAGTTTTAATAATTTGTGTCATATGTATGCTATAAGCAAGTTACTGAAAAAAGTTCCTGCTTTGTTTTATGGCCTGCTTTAGCCCACCATTTTGAGTCTGGCAGCATTGCAAAAGCATCTCTCTGAGCACTATCTAGAGAAGTATTTTCACCCAGATAGAGTACAGAAGCTCATCAGAAGGCAAGCCTACATGTGAAACTACAGCGAAGAGCCTTTGTTAGGCTTAGATGCCTTGCTAACCATTTACACTACTGGGGGAAGGATTTGCAGAGTAAGAGATGAAAATGACTGCTAACATGCCCAAGTGTCCCTACCACAAAACAGAGTAACTCCCAAGAACACATTTTCCCTAGCACTTAAAAATATGCTTTCTCATTATGTGATTTTTTTAACTCTGTTCTCATCAACACCACTTGCACACTTTGCGACAAACAAATCAGCTGTGTAGCCAGCACTGAAAGCACTGCCTCGAAACATCCTGATTAACAGACTGGACTACTATTTCTGAATTTTCACCTCCCTCCAAAATAGGTATCAACGATCTCATCTACACCTGGTATATCATCATTTCTTGACTTAGCTAGTTCAGTAGGCCAAATGGTTCACGGAACTTTAATTTGCATCATTATTACACAGTACTGTGCTCCAAAAGGGCACCTATATTGCTTTGAAAGGATGAGTCAATGAAATCTAACATACTTTCAATCGTTAATCTGTTTATACAGACCGCCCGATGCCTTACTGTCCTATTGGCACTGCTTGCAGTTTCAGCATGTGACTGGGAAAGCAAAAGCGATGCTGGAGACGAGGTGGTAATGAACCAAACTGAGCCTGGCCTAAGCAGCTGGCCAAGGGACATGAAGGGGGCTGACAGCACACCCCCAAGAGGTCCCAAACCTGTTGGTGGCAGAGGCAGAGCAGCTGACTCCCAGACGGGCAGTGCACGAGCTCCACTGTAACATCATGGCTTTTGAATGGGCAATGACTTACCCTCAACCCAGCCAGAGAAACAGGGAAGGCCATAGTCTTTCTGAAAGCTCTACGTAATAACGCTGCATGGCAGCCCAAGAATAGAATTAATCGCGCTCGGAGGTGTAACCGAAGTAACCCTCCACACTAGCTCTGCAACACAAAATGGCACCATGAAGGGCAAGGTTTAAATGCCTTCTCTAAAATGCTAAGTCTGTGCAGTGTTGAAGACATTCCAGCAGACAGACAGACAAGCCATCAGCTGCGAGGCCAAAGTCAGAATTAGCATGACTTTGTTTTGAAGGCATCACATCATGGCATTACTAAAACTGTCAAGTGCATGATGCAACACTGAACTCGAGTTCTGAGCAAAAGAGACAGTCTTACAAGAGCAATATTCTTCCTTAAAACTATTATTCTAAAACCACTTCAGAGTCACATTTTTGGTTCTGTATTTTTTTGTGTTTTGCCTGATAAGCAGAATAGCACATTATCCAAGTGTTTTGAGTTGGAATGTTACAGGGCCTGAGTCTATTATAAAGACAGGCCAAGAAATTCAGATCAAATTAAAAGGAGGTAACTCTAAAAGCATCATTCTTGAGTACAGGCTTTTTGAAGGGAATTCTGCCTCTATAGAGGCAGAATTATATTCTGCCTCTAGAGTAGGCATGGAAAAGGACACACACACACCCCCCTTTGAAACAGGTCCCAACCATCCATTTTGCTTTCCCAGAATCTTAAAAAAAAAGGGTCCATCACATTTTTTTCCACTGATATTTAAAACGCTGTTTGCTTTTAGCTTGATTAGCATTGCTTCTATTACTAGATTTCCATTATGAAAGAAGTTACTGAACTGTAAAAAGGTTAAGAGCACTCTGAAAATTCTGAACAAGTAAGCCATCTTCACTCAAGGTTCACTTTGTTCTTTCCAAGATCATGTTAACTTTTAGTCAGGACTCCTCCACAGACAAAGTTATTAAAAACCAGTGCTTTATGTCCGCATGTAAGAATTCCAAACATCCCATTTAGGCAGAGCATCCTGGTTTTTTCCTTTATCTTCTGCAGGTGAGTTTAAGCATCTGCATCTGATTAATAAACCCAAAATTCACGGTTATGCATATAAACCAAAAATCTGGCACGCACGTATGCTGCACTGAAATGTGTTCTCTAGCTTTGCTCTGAAAACCACCGGGGGATTTTTGCGTTTTCACATGGAAAACACCCTTATGAAAACTTCAGTATCAGTGTCACTGATACAGTTTAAAATTTTCTACTCATTTTACAAAGGTCAAAGTGCAACACAACCTACCTAGAGATCCAGTCACTAACAAGAGTGATGCTCTTTTTTTAAGGATGCCAGGTACTCCTTCTTTAACTTCACCTTTAGGCAACACCACATTTAACAGAACCCAGTCAACCAAACATTTTTTATTCACTGGATTCTCATTATGTATGAAAACAAAGCAACACACTCGGTAAAACTGGTGTTATGTCTATTAGAGTAACACTGTATGAGGTAACAAGTCTATGAGCATAAATTTTTCTTCTAAAACTTTGCTTTCTGTTCCTCACCTGCTATAACAGAATCCACGTGCCTGGCCTATTTCAAAACATTTTTTTCTTATGGTGATAACAGCCACGCTCCATCACAGTTTATTCCCATCCAACACTCTGGTTTTGAGGCTGTTTTACAGGGACCCAACTATTACAGTAGTGACGTCAGCCAGCTGGCCGTAAGGCCTGCTAGCATTTGTGAAGCTGAATGCACATTAGCAACAAAAGGCAAAATTTAGAGACCCTTCTGCAGCAAAGCCCTTAAAGCAAATTAAACATTTTTCAAAAGCTCTTGACAATTTTATTCAATACTACTAGAAAAATCCAAGACTTCTGAAACGTATCTCTACCTACATATCTCATGCAATCCAGGGGTGCCCCTAAGACCCCTAACATGGTGCTGTTAAGCCTCTTCACAGGCATCCTCCTGAAAACAATTTAAATACCTGTAGAAAAACAGTGAGCTTTAGGTCCAGCTAGGACTTTAAAGGCTAGGGCTGAAGTTACAGTTACCACAACACGCAGATCGTTCTGTTTAAGTTTTAATACATGAAACAGGAAGAAAAAAATCCACTGGTACATATTTTAAAGAAAAGACTGTTGTAAGAGTGTCACGAAACCACAGAAAAAACCACTTGACAAGTCTTTTTATTTCTGGAAAGTCACATCCCAAAGTCTTCAATCACATTCAAACTGATCAAGATGGCAGCTTACCAAACCGAAATATCATTCTAATTAACACGAAACAGTTATCCTCCCTGACTCCCTGAGAATCAGGAACTATTTTATTAACTTTAACAGAATTTATGACTTTTCTAAGAACATTTCTTACATATATTCACCATAAATATTCTGCCATAAAACTTCAGTACTGTCCTGATATGGTTAACGTGTAATACGGGGGGGTGGGGGGAAGTTAGAAATTAATGAAGTGACACTCAATAGCACCTGAATGTCAATGCCTTTTGCAAAGAAAAGAAGTTATATGAACAAGAAATTCCAAAGTATAATTTAGATAGAAAGAGCACTCCTGTGCAAGATGGCTTTAAAGAGTCTGCATAGATTATAACCCATAGATACACTCTTGATCCAAATGTTGCTAGTGAGCAATTTCTGCAACGAGCACAAAACCAGTTTTCCAATGAAGTGGGGTAAAAGAAGTTGAAGACAAATTTAAGTCACCAAACCCACTTTCTTCAAATTAGCCATCTGTTCTATTTCTATCACTTTCGGCTTTCTCCACCAGATTTCAAAGAAATCTGGCAGGTTTGTTAACATTAAGACATCCTCCCACATTTCCTTATCATTTTAAGCAGAAGACGTCCAGGAAACCCAAACTTTTGTAAGCACTATGCGTCGCACACCAACCACGTATTCTTCTGCGCCCAGCTCCGCGTCTAACACTGACCCGAAGGTCGTTGTCAAAACGGCAACTCCGCGGGAGCGGCTCTGCGAGGCCCCCACACAATCGAATCGCATCCTCGCTTCTCACCCCGCTCAATCCCCGGCGCCGCTCGCCCTCCCGGTCGCCCCGCACGCCGGCGGGACGGGCCCCGGGCTGACTCACGCTGCGTGGGGA
>NW_009258618.1:573507-584934 GCF_000687185.1 Egretta garzetta | reverse complement strand
CGGTGTCCCGTCCCCCCCCCCCGGCTGTCACCGCCCGGTGTCTCCTCCTGTCACCCCCCAGACTGTCGCTGCTGGGTGTCCTGTCACTGCTCGGTGTCTTGTCACCCCCCAGGCTTCTCACTGCCTGGTGCCCCTCCTGTCACCCCTTGGGCTGTTACTGCTCAGTGTGCTGTCACCCCCCGGGCCAGTCACTGCCCAGTGTCCCTCCTGTCACCCCCCTCCCAGGGCTGTCACCACTCTGTGTCCTGTTACCCCCTGGGCCTGTGGTGCTTCTCCCAACAGCCCTGGGCCCATCACCACCTGATGTCCTGCCTCTGCCCAGACCTGTCACCACCCTGTGTCCTGTCACCCCCTGGGCCTGCGGTGTCCCTCCTGCCACCACACTGGGCCTTTGCCACCCAGTGTCACCTCCCACAAGCCCCTGGGCCTGTGGTGCCTCTCCCAACAGCCCTGGGCCCATCACTGCCCGATGTCCTATCACCCCTCAGGCCTGTCACTGCCTGGCATCCTGTCACCCCCTGGGCCTGTGGTGTCCCTGCTGTCACCCCCCAGTGTCCCTCCTGTCACCTCCTGGGCTGTCACCCCCCGGTGTCCCCTCCTGCCAGCAGCCAGCCAGGGCAAGGCAGCCTGGGGGAGGTCGCAGCGGGCTTTGCTGTCTGGCGCTGGGCTGCCCACGCCCTGGGGCCAGCGAAGGGAGGGGACATCCCTCCTGGCACCACAGGAGCTTCGGGGGGCTTCAACCTCCCGTCTTGCCTGTGGGAGACAACCGCAGCGATTCCCTCATTTCCTACATTAATGAAGAAACGACACGGCAGGCCGGTAGGTCTCCATTTCTGCTCAGAGAGGCCACGCCAAAGCAGCGTCTGGGTAAGGCCCCCCCACTGCCAGTCACCGATGGAGGAGTGATCCCCCACGCCACCCACACCAGCGTCCTGCAGGGCAGGAGAAGGACCCAGCGGCACTGGGCAAGTCCTGGGAGCATCTTGGCACTTGTCAATGGGGCACAGATGACAGAAATGACAGAAGAAAATAATACCATTATATCTCTGTGCCTGCACCTCAGAACGTCCCATGGCAACATCAATGACTGAATTCACAAAGCGGTTATGCTGCTGACACACAGCCGAGCATCACCCCAATAGCAAAGACACATCTGACGGGGTGACTGATAAAACCAATAACAGCAGATTTCAAACAGACTAGATAAGTTCCCTTTTTCAGAGGGGAGGATGGTTAGTCTGGGTTAGAAATGGGAAAGAAATTAATTAGAACGCAGAACAGAATTTGAGGAGCAGGAATAAGGATATTAAATGCTGTGTGTGAACAGCAAAATAAACCGCATGAGGACAGAAAAATCATTATTATCTTATAGTTTTCATTATGCAGGCAATGACTGCAACTTAAAATATCTATTAATGTTTCATTACGCAGATTATTGCTTTTTAGTAAAGGAGCTATTTGTTATTTCCACAAACCCATGATGCATACTTCACTTTATTTCCAGGCACCTAAGTTTTTTATGAAATCAAGTAATTTATACTGTGCACATGTCTGTATGAATCCTCATTTTTCCTTTACCAGTTATTTGCTCACTAATATACTGCAGAAAATTAAATTATACAATTAATAGTAGTCACCTTCTTGTGGATTTAATATTTTTATTAATGCCACGATTAAACCCCCAGATGTTTAAAGTTATGTACTGGTTGCACTCCAACCCATTTATTCACATTTACAAAGTAAAACCACTATAAAAATACCAATTTTCTACTCCTCTGGCCTCAAGCTTTTACAGAGAAAAAATGATATTCAAAAATGTCAGCTGGTGCAGTGCTATCTCAAACAGATCAACCCAGGGACAAGTACATTTTTAAAGTCAAAATAGTGAAGACTAACAGGCTTGGAAAAACCACTTCCAATTTTAATCTAGGAGACTTCTGATATCTGAAGCCCAAGGTAAGATTTAGGGATTTCACCCACTCCAGGGGAAAAAGGATCTGCAAGAACAAGGGGACTGTCAGGTACACAGGGTCCCCAAACTACAAAGGATCTGTGGAAGACAATTTGTCTCCATTTGAGAGGGGGTAATAGATTGCCTTTGGTTTAGTTTTCAATAATTAGCGAACGTCAGCATACCCAGATTACCATTCTTAAACCAGCTTCCATGTTGCTGGTCTGGGTGCTGTGGGTCACCTGCCATACAAATTTGTTGTGAATCAGACGTGGGCACAGCTGCACCACGTTGATTCGGACCGCGCGCACCCACTCCGTTTATGCTGCCTTTTGGCTTTTGCCGGCTGCTGGACAGCGGATGGCACCTGATCTGGGTAAGGTCTGCTGGGACAAACTTACCTCTTCAATAAACTTTAGAACAAATTTGCATCATCAGAGTTTGCACCAGGTCAGCACAATTGCATCGTGTAGTCCCAGCCCTTTTGATCTGTTATTAGGTGTCCTAAAATGAACGCCACAGCTGATGAGATCATGTACCGAAGGTGGCTGATGGCTTTATGCCTCCTGGCTCTCCATGGCACTGCCCAGCCCTGCCCTGCCCGAGGTTAATCCCCCTCCGGAGTCCAGCAGAACCTGCCTGGTTGCTCCCTCCAGCATTTCAACCAAAATGGCCCAACCTGGCGATGATCCGCAGCTCAGACTCTTGGAGCTAACCCTGCTCATTCGGACTGAAGCAGGATAGGGAGTGCCCCCACGAGCAGCTGAGCCATGAGATCGGAGGAATAACCTCTGGCAGGAGGGTGGGGAGAGCAGTAGAAGACGGCAATCGGGGCAGCAGCCACCCAGCTGAACCCAGAGGAGGGTGGGTGACCAGGTCCTGACCGCCTGGGAACGCTGCTCTACCTTCACTTAGACAGATTCATCTTACACAAAAGGTTTGACGTGCCTGCTAAATGGTGTTTATCACACTCGACAGAAATGCTCCCATCCTAACAAACCATTAGCTTGCTGTTGCAGTACATAAGAAAGTATTCTCAGTTACCCACATTTATAACTTTAAAAAACAGATTGGGAATCTCCTAGGGAGGCAAAGGAATACCCCGCGTCTTTCAGAGGGAGCTGGGTTACGTTCCGAAAGTCACTCAAAAAGGAGAGCAGTGTTAAGGCTTGGTGGTTCGCTGCACACCTTGGCATCAAAACTATTTTTGTAGCTTTAAGTTCCTTGTGTAACTTTTAACTCTTTTGCTTTCAAATGCATTCAGCAGCAAATTGTTCTCAAAGTTCTGCAAAACAACCTAAAACGCAAGTTAGCCAAGTTTTGTCGTCACTATTTTAGGTCATACCCATTAGTTAAAAAAGAGCAATAAGGAGAAACTATTTGCTTTAAAATGTAGTTTCAGCGTTTTACCATTACAGATTATTAGGGGCTATGTAGGGAACTTAATCTCATTTACCACTGTATTGATTTAGAAACAGCTTATCTATGTACAGTTCTGCTGCGCTGTGCTGAGCGCCTTTTGCTGAGTGCAGTTGTCCGTGCTGCTTTAATTCTGAAATTCTGAGGGCTGCCTGAGACGTAATCATTCCTGGGTGTCTGCAAGGTACCTGTCGTACAACTGAACGATACAAAAAGAAACAAAAAAACCCTCAAACCCAGACAAATTATTTCTGATTACTTCCAAGCAGCAGGAGCAGGTCTGTTGGAAGAGGAAATGCAGGTAGGCAGGTTGGCGCAGTGGGAAAGTAGGTGTTTGCATTTCCTTCAGGAGCAAAGACTCTATGTATGGTTTGGGGTTTTTTTTCAGTTTAGCTGTGAGTTCTGTGCAAGAGACAAGGAATTTGTGCTGCCATGAGCACTCAGGGCTGGAGCGATCCGAGCGCCCCGGTCACCGCCTGCAGAGCAGCAGGCCTACGTGGCCGGTTTTGCTGGAATATCCACATTACTCTCCAAGTCACCATTCCACAGCTCAGTGTCACCAGTCCAGCTTCTGAGGTCACACAGCTGCTGTGAGCAGGCACTCATTAAAGCTTTAGTTAAGAATGACAACATCATTAATACACTTAAAAAACAAAACAAAATGAAAACCAAAGCTCCGATTTCGATTCTTACCCGCTCCCACTCTCTTCTACTGCGCTCCTCTTCACTCCATGTGTGTACACCCCGGACGCACCAAACCACGTCTCACCACATCACACCAACCTATTACCACTGATAAATGATTACATTCTGAGCAACGATCAAAACTCAGAGCCTAGAAGGTGGCAAATAAAGACATCTAATTAGCCAAGAGGAATATTGTGCAAACGTCCGCACTTTTGCGTTGCTGACTAAAGGAAGAAAGCAGACCTTGGAACCAGCATGCCAACAGCTGCACACAGTCAGTAAGCAAGTTAGGGACGGCAACATATCACATTCACCAAATTTCCATCTTAATCTTTGTATCCTCAGACCATTTGTGCTTATTGCCATAAACCAAGGTACTTCCCAAACGTGGCACCCCCACGGTTGCCTGAACTCTTGCTATCTTTACTTGAATGCCCACAGACTTTAAGCACAAGAAGCAAATTGCCATGGTTTAGTATAATCCTCTGCATACTACATTAACGCTCAGAGAAGTGGATGAATCACGCACGATCATGTCCGTATTCCTCTAAGTCTGGTCCCTTGGGCATGATGAGGGTACTTCAAAGACTCCAGAAGGTTTCGGTGCTACTCCTTTCTGAAACCAAAGCACTTGGACATGGTAGTGTGGAGGTCCTCACTGGAGCTGTGTCCACCTTTTGCTGGTTCCAGTTCCATATTGTAGCTGTGGGATTTGATTTCTGTACAATTCTGTTGCTTTTCCCTCTCAGCCCAAAGCTTAAACCCCTGATTGTCCTGGATCTAAGCCAGCCTCGAGCATCCAGGATCTCCCCCAGGCAGTGGGAGTCCCCAGCTCCCTGTGCCGAACACCTTCCCAGCTGCAAAGCATTAAAGCAGGCAGAGTTGAATCCTTCTGGTTTTGCAGAGGACTTTGAAAAACTATTTTCTGAAGGGAGAAAGGGAAGGGGATTTTGTCAGATAAAAAGGAAAGGAGCGTTAACCTTGGGTCACGGTCTGCCTCTGAGAGCAGGAAGAATGATGATCTGTTTGCAGAGGAAGTACAGACCCCCCTTGATCCAAGCACTGCGGAGCCCCAGTCGCCTGCTTGCCCTTCATTTGGGTTAGAAAGGAGGCTGGGATTCCCAATGGGTGTTTTTTAACCTGTGACATATTTTCCAGGAGTCGCTGAAGCTTCCTAACTTCTGGCTTCGTGACTCCCAAAGCTGCCCAAGAGAGAAATGCCTTTGCAGGGGCAGAGAGAGAATCCCAGATGCCAGCATGGCATGAAGGAGGGGGGGCGTGTGCCCCGTGAGAGCACCCCAAGGCCACACACCCCTCCAGATTTCTTTCCTAAGACAACAGTAACAGCTGAGAAAGAAATCCAGACTTTTCCACGTCTTTGCCACTGTAACTAGAAGGAACTTTGTCAGAAACAGACCAAGGCTAATCAGGACACATCCTCTGGTTTTTAATAAATATCCTGTGCCGTTGTTCTGATTCAAGACTGAAAAATGGTGGTTTGAGCGCTGCCTGGTGAATACGTGCGAAACATGCGGGCCTGAGAGCCCAGCTGTGAATCCTCCAGTTATCCTCATAACAATACAGAATAATTATGGGATGAAGAAGCAGAATCCTCTTATTTTGTGCCCTGCCAACATCCCTAATTGAATCATTGGCCCTTCTGCTGGGAGAGTGCCGGAGGAGCTTGGCTACGACATTCGTACCCATGCCTGGGAACTGGAGAAAGACTGCGAGCCCCTTTTACCCCACGGATGCCCAGGGGATTGCCCAGCTTGGCCATTGGCTGTTTGTCGAATTCAAACTAGTCACCCAGACATGGAAGCTGGTTTTGTTAAAGCTCCACAGAGCCTTCTCACTCACCAGTGTCTGCCTGCTCTCCCGTAAACCATCCGGTTACTTTTTAATAAAAAAAATCCATTACAGTTCCAGGGCAATCCATTAAAGATGAAGATCCATCTGACTCCTTCGTAATGGACAGGGCTGCACCACCAGCCAGCCATCTGCAACGGGAGCGATAGCCCTGCATGGAGCACCGCGTCAGGGTGTCAGGGCTTGGATGGCGTACCAGCATCATACACCACCCTGCTACCCTTGCTCTGTGGTTGTACAGCTTCGGGGGTGGCACCAGCTGCAACAAACGGACCCAGGGCCAAGTAAGGTGTTATTTATTATTTTAATGCTAATAAATACTACAGGTACCTGTGAGGAACTGTTCTGCGGTTTATGAAGTGAAAGGGAGAAGGAATAACTAACAGGCAAAGGAGGAGGACCTAGAGGTGCTAAGACACCGAAGAGCAGTTTGGTTTCACAGGACCATCTTTGGTCTTTTTGGCAATGCCACAGGTATTTCCCAAGATTAATGAGGGACTTAACTCTCCCCACAGATTTGGTACTGCTCTCGCAGATGTCCAGAAACCCTCAGATGTTTTGGGATCACTTCTCCCCACAGCTCCTTTGCAATGTAGCATGTGAACAAACCCACGATGCTTCTGCTGAAATCTGGCATTGCAGGCAGCGGGGAAGAAAATCTCATGTGGATTTTGTCCTGGTGCTGCACAGAGGCACACCAGAGCCGGACAGTTGTGGATGCTCATTTCTGCCCAGCTGTGTTTGCATGGGCAAGCCATCTCCAGCAGCCTCTGCCCCTGCCTGAGACCCCAATGCAACAGAAACTGGTACTCCGACACACGAGTGCCCTCAGAAACCATCTAGCAAAGCATTACTATGGGTCAGGCCTCTTCCTGACCAACCTGTTTTATTGGGATTGTTACATGTTTGTGCTTTTCATCTGTAAATTGCTTCTCAATGTTAATTAAAGCCTTCAAGTGCAGGAGAAGACAGGAAAGTCTAACTCCAGAACTGCTGAGAGGCATGGGTGTAGGATGGCAGTGCCAGACAGCTTCAGAGGGTTCCCAGGCTCTGGATGGTGCTTCCCTCAGCCTGGAAATTGCCTGCCAACTCCCTGCCACCCTGCATGGCATGGGTGCTTTATACCTGTGCAAAACAGCCCCTGGATTCAGAGAAAATGGCACCCTTCATCCCCACTGCTCCTGCTTGGCTTCCCCAGAAAACACCTCCGCAGCCTCTCTCCCCCAGCCCCTGCTCCTTTCTCCCAGGCAGCTTTACCGGCTGAAACAAAACCCATGGTTTTGTCTCTGCCTCCTCAGCTGGAAGATCCAGTGAGCAAGTGGCCCAGTCTTCATCCCCAGCGGGGCACTGGTTGCCATTTGGGAAACCTCTGAGCCCTGGGAAGCACTGGTGCCCTGGCTGGAGGGGCAGCCTGGCCACCTGCTGGAGAGCATCATTAGGTGAAGAAAAAAAAAAAAAAGACATTTTGTAATGTTTTAAATTAATAATTTAACATTGGACCATGTAATTGTGGCAGAGACAAGCATGCATTACATCCCTCTGCAAAAACATCACCTGAATACCAGAGGGCTGGGAGGCAGAAGAGGCAAGGAGCCATCCACATGCAAGACCAAGATGAAGCGAGGTTCTGCTGCGGTGCTGAGCCAGCAGCACACAGCAAGACCCCCTAAAGAGGGGGGCATCACCCAGCCCAGCCCTGACCCCCGCAATACCCAGCCCTGGGCTCACCTAGCCGGGCTGCCTTTTTTTTTTCCTAGTTCTGTTGATAAAACTTTGGCATTTTATTAAAGCCCATGTTTTATGCATCATTCCTGCCTATCAGCACCGCAGGTGTTTGAACCCCAAGTAACAGAAGTTTGGGGAGAAACCCAAGGCTGCTGCACACTGCCAGCCCCATTCGCCTCCCACAGCCAGGCAGGGAAGAAGGGAGGCTCGTCATCACAAGGAAAAATCCAAGAAATGTATGGAAACACAGAACCGGCAGCGGAAACCTGACCACAACAACTGTCCCTGTGGGCAGAGCATGTCTGGGTGTTAGTGTCCCAGAAAACTGGGAAATTCTTTTGGCACAAGTCTGCAAGCGCTGGCTCAGCCCCCCTGCTCTGTTTCCGCAGTCGTTTTCTAAAGTCCTCTCACAATTTGCAATCCACTTCAAGCTTCTGCTCTTCACCAGTTCCCTTAGGCTTGAGGGACTTAGAGTTGAAGGGAATGGCAAAAGTTGTGCCGAAATACAGAAAACAAACCCAGAAACCTGCTTTTATGTTATGGGAAACAAACAAACAAGGACGTAAACAAGCAAAACCCCAGCCTGTAATTATCAAGAGAGCTCGCAGGTCCTGGGAGCTGCTCCTTCCACAGCTCTGCTTACACCTCCAGCACGCCGCAACCCCTGCACACCCGTGCAGGAGAGCAGTGGGGTGGTTGTGTTGACCTGGGTTTTAGTGGATCTCAACACCAGGCAGTCCTGCTGCAGTCGGGAGCAGCGGTGGTGCTGGCACCCAGGTGGATGATGCCAGCGCTCAGCCCTGGGTACCAGCGCAGCCCCGCTCACCCACACCCAGCCAAGCCCGCCTGAGCCCATGCGAACCCTGGGGGAGACCATGCCGGTGTGATCACGGGAATATAAAAGTATAAAAGCCCTAGGTATGAGCCACAATGGACAGAAGTAAAACAGCAAAAGTCTCCAGTGCAAGGGCCAGCAATTTTCAATCTGTGCTTCCTCTGTCATGAATTTACATGGCTGTCTGAATTTATTACCCTTTGTGCCAAGGAGAAGAAAATTGACCCCATCAACTAGTCAGAAAGAAGATGAGAGCTCATTCCTCGGCAGGGGTTTGCCATCATCCCAAAATTAATCAGGAGAGGTATAGCAGGACAAACAACTCCTCCCTGCGTGAGTAGTATTCTGGAGTAAAAGGGATTTTTTTCTGTGATAATCAGAACTAATTTATCCAAGAAGTCAAAAAGACATATAAAGAACTTCATCAGCAAGTTTCCTCCTAACGAGCCTGCCCTGGGACCACTGCTGCTCATGCCTGAAAGCACGCAAAACTCGCAGATCCACAACGCAACCCGTCCCATGGGGATGGTGCTCTCCCCCGGTTGTGACCCCAACTTAAAGCCAAATCTCCCCTGCAGAGGTTTTTTCCTTTGATCCTGTCCCAAAATGGTGCCATGAGATGAGCCCACCTCTGGGTCTGGCATTGCAGCACAGACCTCTGCGACCTGGCCGCCAGCCGAGCAGAGGGTTCAGTCTGAAAGCAAGCACGCCAGCATTTCTTCGGAGGCCGGCAGAGTTCAGTCCTCCCTCCAGCTTGTTGCACCCAGAATCACGGGTGCAGAGAGGGATCACGCTGCTGGTGGGGATGTCTCCCCTTCCTCCAGGGAATCCACTGGCTCTGTGAAGACACCAGGCTCATTATCTCACCGACACCATGCAGCACCACCTCCAAATCTCATCCCCACTCTCAGCGTGGCAAGCGCCAGGGGTGACCTTGCTGCATGATGAATTTCTAGTCACTGATTATTCTGCTCAGTGAAAGAAAAGACAAAACTAACTCGCCATTGCCACTCTGTGAAAGAAGGAGCCTGACACCTTTCAGCAACGGCATGAAATGGCTCCAGGGGCTTGCAGCCCCGCTGAGCCCGGAGGATGGCAGCCCACAGCCAGGAGGAGAGGACCTTCACTTTGCGTCTGCCCCTGCTCCAAACACTGCAAGCAGCAGGGAGGAAAATGTCTCCAGAGCCTCCATGGGCTGAGTTTTGGGTTTACCTCTCATGTTAGGGTTTTGCCTCCCTATCTCCTCTGTGCCCCAAGGCAGGACCCCTGCCTGTTCCCCTGCAGACAGAGCTTTGTGGTGGTAGGAGAAGCCCTGCTGGGCAGAGGGCAGTGTGCCATCTCCTCTCCTAGGCATGGAGGGGCCTTAAGGTTCACAAGACAGGTTCCCAGGCTTCTCCCATAAGGACTATTGCAATGCGATGTTCAGAAGATGGAGACAGACATCCCAAGTGCCCTCAGCGTGGGCTGGCCAGACCCGCTGTGTTTAACCCCATAGCCACGGTGGTGACTTGGAGCTCTCCGTTTTGAGGTTGCCATGATGCTGGGAAGAGGGTCAGGCAGAGGTGTTGGCACTTCAACAGCAGTCATGAAGTAACGCAAAATATCTGTTACCCTTCAGTTCAGAGTCTGTGCTCTCAAGCAGGGCTCTCATGTGCCTCCTGCATGGACAGGGTCACTTTTGCACCCAGCTGAGGACAGAGGCACTGGAGGAAGGATGGAGCCGTGCCTCCCACCACACTGCTGGTCAACACCAGCTCTTTTGGCACTCGTGACTGTGCTGGGACACGTGGTAGCTCTTCCCATAAAACCGTAGAATGGTTTAGGTTGGAAAAGCCCTTTAAGATCCCCAAGCCCAACCCTTGCCCTAACCCTGCCATCCCATCACTAAACCCTGGCCCTAAGCACCTCCTCTGCCCAGCATTTAAATCCCCCCAGGGGTGGGGACTCGACCCCTGCCCTGGGCATCCCCTTCCAGGGCTTGACAGCCCTTGCGGGGAAGCAATTTTTCCCAATGTCCAACCTAACCCTGCCCTGACACAACTTGAGGCCGTTTCCCTTGTCCCATCGCCCATTCCATGGGAGCAGAGACAGACCCCCCCAGCTTCCCCCTCCTGTCAGTCAGTTGTAGGGAGCGATAAAGGCTCCCCTCAGCCTCCTCTTCTCCAGGATGAACACCCCCAGCTCCCCCAGATGCTCCCCAGCAGCCTTGGGCTCCAGACCCCTCCCCAGCTTCCTTGCCCTTCTCTGGACATGCTCCAGCCCCTCCATGTCCTTCTGGGAGTGAGGGGCCCAACCCTGAACCCAGCATTCCAGGAGTGGTCTCACCAGTGCCCAGGACAGGCGCACGGTCACTGCCCCGCTCCTGCTGGCCACACCATGCCTGATACAAGCCAGGATGCTGGTGGCCCACTTGGCCACCTGGGCACACGGCTGGCTCATATTCAGCCACCTGTTGGCCAACATCCCCAGGTCCTTTTCTGCCGGGCAACTTCCCAGCCACTCTTCCCCATGCCTGTAGCATTGCAAATGAGCATCACCTCATTTTCTCTGGCACTGCAGCAGTCCTGGGGAAGGGCCTTTGCAAATTCCCAAAGCCAAGTTTGGGGAGTACCAGGCAGGCCCTGGAGGGGACAGGGCCCAGCCCCCCCCCCCCTCTGGCCGTGCCTGCCAGGGGCCTGGCTGGCAGGAGGGGAGCTGGGCAGCCTTATGCAGAGCAGGCTGGTGCCACTCGAGCAGACAAACACCCGCCAAAATGCTCCTCAGGAAATCAACTGACCACCAGCCCCGTTGCTGGCAGTGCCATCAGTAGGCTCCAGAGTCAACACACCACTGGGATGAACAGAAAGGAGCCCTGCTTCATGGATCAGGCAGTGACATAGGCTCCCAAAACCTGGGCAGGGGAAGAATTTCTACCGCAACTGGAAAGCAACGGAGAGGGGGT
>NW_009258618.1:572169-573434 GCF_000687185.1 Egretta garzetta | reverse complement strand
GGGGGGCCGGGGGTCAGCATCCAGCCAAGCGCCGTTTCCAGCTGCAGAAGCCCCCAAAGCCCGGGTGGGAGTTTGCTCCCCAGTGACCCACACGGGTTCTCTCTGCTGCAGACCCGTGTCCTGTCCCAAACTCCCATCCCACGAAGCCAGGGGCCCTGCGAGCAGCTGCTGGAGCGATGACTGCCGGTAGTTGTTTCTTAGAACGGTTTAGGTTGGAAAAGCCCTTTAAGCTCACCAAGCCCAACCGTTCCCCTAACCCTGCCATCCCACCACTAAACCCTGGCCCTAAGCACCTCAGCTGCCTGGCTTTTAAATCCCCCCAGGGATGGGGACTCGACCCCTGCCCTGGGCAGCCCCTTCCAGGGCTTGACAGCCCTTGCGGGGAAAAAAATTTTCCTTAATGTCCAACCTAAACCTCCCTCAGCACAGCTGGAGGCTGTTTTCCCTTGTCCTCTGTTAGGAAGGGCAGGGAACACCCCCTTGCTAACACAGTCACATCTTGTAGCAAAATCAGTAATGGTGTGTGCACGACACGGCCCCATGCACGTGGCCTTTCGCCGTGGCCCCGTTCAAGCGAGCGCAGAGAATGTGGAAGCCCTGTTGGTGTGGAGCAGCCACAGCTTTGCTGCAGCATCAGAGGCTTTGGTGCAGAGAGCAAATGCTGCTGGGCCCCAACTAACCAGGAGCTCAGCAGCTTCAGCACCGCTCCCCAGTGCCACCATGCTCCTCCCAGGCTCTCCAGTGGGAGCACCAGCAGGGCCGTTCCCACCAGTGCTCAGCAGCCCCTTCTGCTCCCAGGTCCTCGCCTCAAACCTTCCCCGCCTCCCCCCATCTCTGCCCTCTGTGCAGCCTCTTGGCCACATCCACCCACGCACATCAAAGCAACCCCAGCTTTCCTCCTAATTCTCAGTTTCATAATACATTTTAAATCAGAGTTAATTAGAGGGATCAAAGGCCCCTTCTCCACGTCCTCTCGAGCCCTCCTTTCCCAGCCCTGGCCAGGCCTGGCTGGCCCTGCAGGGCAGCTCTCACAAGATACAGCTGCCGAGGTTCAGGAGATGGGGAGCCAAAAATCAAGCACTTTTCCTCTGCAAACTCCCTGCGTGGCTGCGCTAATCACTCAGGAGACGGTGCCGAGTTTGCGGAATTGGCTGATGATGGGACCGCGGTGGTTGACTTTATCCCTTGCATGCTGCCTTTCTTTGAGTCATCTTAGTTCTGAGTCACCAGCAGCCATTAATCCCTTGGAGATAACGGCCTCATCC
>NW_009258618.1:571148-572149 GCF_000687185.1 Egretta garzetta | reverse complement strand
CCCTCTGTGCTTTAGCTTCAAAAAAGGGAATAAAAATGTGCGAGCTGAGGTCTTGTCCTAGTGGGAGCGCTCCAGGACATGCCAGGGGTCAATCATCACGCCAACACCCGTGTCACCTTGTGGGGGCACTGCCACTAGAGGCAGGGCTCTCAGCCACCCCTGCTCAGCAGGCTCGGGGGCTCCCATCTCCCCCAGCACCGTTACTCCGTCCATTATAAAAAATTTCCACACACAGGTACTTGGAGACCACAATCAAGCAATCTTTTGACCCCCTCTTTGACAAGATACACAGGCTCACTCTTTCATCTCTCTCTGTGGCTGATTTTCAGACCTCCAGCAGCTCCTGTAGCTCCTGCCAGGACTCTGCAGTTTCTTAACACCTTGCTGGGAGTGCAGACACCAGCACTGGCCACAGGACATTACTGGTCACACTGGAGCTGTGCAGCGATAGCATCCTCTCTGCAGGTATTGCTTTGATATTTCCCTGCTGGTACCCAGGAACCACATTAACCACAGCATCTCGCCAGGATCGCCTGTACCTGCCCTGAGCCCTACAGCCCTTCATGGAGCCACTGCTCGGTGGGATGCACTCCCCATCGCCCAGCCCCTGTCTCCTCCGTCCTCACCCCTCTGCTGCACTGGCCACAGAGCACAGCCTGCAAGGCAGCCCCTGCCCTGCACCCAGGGTGGGTGGCACAGACCCCTGGGAGGTGCCTTTTGGTTCCCTCTTTTTTTTCCCCTTCTTTTATATATAAACCATTCTGCTGTTCCCAGGAGAAACAAATGTCCAATCTCAGACCCAGATGCAGGAGAAAAGGCTCCATCCTCTGTTGCAATGAGGCACACCTGAGCATCGAGTGCTGCTTGATCTGATCCCAGCCCACCCGCGCTCCCCTTGGTGCCTGCTCCCAGCAGTGGGCTCAGCACCCCAGCGATGCTGCTCTGCCAGTCCCAGCCGTGCGGTCAGCCTGGGGGGGGGGGGAAATCCCCCCTTGCTGGCG
>NW_009258618.1:565346-567149 GCF_000687185.1 Egretta garzetta | reverse complement strand
CAGGCTCGGGGGCTCCCATCCCCCCCAGCACCGTTACTCCGTCCATTATAAAAAATTTCCACACACAGGTACTTGGAGACCACAATCAAGCAATCTTTTGACCCCCTCTTTGACAAGATACACAGGCTCACTCTTTCATCTCTCTCTGTGGCTGATTTTCAGACCTCCAGCAGCTCCTGTAGCTCCTGCCAGGACTCTGCAGTTTCTTAACACCTTGCTGGGAGTGCAGACACCAGCACTGGCCACAGGACATTACTGGTCACACTGGAGCTGTGCAGCGATAGCATCCTCTCTGCAGGTATTGCTTTGATATTTCCCTGCTGGTACCCAGGAACCACATTAACCACAGCATCTCGCCAGGATCGCCTGTACCTGCCCTGAGCCCTACAGCCCTTCATGGAGCCACTGCTCGGTGGGATGCACTCCCCATCGCCCAGCCCCTGTCTCCTCCGTCCTCACCCCTCTGCTGCACTGGCCACAGAGCACAGCCTGCAAGGCAGCCCCTGCCCTGCACCCAGGGTGGGTGGCACAGACCCCTGGGAGGTGCCTTTTGGTTCCCTCTTTTTTTTCCCCTTCTTTTATATATAAACCATTCTGCTGTTCCCAGGAGAAACAAATGTCCAATCTCAGACCCAGATGCAGGAGAAAAGGCTCCATCCTCTGTTGCAATGAGGCACACCTGAGCATCGAGTGCTGCTTGATCTGATCCCAGCCCACCCGCGCTCCCCTTGGTGCCTGCTCCCAGCAGTGGGCTCAGCACCCCAGCGATGCTGCTCTGCCAGGGGGGGGGGGGGAAATCCTCCCTTGCTGGGGCTGCCCTGCAATGGGCTCCCCGGAGCCCAGCTGGGCTGCGTTGGCCTCACCCATTTCTCAGGAAGGGTTTTCTCCTGTGTCATCCTCTGCAAGCCAGGGAGTGGAAGCCACATTTGTATGCAGAGTTTAAGAGCTACTGGGCAATTAAATTGAATTCTAATTATTGTATATCACATATTAGCAATTTCTACCATGCTAATATTAATTGCTAACAAGACGATAAGACCTGATAGGCAGTCATGACAGAGCATGCATTTGCTTGCTTGGGAGAGATGTGGGGAGGCAGCGTGTCTGGAGTGAGATGCAGAAATTGTTGCAGATGTGGACATGCGGCAACCGGCAGCCACTGTCTGGTCTGGGAGCGCCAGGGTTTGGCATAAGCCTTCAGCCTTCCCAGGGCTGGAGTTCAAAGAAGGCTGAAATTTCCAGTTCTCGGGCTTGACTTCCTCAAGAAACAGGAACATTTGCAAGATCACGTTGTATGCAACAGACCGGTTACGTTGAAGGTGTGCACGGGCCCTCCTCCCCGTCTCAGGGTACTTGAGCGTATCTTGTTGCATTTATGCTCAGTTGAAGGAGCTGATGACTGGTTGGTTCTCAAGATGCCACTCCCTAATCCCTGTCCAGAACTGCTCTGCCAAGCCCACCCTGAGAGGTCCCTGCAGTGACAGGGAGGTGGCAGGATGGGCACGGAGGCCAAGCTCGTTGTCCCAGTGCTATCATGCCTTCACCTCTGCTGGGCTGGTGTCACAATTAAAACGACACTGGTGGCCATGGGGATGGACATGCTGGGGGCCGTGGGGATGGACACGCTGGGGCTGTGAGGATGGACACGCTGGGGCCGTGGGGATGGACACGCTGGGGGCCGTGGGGATGGACACGCTGGGGCTGTGGGGATGGACACGCTGTGGGCTGTGGGGATGGATACGCACGCTGGTGGCCTTGGGGATGGACACGCTCGGGCTGTGGGGACGGGCAAGGTGGGGCCGT
>NW_009258618.1:561412-565316 GCF_000687185.1 Egretta garzetta | reverse complement strand
CTGGTGGCCTTGGGGATGGATATGCTGGGGCTGTGGGGGTGGACACGATGGTGGCCGTGGGGATGGATACGCTGGGGGCTGTGGGGATGGACACGCTGGGGCCATGGGGACGGACATGCTGGGGCTGTGGGGATGGACACGGATGTCCAGCCCCAGCTGAGCAGTTGGGCTGTGGTTCTGGTTTCGCAGAACCTGCTTGGAGGTTGCCACGGTTGCTCTGGCAGGTGCCGGGCTGCCAGAAAGTCCTCGCCCTGTCACAGCCAGCGTGTTAAACAACCTTACATCACACAGGGAAAAGCAAAGAGATCAAAGCCAAGGCAGCTGGAGCAGCCTCTGTGGATAAGCACGTCCCTTTGGAGAGCTACTCAAGGACGGAGTGAGCCCCAGCATCTGTGGAGTTGACCCAAAGAGAAGTCTCGAAAGGACCTGCAGACCAGAGAGCTGCTGGCTTGGAAGGAAACCCTTCCCAAGGAGACGGGCTCAGCTGCTGCTGCTGCCAGCACTGGTGCCCCCGTGCCCTGGGCAGTGGCTGGCCCCGGCGCTGGGCTTGGGGGGCTTCAGGGAGGCAAGCTGGCCAGCGGGAGCACAGGGATGTCCCAGCCGGCTGGAGCGGCTGCTGCAATAGAATCCTTGGCATGTTCCTGTGCCAGGAGGGAGGAGCAGCTCCGGAGGGGGATGGAGGGGGCTGTTGTGTCGGGGAGGCTGCCAGCACACGTGCGGAGCTGGGGAGAAGCTCGGCGGGCAGAAGAAGGGCACGGGCTCCTCCGAGCATCCCCACCAGGACTTGCACTTCCACGTCACTCAGCCTGGGCCCCTCCGGCAGTGGGCAGCTGCCCAGAGGGGCTGCCTGGAGCAGGCTCTGGTCACCTGGAACAATCATGATTTAGTATCAGTTTCCTTTCAGTGAGGTAATTTTGTCCCAAGGGTTATTTATCTGTCTATTGAAAAGAGATAAAAAAAAAAAAGGCCCTGTGTGAGTCAGACAGTCTGCACTACAACCCCCCAATAAATTACAGTTGGACATATGCTAAATGACATTTACCCATAAATTTATGCAGATTTCTCCAGTAATCCTTCTCCTCCATCAAAAGCAGCAATACTTTCTCTAATGCAAATGTGCTGCTAGAGCCGTGCCACATCAAACAGGAGCTGTGCTGAATTGTTAAGAATCCTAACTGATAATCTTCATTGTGCTCATGAATAATCATTTCCTATAGATGATTATTTAACAATGCCTGGCAAGAGCCTGGCAGCTCACGCCTGAGCCTCCTTCGAGGTACGGCTGTTCGGGTTGCCCAGTCCATCAGCTCTGACGAACCTTGCAACCGGATTTCATGCTCATCTCCCTTCTTGCTCCATGCATTACTCGTGTAGCATAAGATCTAATGGGCTCCACTAATGAGCCCAGGGAGGGAGCAGAGCCGCGTGCTCCGCGCTGCTGCCGCAGATTCGCAGTCGCACTGGGTCCTGGGCCGACCTCTTCTCTCCACCCAGCCGTGGTTGCAGCCTCTGCTACCAAAACCTTCCCTTGCAAACCCCGTCCGGCTTGGGAGGCTCCATGCAGGCTCCATCGTGGGCTCACGCAGAAATTAAGACTGGGAGGGTCCAACACCCAGCTCAAACCATAACCATGGCACGCATCCGTGTCCTTGACCAAAACTTCTGACTTTTTTTTGAAGACCCTGCAAAAACATGGCAGCAGCTGCTTCTTCAGCGTCTCATGCAATTGCATGGTTGTGGGTTGTGTTGCAAGGAAAGGCTCCCACTCCCCAGTCCCTTCTGGGAGCTGCATTGCTGGAGAGGGCAGGAGAAAGTGGGTGGAAAGGTTGGGACCCCGGACAAGGTCTGGAGGCTCAGTGGCATCTCAGGCATCCAGGGCTGGAAGCAATTACCCCGTAAAGCTGCAGGGCACCCACAGGTTGTACAGGCCAGAGAGCAGAGTGAACACCACAGGGTGCCGTTGAGTGGCACGCTGGAAGCTCAGAGCCCTTTGCCCCTTCTTATCAGTGGGGTTTATATTTTTAATAATTTTTAAAGATGATTCCATTTTGAGCAGCAATGATCTGAGCTAATGAGCAGCCCTGCCACTTTGTGGCTCGGCAGGAAAAGTCATATTGCTGGAGTTGTGTTTTTTTTTTTTTTTTCTTCAATCCAAAACACAGACATTATAGAAATAAATGATTTCTTTTCACAGTTGTTCAATATAATTTTCTCTGTGCTGGGTTTTATGAGATGCTGCAGCTCATTAAAATAATGATCAGACCTAGGAATAGGACACAGGCAGCGAACAGCAGCTGCGGCAAGTCCTGCGTGTGTCATGTCGATTTTACAGAAAGGCTTTGGTTCTCTCAGTGCTCAGAGCTTCCGTCATCCGCATGCTCCTGCCCCTGGAAAGCGGGACGCTGCACAGGGCTCTGCCGCCAGCGGCAGCACGGGGACCCAGGGGAGCAGCCCCTCACCCCGAGTGGGACCGGCCACCTCACACGCACTGGTGTGCGTGGTTGAAACCCACCCGTCCCACTGCCAGGACAGAGCTCACCCCCCCGCCCTGCGGGCTGAAGGCAATCGGCGGCTGACTTGGCTCTTGGAGAGCGAAACGACAGAATAAGCTGCCGATCCGTAATTCTGGCGGCGGAAGGAACCAGGACTCCCACGTTTCTTTCCTCTCCTTCTTGCTTTGTTTCCCTGTTCTTTGTGGGGAGAGTTCAGGGACCCAGGAGCAGCAACGTGTGCTGGGCAGAGATGTGCCCATACCCTGGGAAAAAGCGCTAAAAACTAGAATAAACCAACAAAAACTGCACCGGCTGCAGCACGGCAGCCAGAGGCACCCCTCGCCAGCAATAAGCACTAATTGCGGGCCATCAAGATGCAGCGCATTATTATCCACAAAGGTTTTGGAGCCGGTCCCTGCTGTCAGAATGGCTTTAAGGAGCACGACTGGCGGGTGTCGGCTGCGGAGGGGCTGGGGGTGCCCAGCCGAGCCTTTGCCCATGGCTGGGCTGGGCTGGACTCGCCCGCCTGGGGGGCTCCTCCTGGGCCTCTCTGCAACCCCACTGCTCCCCTGGGGCTGGGCTGGTTGTTTGCAGCCTCTCAATCTCTGCTGGTTTTGCCTCGAAGTGTGAAGGCAAATCGTTCTGGTCGCAGCGGTTGTAACCACAATCAATGCGGGCTTCCAGTGCGGCGGCTTTTCATCGCTTTGCACCCGAGCACCTCGGCCAAACCCCTGGTGCCTCCCTGGTGCATGTCCCGGGAAGCCGTCCTCACGCCCCTCGGGTGCCAGCACGCCCGGATTGTGCTGTGGCTCCGTCCAGAAGGGACCCGGGAGGTGAGTGTGTGCAGGGCAGCGCTCGGCAGAACCCAGCTATTGCCCATCAGGGCGGGCGCTGGGAGAGGCTCTGCCACCTTGGGCAAGCGGGTGTTCTCATCAGAGCCAGCATGATAGTAAGTCTTCCCAAATTTGCCTTTTTCACTGAATAAACAGCCTAAATACACCTAGTCTGGAAAAGCAATCTCATGCTTCAGGAGCAAGCAAGGTAAGGACATGATGGGATTTGCAAAGAGCAGCCTCCCCCTCCCGTTGCAGGCAGAGGCAGACGCCTGCCTGCTCTGCACAGCTCCCTGCCTGCTCCCTGCCCTGACACACGACTGCTTCAGTACCCGTGCATCACTGTGGCACCACCATGGCATGCTGTAACTGTCCTGCCATCCGGGGTCTCAGTTAACCCAGGGCAAGGGGCAGCTCCGGCATCTCAGAAAGTCCCTCTGCTGCTCAGACCTGCAGTGAGGAACAGGGAGGAAAGTGGCATTTCTGCCCCGGTACAGCATGGCCGCAGCAGAGGATGCTGATGGGACCGGCTGGCTCATGGGTGCCAGCGCTGGTTGCTCTCCAGGGAACAGGCACAGT
>NW_009258618.1:553568-561339 GCF_000687185.1 Egretta garzetta | reverse complement strand
TCTTTCCCTCCTAGGCGGAAGAAAAACTGTCCAAAAGCTGCCTTTCTGCAGAGGCTGCAGGTCCGACCCACTGCTCAGTCATTCCCATTCATAGGAGAACCAGGACGTCTGCCTGCCTTGCTGTCTAAAACAATCATGCTTTATAAAATGCATTTCATCCCTCCTGTTAGGATGTTTAACCAGCTCCTGAGGTGATCCTGTATTCACAGGCAGCCTGCACCGAGGGTTTGCAGCTTGTTGTTGGGCTGTGAGACACTTACAGACCTCATGGTAGCAAGCCAAAGAGTTCCCACAGGGCTTCCATGATCTGAGAGGTTAAAAGGCACTTGAACCCCAAGGTGAGAGCCTCCGGGATGCACGCTGAGAGTGATTTATCGCTTCTCCGCCTGCCCAGAGCCAGCTTGCTTCCCTTCTTCTGCTTCTTATTTATTTTTCTCGTTATCACTGTGAAATAAATATGATGAGGATTTAAAATTCAGCCTCTTGCCCCAGACCTTCCCACAGCAGGGCAAGTCACAAAGCGTGGGCGGGCTTAGGGGCCCATGATTTTACAACTTCCCATTTCCCATTACCTGCTCCGCAAGGTGAGCTCCTACTTGCTGTAACTGGATGAAAAATAAGCTTGGGAACGTGCAAAAACGCCCCAGGAGGGCTGGTGGTGGGGCAAGGGAAGGGAGAGCCCAGCAGGTATTTACATCTTCTTGAAGCTTGCAAGTTCAGAGGCTTGGCTTCCATTCCCACTCCTGGGGGAGTACACGCTGCTGTACGGGGGGAGTGAAGCCCCAGGGGCTAGGGCTGAGGCAGCCATGGGGCAGAGGGGAGCTGGTGGTGCCATCCCGGCCCCACGGGATGCACGGGCAGGGGGACGCCAGCCCCACTGCTGCACGATGAGGCAGATGGTGGCTGGTTTCCATTCTGCTGCCCGCCGCGAATGGGGGCCCCAGCAAAGCAGAGGCCCCCCAGAGCCGAGCTCCTTGCCTGCGGCAGCAAGCACACCAGGCTCTGCTCTCAGTTTTGCACCTTTCAGCCTTCTCCTGCTGCTCCTGGGGCCTGGGGTGAACGGCCAGAGCTGTGGTCACCCCCCAGTGCCCTGAGCACCTGCAGGGCACCGGGGAAAGCCAACAGCAAGCCTCAACAGCAGCCAAAGTAGAATTAAAAAAAAAAAAACAAACAAAAAAAAACAAATGAAAAAAACCCCCTGTGAAAGCAGCAAGATGAATTGCCGGCACAGAGGAGCAGCGCTGCAGTGAATTTGCAGAGGAGCGGAGCTGGTACAAATCAAAGCGGCGCTCAGAGTACTCTGAACTGGCCAAATTCACATCTCTGGAGTTCAGCCAAGCCCTGCTCCCCCAGGAGCTAGGAAGGGCGCTGTAACTACTCAGACGAGCCCTGATGATCTCCCACTGCAGATTTACTGTTGCTCAGGCAAGACATGGTCCACAGAGCACCCATAGGGCAGGAAGCCCCTGGCACCAAGCCCGCCGCCCAGGGCCAAGCTGCTGGGGCATGCTGGCCATCCTTGGGGGCAGCTCCAGGGGCTCTGGAGGAGCATTTGGGGACATCCCCAGACCCACAGAGGTGGAAGCGAGTGTCCAAGGGACCACCGAGCTGAGCTGGGGCACATCCCAGCATCACACTGGTGATGCTTGATTTCTTCCTCATGCAACATCCATAGAAGCCCAGGCTGCCTTGGCCAGGAGCCATCCTGGCAGCCCAAGTTGTGCCTGGCAGCAGCTTGGCCCTGCAAGGAGCTGCATCCACTGACGCTGTCCTGCATCCTCCGGGCACGGTGGCTGGGCGAGGGCTTTCGCCCTGTGAAGCTTGTGGGGCTGCTCCAGGCGCTCCAGCCTCCCGTGAGCTGCTCCAACACGCCAGGACATGGTGCCCCACCATCCCACCACAGTCCCAGGCCCCCAGCACCCCCCAGCTAATATCTGTTGAGTGACAACCCGTGCTACTGGCGTCTTCAAAAAGGGAGTCTTTAAAGATGCAGGCTACGAAATCTTGGCCTTTGTATAAACGTTTTAAATACAAGTTTCCGGGACTTTTTTCCTAACGTAAACACATTTTAATTGCAAATTGCTTCTGCTGTCTTTACCCATCCCCTAATACTGCGAGCAGCTGTCGTTTTTAATGTTTAATGAAATTGTCTTTGGGCTGGGGATGCAGTGGCAGTCCCGCTCTGCCGGTGCAGGAGGTGGGCTCCTCCGCACGCAGCTGGGAGCTGGGTGACACCAGGGTGCCCTGAGATTGTGCTGGGTGAACCCCAGTGACTGTCAGGGGCGCAGGAGAGGGGCAGCCCCTTCGTCCTGCAGCCATGGCCACCCATGGCAGAGGGGCTGGGCTCGGCCCCCTCCCCGTGAGCGGTGTCACAGCAGCACCGAAGCAGCCACAAGCGGAGGCACCGCATCCCCTGTGCCACTGCTGCCCGTCCCCAGAGCTGCCCGGCGACGAGGAAATGCAATTAACTCTTAGCAATTAGCTGCTAGCGTGCAGCATTTCACGTGCCGCTGCTTGTAGGTCAGGTGCTGGTGGTGCGAGGCTCAGCATGGTAGATCCGGGCCTTAATCCTCGCCTCTCATAGCCATCAGATTAGCATAGAAAACTGCTCCGGCAGCAAGGAGGGCTGTGCTGGCTTGGGAGGGGGAGCCATGAGGGCTGGGGGCTGTCAGGTGCCAAATTTCACTTTTAAGCACTAAACATCACAGGGCTGAGCAGCCTGTGCAGGATTGATGCCCCCGGCAGGGGCAGGGTGCTCCTCCCCGCCTGCACCAGCACCAGTGCCATGGGTGCCTGTCCCCATCCCCATCCCCATCGCCTCCTGCCCTGTCCCAGCCAGCACAGCAGCTGCTCGTCCCCCTGCTGAGCCGCTCCAGTCGCATCCAGGACCTGCATCCCACCGGCACCCAGCCCCTCCGACCCCAAACCCTGGACACCTGAAGTGTGGGGGATGCAGATGCGTGGGGCTAACACCACTGCCTCGCCCTGCAGCTCGCTCCGGCTGTGCCGGGCAACTTCCCCGCTGCCATCAACAGCCCCTTTGCACCAGCCGTGGGCTTTGCATGCCCCGGGGTGACACCAAACCTCGCCCCAAGTCCCCAGGGCTGCAGGTGCCAGGACAGGGATGGGAGCCTTGCGGCTGGAGTGGGACCCGTTGAGGCTGTTCCCATGATGAGGACAGGGTCCATCACGGCGGTCAGAGCTAGGGACAGCGAAGGACGGGGGAAGGTGCTGCCTTTGCAGTGCTGCCCGGGCAGCGAGCACTCTGACAGCAATAAAAAGTAATTAGCTGGCTGCATATTGCTGACAAGGGGCAGGAAATAGAGGCTAATTAAGACTGGGAAGCAAAAGGATCACCTACCTCCTTTGAGCTCCAAGTTGCACAGGAAAAAAAAAAAAGCCCCCCATTAAAAAGGAAAGAAAGGTAAAAAAAACCAAAAAGAGCCTGCAGTTTTAAATATTTGCTATTTACTTGGAGGTTAGGGAACGCTCGTTAGCCTTTTCAATTATTTTTGCCAGTTTGCTGCTAGGTTAACTGGCTTGAAATTCTCTGTGAAGATATATGATGCATTTAAAGAGTCTCTGCAAAGCGCGTCTCCGCTCCCCAGGGCGCTGGGGAGAGCACGCTCCTCATTCATCCCGGGCGGTGATAGCGCTGCTCATCGTGCTCCTGCTTTCTCCCTGCTTTTATAGGTTCAATGAGCAACCCTTTACCTGCTGCCAGTTTCTTGCTTTTCTGTTTCCTCTAAGCCCGGGTGAGTCAAACCAGCCCTTTCTGCTCAGCCACCTCCCCAGTAGCGGCAGCACTTGCAGAGCTCACAGCAGAGCGGGGTTACCCGGGACCAGGGGTGCCCCTGAGGGCACCCAAGGGGATGCAGCCTCAGCCCGCGGGTGGGAGCTGGTCCTGAAGCCTCAGCTGCGTTTGCTGGGTCTGGCCAGCCCCTGGCTCGGTGCAGCTGCAGTCAATGCTGCTCCGATTGCCCCTCTCGCCCTGATGCCGCTGCATCAGCCGGTGCTCCTCAGAGCCCCTTGTGGTGCCAGGCTGGCGGGGGACACCCATGTGGTGACCTTAGGACGGGCTCCTGCCGTGCTTTGGCTGCTTGGACATCTTGTCCACAGGCTGACCCAGGAGCCTGGCAACACCCCTAGACTGTGGCCGCGCTGGCAGTGTGGTACAGGGCAAACACAGCCCCGTGCCCCGCACTGCCGGCAGCATCCTGCATCCCCCTGCCCTCCAAGCACCGGGCCACCCCTCAGCCCTCCAGAACAGCACCCTTGGGCCGCCCTGACTCGTTATCCTGGCTGCTGCCTTGCCTGGGAATAGGCTGCGAGGCTGGAAAGTGCCTGTCAGTGCCCAGCGCACATCTGCCCAGCTGCTCCCGGGGGCCCAGAGCTGCTGGCACAAGCACTTAGCAAGACCCCATTACTGTGACCTGCCTCTGCCCAGCTGGTGCCCTTCTCTCCGGCTGGAGCCAGGCGTTCCCCCCGCACCGACACATCCCACTGCTGCCTGACTGTCCCCGGGGCTCCCACAGGCTGCGGGATCGCTGCTCATTCAGCCGCGGAATTTATACGCAAGTGTCAGGATCCCCTGCCAGGTTTCATTACTACATATGCTCTTCTTTAAGGCTGGTGATAAAACACAGCGGTCACAGATTACATCGATATGCAGGGGACGTCCCTGTTGCGCAGAACTGGGCTCCTGGGGGGGTCCTCTCAGCTGTTTTAGCTATTCCTCCGTGCTGTTAACGAGTAACTGCAGCTGGAGCCAGCAGGATGGCTCCGTGCCCCGTGGGCTGCCGACGCGTGCGGAGGGATGTGCGGTGTTTACACACTCAGCGGCGCCGCACGGGCTCCCCAGGCAGCCACCCAAGCACTGTACTCCCTTAGGGAAGGGGCCACGGGTCCTCACACCCCCCCCCAAGGCCTTGGTGAGGAGCAGATGAGGCTCTAAAGACTCATTGGAGTCTTTAAATATTACAATATTATAGATATAAATGTTATAAATATTATAAATGTTATAAATATTATAAATTTTATAAATATTATATTATAAATATTAATATGATAAATAAATACTATAATACTGTTGTTTTTAACTGGTGAAAATGGATGAGCCTAAACACAGCTCAGACGGCATTTACTGCGAGCCTGCTCACTACATAGGGATTGCTAGGAGTCCCTGGGTCAGAGCCAGGGATTAAAGGGAAATAACCACTTCCACGTTGCTAAATTATGCCCATGATATGGAAGAGGAATATGTTTTAGGATGGGAGTTGGTGCTGCGAGCTCTGGTGCAGGAAGGGCTCTGCTCCACCAAAGGGAGCATCCTGTAGCAATCGCCCCTTGGCCAACGCGGAGGGGAGCCCACCCGACACCGGGTGCTCAGGCTGCTCTCATCCGACATCGGGGGGGCCCTGGAGTCACATGTACTGACCCCCATGGCTTTGCCAAACCTTAGAGCCCTGCACCACTGAACCCAACCTGCACAGCCCCACGGGTGCCTTTCTCCCGTAGGACCCCAACTGCTTTGCTCAGAAGGTGGTGGCAGCCTGCTGCCTTTTTTTCCTTTTTTTGGTTTGTGGTTTTTTTTTTTTTCCTCCTTCTCTCTTCAAATCTTCCTTTGAAACCGAAACTTCCTGTAGTTTGAAATGGACAATCAGGCCACGCCGGCAGCTGCAGCCCGAGAGCTTCAGCTCTTGGCAGGAGGATCAGAACTACAAAACTATTTCTTTGAGGCAAATTATGCATTCATCTAGCTCATTTGAAACAAAATATGATTTGCAATTTAACTTTCCATAATGAGCTCCTGCTATTATACCGTTTCCATAATGGCTGGTTTCATTGGAACAGATTGTTGGTGCACATGGTTTACAAAACATTTTCAATGCAAGCCCCGTTTTTTCTTATTTTAAATAGCAACAGCTGCTAAGCATGATAATTATTGTATTTCATCAAAATAAACTTACCAAGTTGCTTCTTAATGTTCCTCATTGCAGTTTTCCAATGGACCTACAGGTTAGTAAAGAAGCTGAAACTTTGTTCCCCAAAGAGAGGGCGGAACCGTGGAGGAGAGCTGGGTGCCTGAAGGGCCGGGGCAGGGAGGAGCCAAGTCCCCTCCTGGGCAGGGCAGGGTCCCGCTTCACCACCCCTGTCCCTGAGTGGTCCCCCCTCCTGCTCCTCCAGGCCAGCAGGGCCCATCCCTGCAGCATCACCTGCAGTCTCCAGACACAAGATGTGGTCCTCACCAGGGTTTTTTAGCCCGTGTGACATTCCCACCCTGGCCTTGCCCTACCCTCGCCAAGCTCTTGACTTGGCACTGCATCCCAACCCACCACTCGCTCTCATGCACCATGCATTGCCCCTGAGCAGAGGCCGACACCGCCTTTCCTGGTAGCAGCCAACGGTGCCAGCGCAGGCATCTGCCATGGCATGAGACGGTGCCTTGTCACCTCCCGCTGTGGCTCCGGGCCCCTCATCCCCTTGACTGCAAATTACCCAGCTCAGTCCCTGCACGCCTGCTGGGGCTGCTCAAGTTCACATCCATCACCCCCGGGCTGGGCGGCCACGCCGGAGCCCTGAGCTGGTCCTGCCTGCGCTGCTCCCGTCCCACGCCTGCGCCCATTCTTGGCCCTGGGCAGCCAGGGGCTCCCCTGGGCAGCAAGTTCTCCCTTGCTGCTGGAGAACTCAAGCTCCCTGTTCTCCTCCACTTCCAAACAGCTTCTCAGCTCCCAGGAGGACTACACAACCCTCCACCCTCCAATTTGCCATCACAGGCCAGAGATCCAAAAACTCATTAATTAGCCCTTGGTTGCAGGTTGGTTGCTGGAGCCAACAGTGCAATGCACAGGCGACAGCACTGCAAAGCCCCCGGCACTGGAGGGTCCCATGCTCCCAGGAGCAGCATCCAGCCCTGCCTGCCTGCAGGGACCTGCTTTGCTGGTGGGAATACGCAGCAGCGCTGTTTCCTATGCACTGAAAGGGTGCGTTTGCTCAGGCAGAAAGGTCAAGCCAGGGCAGCGCCACGTGTGCGTGTCCTGGCCGGCACCAAGCACTGCAGGGGGCACAGCCTGCACCGGGCAGCCCAGCCACTGCTGCTCTTGGGGCCAGCAAGAAGCACGAATCCATGAAAGCAGAGGGTTTGCAAAGCAGGGGCCGGGGCAGTGCTCCTCGAAACACAGGCTGGGCAAAAGCCCTCCGGATCCCCAGGCTCCTCTTGGAGACCTTGCATCCCCTGGGCCATTTTGCGCCCAGGCAGATGGGGACGTGCACACTCGCCCCTTGGTGTCTCAGCAGGCTGGTCGCCAGGCGAGGGCACATGTCGGGCTGGTGGTGGCCACCCCTGCCGGGTCCGGCTCTCCTGCCCGAGTCTCCGATGGCGCAGGAGCCAGCCACTGCCGTGACAGCGGTGTGAATGCTAATCAGGCTGGAAGGAATGAGAGTAACTAAGGAAACCAAAGAGGATGGGAAGAAAGTTGCTTAATGAGAGAGCTAAAAACCACTGTAAATGGATAAAAAGAGAGCAGGAAGGTGCAGCCGGTTGGCCTTAGGGAGGAGTTCTGTGCAAGCAAGGATGTGGAGTCTTCTACTCACTTCAGCTACTGGTAAATTTGATCCTCCGTTCATTTAGACACAAACTTTGCAAATCAGATCATCTCTACTACATACAATGCAAATTCTTGTCCTTCCCTGCACCTACGACTCCGTCCGTGGATGCTTCAGGCTGATGCCCCCTGGATATCGCCAAGTCTGGTGCTACGAGGCTGCTGAA
>NW_009258618.1:548788-553556 GCF_000687185.1 Egretta garzetta | reverse complement strand
TGTAATGACGAATCCCCCAAAAAAGGGGGGACGGTGTGTGCAGTCCTGGCACTGTTATCAGCCTTGTCCTGCACTAGGCGGGGTGAGAGCAAGCCTGGAATAATTTATATCCTTGGCAGCCTCCTTTTGACCAGTGATAGAAACCAGCTTATTAAGAAAAAAGGAAGACTCTGATTTAAAAAAAAAAACAACCTCAGCTGGCACCTATGCAAGGTGGCACCTCAGAGAAGTGGCACATATAAATGCTCCTGTAAATCCGGTCACTGCTGCTGCCTGGGGACTTGTCACCAGGGACACCAATGCCAGTAACTCCTGTGCCTTGTCACTGCTTTGCAGCATCACCTGCGCTGGGCTCCCAGCAGGGTGAGACGGGGTTTGGTGGGTCCCCGCTGACAGACACCAGCCGATTCGTGGTGTGGCCGGACCTTTTTCCCCTCTGGAAGCACACACCCATGCTCGTGGGACCCTGAGGGGGTTCCTGCAGCAGCACTGGTGCCTGCGGGCTGCCAAGAGGCATGCAATAGCCAGAGGGGACAGTGCTCTTCCTTGGGGCTGTTCCCTGAAAGATTCGATCTCCTGGAAGCCCCCGAGACCACGAACCACTCGCATGAGGCACTGAGTGCGGTGACAGCTCCCTCGCAAGCCCCCGGCCCCGCGTTAGGCTTTGCCGTAGCCGAGGACTTGCAGGTCCATGACAAACGTCAGCTGCTCCCCCCAGCTCACCCAGGGGCAGGCAATGAGAACCAGCCATAATTAATTCCTAATTGCACTTACCTGCATCACTCTTGCCCCCAGCATTCCCAGGGAAGCACCGGGGGGGGGGGTGTCCCCTGGCTCCGGGGCAGCTCCAGCCATGCAGCCGCAGGCACACGCCGCCTGTCCCCCACCTCCTAAAGCACCCCCAGCTCCTAATGACCCCCAGCTCTAACCCAAATAGGTGGGGCCAGGAGCTGTTTTTCTCCTAGAGGGAGGTTAATGGCAAAAGGACAAGAGCTTGTTCGCAAAGAGACTTCACTGTGCAAGCAGGTGAAAGTCCTATTTGTTGACAATTTTCTGGGGAATTTTTCAGAGCTGGGTTTAGTGGTGTGGTCAGCTGAAGATTTACGGGCGTGCAGGCACTCATGACGGATGATAATGATGCTGGAGAAGCTATTCCAGCCCCCGAATGAAAGGCTGCCCTTTAAAGCATCTCAGCATTCGGATTTAGATGACATACAGTAATGGCACCACAGAAGTCATTACTGTCCATCAAGTAAATAATAAACATGTGATATAAATTGCTTGGACTTACCTAGGCTTTCATGAGCTATTGCAAACAGTAAAAAAACCCCCAACAAATCAAAGCAAGAAAGGGCAAAGGACAATGGTGAGGAAGGAACAGCCGAAGCGGTGGCTGCTCTGCAGGAGGGGGGCTCCCTTGCAGCAAACGGCAGCGGAGTCTGTGTGTTTATCCTGGTGTAGACTGGGACTCGGGAAAAAAAAGGGTGAAAAGCAAAACTCTCTGCTGCAGGCATGGCCCAGCTGACATCTGAGCCCCTCTGCCACTCCTTGTGCGAGTGCCAGCTTCCACAGGCTGACAGCAGGGGCTCGCCATCCGGTTTCTGGCCGTTACGGCACCAAGACAATGATGAAAACACTCCCCTTGAGAGGTGAACAGGAACGCAAGCCCACAGTGACCAGCAAACAAGAGCCCCAGCAATGAATGGAACGCCACCTCCAGTTCCCCTCGCTATGGCTGGGTCGCCCTGCAGCACTGGGTCCCTCCGTGCCCAGCACCCATTGGGGGCTGCACCCCGCACCCAGCCAGGCATGCGTCCTGTTTTACCCATGCTGAGCCGCGCGTAACCCGTGGCGACAGCCACGATTCTACCTGACATTGAAACACCAGGCGCTGGCCTTAGCAGACACGTTTGCAGTAGCACCATAACTGGGTGGATGCTGTTTTTCCCATCCAGCGGGATCGTTCCACAGGCAATGACTAAATTACCTGAAGTCTTCTGCTCCAGCCAGATGAGCCCACGCACTTGCGCTCCTTTTGCACTATTTACAATGATCACACCACGATCTAAAACTGCATAAAGCCATTGTAGGATAAATATAGAGCACTGCAGCACCCTTAAATCAGGCTGCTCAGAAGCAAGTGGAGGATTGGGTTCATTTGTGTGCTGTGGGTCCGCTGGGATGTGGAAAAGGGGGAGTGGGTGCTTCTGCACGTGACACCCAGCCCCTTCATCGCCCCCCTGGGCTGCCATGCCCGTGATGGAGGTGGCCATGGTCATGGGAATCTGTGCCCCAACCCGCCTGCAGGTCGGCTTGGGATGGTGCGGCTGACGTCGGGAACGGTGCCGGGAGCCACGCGATGACGATGGGCTATCGTACTGTTTATCAAGGTCTAGCAGAAAGAAAACAAGGTAATGGGGCATTTGCTGATTCAATTCGTTGAATTTGAACAAATCTTTTTAATCTTCCTCCCCAAAGGATTGGAAAGGTCAGGAAATAGGCAGAATGTGCACTTTCAGGTATTGAAATTAAACTGGTTAAGAAATTCATATTGATTTGCACTTCTCTGAAAAATATTGAAGCCTCCAGATTTAGCCTGGGTATTGATTTTCTCTTCCAGGGGAAAGACACTGGCATGGAGGGAAGATATTACACGTGGCAGTAAACACCTTCAATCACAGCCCGCCCTCTCTCCCTTCATAAACAAATGGCCCTGCTTCTCCCGGGGCTGCAGCAGACCGATCCCAGCACTGCGACACGAGGGTGCTCAGACAGTGCAGCAGCCACAGCCACCCAGGGGCTGCCAGCCCCTGGCCAGTGGTGCCCCCACCACTGCCGCTCCCTCCCCTCTCCCCAGGCTGGAGTTTGACACTTTGCCCGGCTCGGCTGTGTGCCGCCATGGAACAATTTGATGACGAGCGCCATGGTCCCAGCCGTGTATTGCCTGGCCACTTGGTCCCCTCCGTGCATGGGACCATCGCTCTCTACAGCTTCCTGAGGAGGGGACCTGGAGAGGGAGGTGCTGAGCTCTGCTCCCTGGGATCCAGCAACAGGACACATGGGAATGGCTCAAAGCTGCACCAGGGGAGGTTCAGACTGGACACAAGGAAGCATTTCTTTACCAAGAGGGTGGTCAAACCCTGGAACAGGCTTCCTGGAGAGGTGGTCGATGCCCCAGGCCTGTCAGGGTTTAAGAGGCGCTGGACAATGCCCTTAATACCATGCTTTAACTTTTGGTCAGCCCTGAAGTGCTCAGGCAGTTGGAGGAGATGATCATCGTAGGTCCCTTCCAACTGAAACAGTCTGTTCTACTCTACTCTACTCTGCCCTTCTCTACTCTACCCCACTCAACCCTACCACTTCTGTTCAGGAGCCCCTCACGCAGGTGCTGTACAGGTAGCCCGACAGCAAAGGCACCACTCATGCAGCAGCAATAGGGCTCTTCTCCCCGCACATCTGGCCGGCACCAGAGGTGCTTTATGCCGCCAGCCCCACCGGAAGCCAGCTGTGGGACCAAGAGGAGTTGCGGGGGTTGCAACCAAAGGGCAAAGGCACTAGAAGGAGCCGTGGCCAGAGTTACGCTGCCTCAGGAACAAACAATTCCAGATGATAAATTTAGCCTCAAGTAAGAGCAAACAGTCTGCTGTCTGACTCTCCGTCACCCTCCTGCCTCGTGGCACCCGGCACGGCGCAGGGGAAGGCGACAGCCAGCATGTGTCCCAGGGCACCTCCTGCTTCTTTTCAATTACTTAGGGGATAACCTGGTTAACTTCAGAAAATCAATCCTTTCTTTGAAACGAAGCAGAATCCTTTCCCAACTGATCTCCTGCCTCGCTGGCCCTCAGGAAAAACGCTGGCACCACAAATTGCCCTGAACGTGGCTTTACGGACACCGGAAGGCACCGAGCATCCCACGTGTGCGCAGGACGCGGCAAGGCAGCATCCCGGCCCCTGACAAATGCTTGCTCTGATTGCTGCCACCACGGCAATAAATAAACACACAGTGATGGCAGCGTGGATAATAGTAACAACACTTTCAGGTATAGTATCAATGCTTGCCATGCCGCAGGAGTTAATTTATCTGTGGCTGGTCAGGCATCTTCCTGGCAACTACTGCACCCCGAGGTCAAGGTCGGGAGCCAGCCCTGTCCCAGGGACGGGGACAGCCGCCCGCCCTGCCACGGAGGGCTCAAACCGTGCCGGGCACCACGCCGCTCCGGGGCAAAGCCCACGCCGAGAAAGGGGCCTCCCACACAGCTGGAGCTTCGCTGCTGCTGTTGTGGGGTTTGGTTGTAATTAACAAATGTACCCTGTCCGCATGCTTTGCTTTCCCCGATAGAGACAAACAGGGTTTCTTACCTGCAGTGGTTGGTGACTCAGCTGGAGCTCGCTTTCTGGAGATTTAATTCTGAAAAAAAAATACACCTTTCCTTTAAGCCACAAAGCATGTGTGTGTGTATAAAATCTAGAGGCTGGGGATGCCTCTGCCGCCACGGCAGCTGGACTCCAGGTAGGGGCTGCTCAGCGCGGTGTCGGAGCAGCCAGAGCAAGGCTCCTGCCCGCGGCACCTAACCCCTCCCGGGGGTCAGTAAATGAAGGTCTCGGTGTGGCTTTCATGATCGGAGTCTCTAATGATCTGCTTAAAAGTGCTGCTCCACATGCATCGATCCCGGCAGTCCACCCATCAGAGCTTCCCCTCCGAGCATCCCTCCTTCCCCCTGCCTGGCTGGGAACCCTCAGTCCCCGGCCACGTTCCCTCCGCTCCCCT
>NW_009258618.1:547025-547537 GCF_000687185.1 Egretta garzetta | reverse complement strand
CTGCTCGGCGCGGTGTCGGAGCAGCCAGAGCAAGGCTCCTGCCCGCGGCACCTAACCCCTCCCGGGGGTCAGTAAATGAAGGTCTCGGTGTGGCTTTCATGATCGGAGTCTCTAATGATCTGCTTAAAAGTGCTGCTCCACATGCATCGATCCCGGCAGTCCACCCATCAGAGCTTCCCCTCCGAGCATCCCTCCTTCCCCCTGCCTGGCTGGGAACCCTCAGTCCCCGGCCACGTTCCCTCCGCTCCCCTCCGGCAGAGCCGCGGGGCTGGGGGGCTCCGGCTGAACATGCAGAGCACCCCAGCAAGATTGCCTGATTAATTATCGGTAGGGATTTCATTTCAGATCTTTGTCAAGGACAGCCTGGGGCGTGTTAATACAGCAAACCCTGCATTTGCTCAGACGCTGTTTTTGCAGGGCAAGCCCCTGGTGAAAGAGGCTGCGGGAAGGAGCTGGGCAGGAGCCCTGGCGAGGCCAGCAGCCACGCACCGGGTAGGCTAAAATGCCGTTTA
>NW_009258618.1:545947-546978 GCF_000687185.1 Egretta garzetta | reverse complement strand
AATATTTCCCTAAGATCAGAGCGCTACACTTCCCCAACTGTTTCTAACACATGCAATCAGCAACTGTGGCAATTAAGAGGCCTAATCAGCATCTGGATCAGTCTTCTCACACAGCCCCCCCTTTGCAATAGGAGCAAATAAACGGTAGTGGAGATGAAAAACCCGCACCAGCCGGGACCCACTGAGGGGCAGAGGGCCCGTGCAGGGCTGTTTGAGGGGCTCCAGGAGGGATTTTGCTCCGACAGAGCTCCCATGCCGGGTTTCCCACAGGGACCTGCCCATTATTCCCGGGAAGGATTAGGATGTGCCCTGCAACCGGCCATGCTCCAGCTTTGGGTGGGAGACCTGGGGCAGGGCTGCTCAAAGAAACGCACGGCAGGCACCAGACCCTTCTGCAGAGAGCGCAAGCAAATGAGAGCCCTGCTGGCCCCAGATTACCTGCGGCTGCCTAATGAGCCCCCCCAGGGACTCCGTGGGAACCCATCACTCCTGTCAGAAGGTTAAATAAGATTTCAATTAAGTGACACGTCAAACTGTAAGACCAGCTGCTTCGAAACCGCCTCTGTTTACACGAGCCCTGCTCCGGCGAGAGAAGGCAGCTCGGCGTTCAAAGCCAAGCCTCCAGCTGCATGCACACCCCTTGGCATTTCAGGACCGAACGCAGTTCCCCCCCACCAGCCCTGGCCGTCCCCTGGCTGTCCCACCGCCACGTCCCCACCAAGCAGCTCGGAGGGGTCCGGGGCACGCTGACACCCAGCAGCCAAACGCCCAGAGCAAGCGCAGCCGGGAGAGGCGCTCCCCGAGGAGGCCTTGTGATCGGCTCCGAAGGCGGCATTGCGGCATTGCCCTGGGACTGGTCTCGCCGCGACTGCCCCAGGATGCCTGGCTGCCCCCAGGGAGGGGACGTCACCCCTCCACAGCACCTTTTGGGGCTTTCTGAGCCGCTCTTCTGCCGCTGCCCGGGCTTGGGGGGCTGCACGTGCACACACACCTTGCTCCCACCCTGTGGTGCCCCGTGCACCCCTTGGACC
>NW_009258618.1:541579-545828 GCF_000687185.1 Egretta garzetta | reverse complement strand
CAGCGCGCCGCTTCCCAGCTGCCCGTAGCAGGGTCAGCGCGACCTGTTCAGCCAGTAACTTGCTTGCCAAACTGGATGATTTTATTGTTATTTTTCTCATCGATCTCCCAGCCATTATAGAATCATACACCATCCACACGCAGCCCGTGGCCGGCAGCCCAGCCAGCAACCCGGCTTCTCCTTCAGTACCACCAGGTCAAGCGTTGCCTCCTTGGTTGTGCCCAGACAGTAATTTGTGACTACGCATGTATTAACTTTAGGGAATTAATTCATTTTCTTGCAACATTAGAGGTTAATTAAACACTGGCTAATTGCTACCAGTCATTGGAGGAATTCTGCTCCTGAGTCCTTTCATGGCCTGAATGCACCAAAGGAAGAAAAAAGGAAAGAAAGAGGGGAAGAACGAAGCCCTTTCAAGACCACAGAAAATTGCAAAAGGATGTTTCTTCCAACCCGACATGACAAAATTGAATTCCAAGCTATTTAATGCATGCACGAAACGCCATAGAGAAACCCAGCCCGAGCACTCCATCCATCACGACAGGGAAAAGGGGGTTCATAACACGAGCACTCGCCACGGCACCGACTCTGTGCTTCAAACTCCAGACTTCCAGGCAATTTCGCTTAAAGGTAACGACCAGATTAAGGATTCTCACAGACAGGGCTATCGCCAGCATTTCCATGGGACGTACAGCTAAGGGAACACTGCGATTATGATCAACATTAACGATGGAGGCCTCGGGAAGCCACTGTCCTGGGCAGTGATGGAAGCCCCGCTCAGTCCGCAGGGCCACCACGGCCAGGGTCACGGCGCAGCCCCCGTCCCCTCCCCGCTGGGGAGGGAGGAGTGTGGGGGTCCCGGTCCCACCATGGGCACAGTGGCCTGGCCCAGCCAGTGGCATTTCGGGAGTGAAAAACCAGCCCCGTGGGCAGGGGCACGGGGAGCCATCTGGGTTTGTCCTTAAAAATGGGGTTTCACGGGTTACACCGTCACGAGGATGATGTCATGCAGCCTGACAAAACGCCCCTGCCTGCCTCAGACCGGCGTGGTTCGTCTGTTGGCCGGGTTGTTGTGCAAAGACTCCTTGAACTCTTTGGGGATGGAGTTATGGACCTGTAAAAAACCGTGGTCCCGCTCCGAGTTGAGCAGCGTCCCCATGGTGACCTTGGAGGGATCCCTGGAGAGGGTGAACATGGAGATGTCGGTGGAGGGGATGGTGCTGAACCCCTTGCTGACAGGCGACATGTCCCGGGACCGGGGCTCAGTGGAGCGGGAGCTGGACCGCCGGCGGAAGCGGTACCTGTAGGGGGGGAGGCGGGTGAAGGCCGACTTCTTCAGCAGCTCCGAGTGGGACTTGGCACGGATCTGGCGGTGCTTCTCAATGTACATGTGCACAGCTATCACCCCCACCATCTCGGCGATGATGAAGGACAGGGCTCCAAAGTAGAAGGACCAGCCGTAGGAGTAGCTCTTCTTGGAGTCGCTCTGCCCGGGGTCCCCTGCGTTGGCCGAGATGTAGACTATAATCCCGATGATGTTGCTGAGACCTTTAGGGGGGGAACAAGAGGGAGAGGCGCACACTTGAGCAACAGGAGAAGGACAGGGATGGCAGCACCCACCCTGATCCCCTCCTGGCAGCAAAGGGACACAGGCTGGAGGAGCCTGGCCCTCCTCCTGCCCACCACGACCCGGCAGGCGGGGAGGGTGCTGGGGGCCACAGCCACATCCCCATGGGCTATCAACCCACCTTCCAGCACACCAGGGCCAAAACCCCTCACAGACCGCTGCTGCTGTCCCCAGCACACATCTACAGTCGCATGCCCCCAGCATATTCACGTATACCCGAGAAACAGGAGGAACAACCGCTGTTTTGTTTAGAAAACATTTCAAGAGCTGGTTTTGCTCTGCAGAGCTGCTCGCTAAGCAATGGGCTGCAGGAGCCCAGCCGGGGCCAGGGCTGGGGCTCGGGCAGAGCCAACCCACAGGGCACAGAGGGGATCCCTCTGGCACGAACCCCGGCTTGCCTCAGCCCTGGCAGCACAAGGAAGCGGGAACGGCTCTGTCTCTTCATTTCTGGTGGAGCCCAGAGGCTTTTTTTGGGATCCGGGCAGTTTTTGCACCGCCAGCAGCGCTGCGGGGCTGTGCTGCAGCGCTGGGGAGCGGTTGATGTATTCCTGGATTTACTTAATGAATCAATTATGTTCTTTCTGTTGTTTTCTCATCTGCATCGGCAGCTCCTGCCAGCCGAACGAGGGAGAGTAATTTGTCTCTTTGTGGGGAGAAGAAAAACACAAAATAGAGCAGTTCCTTGAGACAAAGACATTGTCATACGATAATCAGCGGAAGCGGTGGGGAACAGCGTGCAGAGAAATGAGTAATCCAGGAGGAACGGCCTCTCAAGAGAGCGATTCTCCTTGCAGGACTGCAGCAGCCCCGCTGCCCGGTCCCTGGTGCTGCCGGGGCAGCGCCTGCCCTCGCCAGGCCCTGCAGACCCGCTGCTTGGCAGTGACAGAGGGCAGAGCCCCCCAAAACCTGCCCCGGGGCCGGGTGCTCCCCCAGTGCGGCGGCTGCACTCTGGGAGCCCCTCTTGGGCTGCAGCGCCCATGCGGGGCAGAGCCGGGTGGATGCTTAAAGCGCTACCTTGCACGGCAACTGCTTGCCGGAAACCTCTGCTGTCTTTTCCCTGCCATGAGGATTTTTTCCACCAGGACGGGACATTTCAGGAACCCCAGAACCCCTCTGTGCTGACGGCCTGGGAGGACCCACAATCTGCCTCCCTCTTCCCCGTGTCCTCCCACACTGGGAGAGCTGCCCCACTCCTGATCCCGCCAGGCAGCTCCTACCTGCAGAGACGAAGAAGATGCCGGCGCTGAGGATGACGTTGTGTTTGCTCTTGTAGAACTCGCTGGCCGCCACGCACAGGCCCCCGAAGAACAGCAGACCCACGCTGAGGATGGGGAAGATGCTGGACGCTCTCACCGCACCTGTGGGACAGGGAGGGGGGCAGGGTTGGCTCCCGGCATCGCTCCTGCAGCTGGGGCTGCCGGCATCTCCCGCACCAATGCCAATGCCCGGAGAGAGCTGTTGCAACGCCGTGCTGGGTTGCTGCCGCAAGGGATGGGGGAGACCCCAGCACCGGTCCCCCTCTATGCATCCTCTGCTTGTCCCCAAGCCGCTCTGCTCCGGGCTTGCTCTGGAGGCCAGCATCAGCCCTGCAAACCCTGTGATTCAGGCCTCCCATCACAAAAAGAGTTTAAACCCTGAATTTCTTCTTTTTTTTTTTTTTCCCTTCGAGGCTATTTCAAGGAATTCTTCCTTCCAGCCTTGTCGCACAGTCAGCACTAGCAATTTACCTTCCCATTACCAAACACAACACCCGCGGGTTTAGGCTGTGGCTGTGACTCTGGGTGGAGCCTGGGGATCGCAGAAACCCCCCAGATCTCAGCTGGCTGCCCTGCCAACCGCGAGGGTCAGGAACCCGTCCCTTAGGACCCCAAACTATTGCAGCTGCTTCAGAAGTCAAGAATTTACCAACTAACACACCTGAAGTTCAACAAAAAAGTCGTTTGCTGATGTAGGGGAAGGAACATCATCAAAACGAACACAAAGCCCGAGCCCCCGAGACCAGCACGTGTGGTGCTGTGACCCCGGCACTGGGCTCCATCCCCAGGGGCTTAACTTTGGCAGGGCCCTTCTCTGCACACTCAGGAGTCGCTGGCCAAGGGCTACACAAAGAAGGGTCTTTTCTACATGGCCTGTCAGAAGTTCAGCTTCCAAAATGACAATAAACAGTAATTAATGCAGCAAATCACTACCTGCTGCAGTGAAAATATGCCATGCCTTGGTTTGGGCTCTCATCACTCTATTAGGGCCTTTATTAAAAGCACAGAAATACAGAGCAGCCCCATTAAAATGCCATTCTGGGGGCTTTAAAATAGACTTTTTGTTTTAAATGTGGGAGGGGGTGGGAGAAGAACTTAAAACGCTAATCTACTGAAAGTGCAAACCAATTTCATTAAACGCGTTCCCCTCTTAGATGGGTGAGCAGAGCTGATGGCTCCCTGCAGAGGTAGAAAATGGGGAGTTCAGAGCAACATCTGGATCATCATCAGCAGCAGCAGGTGGGGGCCACTGCCTGGCCCCAGGGAACGGGGCCGAGGCCAGGGCGATGGGCACTGGCGGCCACTTCACCCCTGGGGATTCCTCCCAGCCAGAGATGCCAACGCCTCCCAGGCTGCCACATGCCCC
>NW_009258618.1:536114-541461 GCF_000687185.1 Egretta garzetta | reverse complement strand
ACCTTCCCATTACCAACCCCAACCCCCGCGGGTTTAGGCTGTGGCTGTGACTCTGGGTGGAGCCTGGGGATCGCAGAAACCCCCCAGATCTCAGCTGGCTGCCCTGCCAACCGCGAGGGTCAGGAACCCGTCCCTTAGGACCCCAAACTATTGCAGCTGCTTCAGAAGTCAAGAATTTACCAACTAACACACCTGAAGTTCAACAAAAAAGTCGTTTGCTGATGTAGGGGAAGGAACATCATCAAAACGAACACAAAGCCCGAGCCCCCGAGACCAGCACGTGTGGTGCTGTGACCCCGGCACTGGGCTCCATCCCCAGGGGCTTAACTTTGGCAGGGCCCTTCTCTGCACACTCAGGAGTCGCTGGCCAAGGGCTACACAAAGAAGGGTCTTTTCTACATGGCCTGTCAGAAGTTCAGCTTCCAAAATGACAATAAACAGTAATTAATGCAGCAAATCACTACCTGCTGCAGTGAAAATATGCCATGCCTTGGTTTGGGCTCTCATCACTCTATTAGGGCCTTTATTAAAAGCACAGAAATACAGAGCAGCCCCATTGAAATGCCATTCTGGGGGCTTTAAAATAGACTTTTTGTTTTAAATGTGGGAGGGGGTGGGAGAAGAACTTAAAACGCTAATCTACTGAAAGTGCAAACCAATTTCATTAAACGCGTTCCCCTCTTAGATGGGTGAGCAGAGCTGATGGCTCCCTGCAGAGGTAGAAAATGGGGAGTTCAGAGCAACATCTGGATCATCATCAGCAGCAGCAGGTGGGGGCCACTGCCTGGCCCCAGGGAACGGGGCCGAGGCCAGGGCGATGGGCACTGGCGGCCACTTCACCCCTGGGGATTCCTCCCAGCCAGAGATGCCAACGCCTCCCAGGCTGCCACATGCCCCTGCTGCTTTACGTTCTTCTCTGGAAACATAGGTGTGGAAATGAACTGTGTGCTGGGCAGGCTTCACAGCCTGTCATGCATGTGCATGCTGGCCAATGTGCTGGGCGCTGCACATCCGTGTTGCTTTGCGTGTCTGGGTGTGCACTGTTTGTGTCTGGTGTCTGTCACCCTGCGCCTCAGTGCCCCAGCGCGCACTCGTGCACAGCGCTCCAGAGACGGTGCCCCGTCTCCAGAGGGTCAGCCTTGCCCCAGAGGCAGGTACCCCCATGTAAAAACCCTGTGGCTCCTGCCCAGAGGCTCTGCTGGCCCCGGAGAGCAGGAGGACTCGGTTTGTCCCAGGAGAGCCACCAGCTCTGTTTTCACTCCATCTCCCTGCAGTCGGGTGCTGCTGGCAGAGCACGTGGCCAATGCTCGTCGTGCAAATCCAGCCTGGCCGCAGAGACTTGGGGAACAGGGAGACTGGCAGGAACGTGGAACCCCTGCGGTGGCATGCCAGTGACCTGCGGGGTCCCGGGCCCAGGCCATCATCGCACCCCGACAAGCTGGGGCTGTGCAGCAGCTGCCAGGGCCAGCCATGGGGATGGCGAACACCAGACAAATGCGCCATTACCACCACTACTGCAGCATGACGCGGCCACGCTCGGGGAACCGGAGGGTCATCGCTGCCGTGCAGGCAGCCCGGGGGGATGCGACCCATCGGCCACCTGCTAGCAGCAGGGGGACCCTGCGGGGTGGGTGAAGCTCTGGGTGCTGGGCGACAGGGAGGGGGGTGCTAGTGAAGCGTGGGGTCCCCAGGGAGCGCGCACAGCTCCACCCTGCCATGGGAAAGCAGACTCACGGAGGAGATACTCAGCCGTGTCTTGCTCGTAGTCCGCATCCTCGGGGAAGTGGTCGATTTTCTTGCACACTCCTCGGAAGGTGCCTGGGGAGACACAAGCCGGGAAACCTTCAAACCCCTCTGCGCTGGCAGGCACGCTGTGGGATGCGCTGCATGGGGCTGGCATGGCAGCAGCCCAGGAGCCACCTGGGCACCGCGGGGCTGTCAGCAACCCCAGATGCTGCCTTTGGTCCCCAGGGCCGGTTTGGTCCCTGGCTGCCTCCAGCATTCTCTAAGCACTGCTGGTCCCCTCTGGTGGGGCTGCCCATTCATATCTCAAACTAAGCCCTGTCCTTAACAGGCTGAGCTGGGAGGAGGTGCCCAAGCTGCCCCGCTCCCCCCACAGCCCCACAGCAGCCCCAGGCAGAGCCTCTCCACGGTGCAGCTCCCGCTCCCCTCTTCGGCCGTGCAGATCTGTGAGGACTGGCCAGCAGCTCCGCGGTGCTCAGCATGGCACCATCTCGGCCCGGCCCTTCGGCCGTGCAGACCTGTGAGGACTGGCCAGCAGCTCCACGGTGCTCAGCATGGCACCATCTCGGCCCGGACAGCAGCTTCACGGTGCTCAGCATGGCACCGTCTCAGCCCGGACAGCAGCTTCACGGTGCTCAGCATGGCACCATCGCAGCGCGGCTGCTGCCAAGCTTCCCCCCATTCCTTGCGCACACCCATGGGCACGGCAAAGCTCGCCTGGCCCTCATTTTCTCCAGTAAAGGGGAGGTGAAGCCAGGTGGGCACTTGCTGGCTTCCAGCACCCACCCACCCAGGCAAACCCCTCATCAGTTTGGACAGAGAATCGATGCAGGTGTAGATAAACCCTCCCAGCCTTCAACTCTGAGCAACCCCTCGCTCAGCTGCACCAGGGAAAATGCTCCGTGGCTGCAGCCCAGGGCTCATTCGAGAGTGCCAGGGTCATATGCTTTCACATTGAATTCCCGCTGTGGGGAGATGCCAACAGCACTGGGATCAGAGCTGCTGCTTGAGCAGAGCCCCTGCCCGAGGCTGCGCAGCACCGAGACCAGCCCAGTCCTCCCAGTTTGGGTCCTCTGCCCCAGCCCCTTGGCTGAAGGAAAGCTTTGATTTACTGGTGTCCTACAGGTGCAGGCTGCTGCACAGACGAGGATCCCCAGAACATTTGCCGAAGTAACATCTGGGCCGCAGCTTAGCTTCTGAGATGTATTTTGGGGGGGGGCATAGATGAGTTCACTTAAATGACTACAACCACATTTCTAGCCTGTTCACCCTCTCCTGCCACTTCTCAGCGCTGCTTCGTGCCTGGGACACAGGCAGCTGGGGCAGACAGAGCCCAGAAACTCACCGAGACGACCCATCCATACCCCATTTCCAGCCTCCTTTCACTTGGCCCTCACAGCGCACACACACGTCTGCATGCTCGTGCACGGCCACGGATAAGCACCCAGTGCCCCAGGTGGGCATCGCAGCCGGGCTTGGCATGGCACGGTCCCACCAGCAGCCCTGGTCCCACCAGCAGCCCCACGTGCGCTGCCCTTCCCCCCTTGGGTCCCCCCGGCACGGGAGCGGGAGCAGCCCCACTGCGATGGGCACCAGCAATGCCGCCTGGAAGGCCTGGGGAAGGAGGCAGATGCTCTGGCATCTGCTGGCCTCCCACTTAGCATTTGAGGAAAAAAAAAAAGGCTCTTTTTCCATGGCTTTTTTTCCCTCCCGCCTCTGAAGCAAAACAAATGCATTTTGCCTTTAAACGCCCGCCCGTTCGCTTTGGCTTTCTCCTTGCTGCACTTTCAGCTCAGCTCTCTCCTGTGCCAGAGCCGTGCAGTTGTGCCACGAGAGGAAAAAGCCAAGGACGAGTTGGGCTCAGGCGGGCGATGCACCGGGGACTCAGTCACACGCTGCAAGATGCAGACACGGGGCAAGAACGGGGCAGCACGGCCATGGCCACGGAGGGGCAGAGCCTTATGGCTCAGACGTGTTTATGGGACAGCCCGGGGCTGTGAACAGGCTCTCGCCTCTGCTGCTCTTCCGTCCACCCAGGCCAGCAGCCTGGCCCATGCCCTGCTGATGGACAGGTGGAAAGAAATGAAAGGCATTAAGAAATAATAATAATAATAAAAAAAACCAAACAACCCTGGCTATGCCCAGTTGCGCTTATGGATTTGTTGTGATGGATGCAGCCTGTTGCCTCCTGTGGACGCTGCGAGCCTGCTCCTCCTGGCAGCCTGCCAGGACACCAAGCGCCACGCTGGATCTCTACTGGGATACGGCTCGGAGCTCAGCTCGTGCCATGGTGCTGGCCAGGAAAGCTGCTCCTCAGGGCCTGGGGTGGCAGCAGCTGCTTCTGTCTGCAGGATTCACAGAGCCATCTTCTCCGGAGCAAGCAGCAAACACTAATGCAAGAGCATGTGCAGTGCTTCCTCTGCAGCGCCAACAAATGCTGTCTTTGATGTTACAAGTGGGGAAACTGAGGCACGGAGCATGACTTCTCTAGAGCGGCAAGGGGCAGGGCAAGGCGGGAGGAATTCCTGCAGCATCTTCCTCCAGGAAGGGCAGCCCCCTCAGGACACCAGTGCTGGAGGACATGGCCAGATCACGCTAGCTCTGTCCCCGCTCCCATGGGACGTGTCACTAGGGGACAGGACTCAAGGCAAGAGAAGCCAACCCGCACGGCGTCCCGCATGGCATCCTGCTGTCAGCCTCTGCTCTGGCTACAGGCTTGGGGGAGCCGAGCATTGTGACAGGCATCAATTAAAGCCTGGAGATGAAGCGCCGGAGGTGGCAAGCTGTCATCCAAGCGGGAGACACGGCATCTGAGGGAGAACTGCCTGCTCCCGTTGCTTTGGGAACTGCGGGCGAAGGGGAGGCTGAGAACAAGTGCCACGGACGGGGCTGAGGAGGCACTGGGCATGGGGAGATGGCAGCTGTGCAGCACAACCTTCCTCCTCCTCCTCCTCCCAGCTTTCAAGGATCCACCTACCTTCTCTGACTTTCTCCATGTCCCTGCCAGCAGGTCTCTGCCCCACGTACCCCAGAGCTGCTGGTGGGACGGATCTGCCCTCTCCGACTTTTAAGGACTGCAAAGGTGTTGTTGGCCAGGGATGCCGGCGCAGCGTGTGGGGCTTTGCAAATGCTCCTCCAGCGGCACTGACTCCCGGGCAGTGCAGGAGCATCTCCCTCTGCAGCACCCTCCGGGGCAGGGGCGCAGGGCCAGCATTCATCATCTGATTAGCGAGAGGAAACTTTCCCTTGGTGCCACGTGGGAAAGGAGTTTAGAGTCTGAGTCAGCCCATCAGCACAGCGTGCAAACGAGAATACTAATTTTCTCAGGCTCAATATCTTTGAAGTTCTCCAAGGCTCCCTGTGCTGCTGAGCCCCCACTGAAACCCAGCGCTGGGCTGGGGGGGCTGGCACCCCCCTGCCCTGAGCAGCAGCTGAATGAGCCAGGACCCCCAAGGGCCTCACTTCTGGCATTCACAATCATAGAATCATGGAATTTTTCAGGTTGGAAAAGCCCTTTAAGATCACCAAGCCTAAACGCTCCCCTAACCCTGCCATCCCACCACTAAACCCTGGCCCTAAGCACCTCCTCTGCCCAGCATTTAAA
>NW_009258618.1:534724-535858 GCF_000687185.1 Egretta garzetta | reverse complement strand
CAGCATTCCAGGGGCGGCCTCACCAGTGCCCAGGACAGGGGCACGGTCACTGCCCCGCTCCTGCTGGCCACACCACTCCTGATACAAGCCAGGATGCCGGTGGCCCTGGGCACACTGCTGGCTCATATTCAGCCGGCTCTCAACCAACACCCCCAACCAATGTCCAAGGTAAATCTGTGACGGGGAGGGGCAAGGGCAAGCCTTGGAGCAGTAGGCACCTGCAAGTGCAGGGCATGCCCTGTTCAGATGCAAACACCTCCCTGCCTGGAAGGCTGGCAGCGCTGGGGCACAGGGCTCTCCCAGGGTGCGACACTCATCCGTCCATCCGTCTGTCCATCCCTCCCTTTGCAGCAGCTGGGACCACACGCAGCCACACTGCATCTGCCCACCAGGATCTGTAACCTCTCCACTTCTCTCAGCCCTGCCTGTCCCACCCTAACGCCTCTTTTGCAACAGAGATAGGATGGGAAAAAAAAACCTAAAAAAAAAATAAATCAGTGACTTCCTGAGGGTTGGGGCAGAGCCTTTGCTCACTGTTGCTGCTGTGGGACCCAACACCAACTCCCTCCTGCTGCGGAGGGAAGCACCGAGCAGCCCTGGCAGGCACGGCCGAGCAGCAGGAGGGAGGAAGCACGGCAGCATCGCTCACGTTTGCGGATTGCTCCAACACTGTGGCGGGCACAGGGCATTGTGTTCCTGCAGGCAGTGAGGCTCCAGCTGCCCGGTGCCGGGGCAGGGGGCGGATGAGGACAACCCATCCGTACTCCAGCAGGGCTGGGGGCTGCATGATTAGGGGCTCGCCATGTTCCTCATTTGCTGGCCCGTGGCCCTGCACTTTGCAGGTGGTTTAGCAAAATCTGGCCCCCTCAAGGCAAAGGGAGCCCTGGCCTGAGCAGGGCCAGGCAGGGCAGCACCAGCCCCCCGGGTGGGGAGGGGGCAGCCCCGCTGCCTGGCTCCACTGCATCTATTTCACGCTCTGACATTTATTTTGGCTCCTTTACTCCCTCTGTTCATTAAGCGATGCTCGTCGCCATGGCGACTGCTGAGCCACCTGACACACAACTCCCCAGCCTCCAAACAAACACCACAACAAGGCTGAAATCACAAAAAGCCCCCGTGACCCCCAAAATGCTC
>NW_009258618.1:533609-534649 GCF_000687185.1 Egretta garzetta | reverse complement strand
ACGGCGGGCCCGCCCGCCCCTGGCCAGGGGCTCGTACCCCCCAGCAGCCGGGCTGCACTGCACATCCCCAGCCACCCATCCCTGTCCCCCAGCGACGGCAGCCACAACTTGGGGCTTTCCTCTCCTGGCTAGGCCCCGGTCAGGCAGCATTGCACCACAGGCATAAGGGAAGTGAGTTTTATCCAAGTCCTTAACCTCTGGAGCCTCCTTCCCCTGCCCACATTTCTGTAGCAAGGACTGGAGGCAGAGGCGATGCCAGCTGGCCGGCTCCGTGCCATCTCTAACCCCCTGCCAGAAATGAGGGCATGACTGTGAGCTCAGGCATGAGATTGAGCCCTGCCCAGCACTGGGGCTGGCCGCATGCAGACTTCAAGCTTGGGAGGACTGGCCAGTGCAGGACTCACTAGGACACTGCCCTGGCTTGGGTACGGGCTCAGCCGCTTGCTCCAGGCACTCATAGCCTGAGCTCCAGCTACCGCTTCACCTGGGCGGCACCGTGCCCCTTGCCAGCATCCAGCTGTGAGCCCTCAGCCCGGGCACCGCTCCGTATGGATGGGATGGCCGGGGCACCGCTGCCTCCCCCCGCAGTCACTGTTCCCAGCGGTCGGACTCTGCTCCTTTCGTAGGAGGAAGAGGAGAGCTCCCACTGGCCGGGAGCTTGCTGGGCTGCTGGGGGCTGCTGGTTTCGGCACATCCCAGCCTGCTCGCGAGTAATTTCCCCAGCTGATGCCCATGCCTGCGACGCAACTCAGCGCTGCGTGCATGAGTCACACCACCTTGGGTTTAACTCATCTGCTGGCCAGGAGAGCGCCGGCAAAGGCGGCGTGATGCTGCGGTTATTCATTCCCCCCTCAGCTGTCTCAGTGGTAGATCTGGGTAATTTTCTCTACTTATTAGTGCGAATCCTGATTAGCCAACTTAGCTTATTGCTGCACTTCCCTGCCCGGACCCTGGCGTGGCAGCAGCCAGCTCTGCTCACGGCGGCTGGCGCGGCCCCGCTCTGGATCCCCAGCCCAGCTGGGGAGCGGGGCTGTGCCAGG
>NW_009258618.1:526183-532929 GCF_000687185.1 Egretta garzetta | reverse complement strand
ATCCTTATTATCCACAGCCCTCCCGTTTCGCTTCCCTCCCTCCTTCCCTGGAGGAGCATCCGCAGCCATGCAAGCCACCACCACCTCGGTGCTCTCCCAACGGCCGGAGCTGCTGCCTGCTCCTGGAGCAGGGAGCTTGGGGGGCAGCCATGGGGCAGCACAGACCCATGGCAGTGGGAAACGCCACTGCCATGCCCCAGGACCGGTACATTGGAGTCTGATCAAGCCATCCAACAGAGCAGTAACATCAGCCAGGGTGAGCCTGACCGAGCAGGTGGGAAGTGGGGCACTGGGGATGAGCCGTGCCCACCGTGGACGAGGCGCTCACAGTGGCACCTCATTCTCTGCCAAGGCTGGATGTAAGCCTCCACCGTGTGGCTGAGCACCGAGCGGCTCCCGGCCCCTCTGGCAGCCCGGGCACTTCCAAACTGTGTGGAGGAGCACACTGCGCCGGGAGAGTGGCCGGAGGAGCCCAGCCAGGGCCTGAGCCGGGGGACAAGCAGCCCTGATCTCAGTGCTGGGTCATGATGGACGCAGTGGGGCGAGCAGCGGCACGGGGAGGTGCTGCTCCCCACACCCCACGTCCCTCTCCCCCGCTGCAGCGAGCGAATGCACCCCGGTACCTGAACCTCGGGGCCACAGCTCAGGGAACCCTCTGAGCCCTGCAGGAGGCCTCTCCCTGGCCCTCCTGCCTTGGGGGGTGCCGGGGCACCCTGCTGCAGCTGGGCCGGCGTGAACAGCCCCAGCCCTGCCGTGGGTTTGGCGTGACCTCTCCCACATCTTCCATGTGTGAGCACCGTATGGGGCAGCAGGAGCTGCCGGCCACGCAGCACCTGCAGGGTGTCCCTGCCCGACGGCTCCAGGCTCGCTGCAGCCAGCCCTGCCTTTTAGGTAACATCGGATTTAATTTGGAAGAGATGAACTCACATAACCATTTGGCGTTCGCTAGGTTTGTAAAGGCATCCCTTCCCCTCCCGTGGGGCTGGTTTTCATCCCGCTCGCCGCGTGATTCTTCGATCCCTCTCACCCCCGCCAGATCAGAGCATCCTCGAGCTGCGCGTTAGATAACGTGACTGACGCCTGCCTCCCGCGAGCCGCCCCTCTCCCCCGGCTGAGGGCTGCCTTACACAGGGCAACGCTGCCTTTCAGCAGGGTTTTGCGGCTGCTGCTTTAGTTCATTTGTATTTCGATGTATGCACTCTCTGCACTGCATTTATTGGAGAATGCAAAGGCAATTAATTGATTTGATCTCAGGTCTTTTTCCTCTCAAAGCCCTTTTCCCCTGGGAGGGCTGCGGGGAACAGGGAAGGGGTTGTGAGGGAAGTATGATGCTCCTGATGGTGGAAATACAGCTGAGAATATCGATCCTAACCCAGAGAGCCAGAAGACTAAAGAGCCCTAGCAATGGGTTTTAAAATCTCATTACTTTTCATCCAGTGGAACAGTTTTCCAGGGACTATTCCGGTTGCTGCTGCTCGCTGTGCAAACTAAGACTCAGGCTGGGGAAGAGGAGCTAAAGCTGTTCTTCAATGAAAAGAAAATTCCTCTCTCCCCTCGCACTGGTTGGCTCAGCCAAGAGGAGGAGGAGGAGGAGTCCTGGGGCAAGGTCACGTTTCAGCCCTCTGCTCTCTGCACCTCCCCATAAATTCAAGGGCGTTATCTCCTAAGTTGCGGTTTATAGTAATGGCCTTCCTCAAGATACCTCACCACACCAACTCCATCTGGAGGAAGCGGTAGGGTCATTATGGTTTAAGTCCTCTGAAAATGAGTATTTGTTGGAGAATCAGAGGTCCAAGCTTCGCTGGCAAATGCTGGGCTACAAGCCCGCAGCACATCCTCAGAGATGCTCAGCCTCTGCGTTCCCTTGAGTAACAAGAGCAAGATACCTAAATATCTCCAAAGAATTAAAACTTCAGGGCGCATCTTTTTTTACCTCCCACCCACCTCCCAGATGCTTGGAGAGATGGAGAGAAATTCATCTTTACTCCTTCCCTTTCCCAGCTTCACGCTCTGCAAGAGATCCCGAGGCTCTTTGCATAAGGCCCCTGGTGTGAGATTGCAAAGCTCCGGGGTTTCGGGTCCCCATCACCCAGAGACCGGCAGCCGCCACGCGGGGCTCAGCTCAGCCAGCACGGGAGCGCTGGCACCGAGCGGCTCCCGCACGGCAGCAATGGGCCCATAACCCCGGGAAGGGCCACTGGCTCCTGGCCAGCCCCTAGCATCTTGTTTGCCTCCCACATCGCAAAGCCTTCGATACAGCCCAAAGACAACACAAGCAGCTTAGAAAAGCGTTGGGGAAGGCCGGCAGGACAGCTGTGGGCACCCAGAGCCACGGCTGAGGGTGACCCAGCTGGAGCTGCTGCTCGAGCCAAATGCTGCCCGATGTGGCTGCCTTGGGAAGGGCCCCACTTGCCTCCCAGAGCCAGGAAAACCTTGGTGAGGCAGGCGAGCACCGGTCCTCACCATCAAATTGGTTTTGTGACTCCTCAGCCCATAGGCTGCCACCGCTTTACACATCCATTTGTTTGCTTAAACTCCACTGGAGAGCAGCTGAATTCAGGCAAAGCCCATGTGTTGGCTTAACCCCCCCCCGCTCTGTGTTACCCCCCAGCCAGCAGCTCTCTCCTTGTTGGGATGGACACTGGGCTCACCACCACCAGCCAGCAGTACAATTCGTCCTCCCCAGGACCAAGATCTCTCCCCCGGCGCATCCCCATCGCCCCAGCAGCCCCACACCAGCTTCCCACTGGGAGACCGGCAGAATCTGGCTCCCTCTCTACTTCACACTCTCTCCCCCTCTCTGCAGTGGTGGTTGGTGTCTGAGCAGAGTCACCTACACAAATATGTCTTTTCTGAAGGATTTTTTTTTTCCTGTTGTAAAAAAAAAAAAAAAAAAACCCAGTGGAAAAAACCCCAAGTCAAATGAGACGAGAGCAATGGCGAGGAGGCGGCAGAGGTGGGCTCTGCTGTGCCGGTTGGATGCCGAGGCCAGCGCAAACCCACTTTTGAACACGCACACAGCAGTGGTGCAAGAACCGAGCCCCCCCCACGCATCCCCGACAGCGCAGCGGGGTTTGGGGAGCAGCACCCGGCCCCGCACTGCCCATGACGGGCATCCCCGCGGGGGACGCACTGGGGCGGTCATGGGCACAGCCCAGGCACTCGCACCCATGGGTAGACTGGGAGCTTCTGCCAGTTTTAGCCTCCGAGGTGCTGGCGATCGGCGTGTGTCACAGAGACTTTACTCCCTCAGCATTGCTAAAAGGAAAAAAAAAAATAAAAAAAAAAATCTACATTTTGACAGTGACTCATCATCTCCCATTCTGGAATCTGTGGGGTTGTTGCAACCTACACAAGGCAGTTCAGAAAAGCAAAACAATTCTGAATAATAGAGAAGGCAAAAAAAAAAGTTTGAAAATGATGGGTAATTTCTAGCACTCTGCTTCGAGGGTTTAGCTTTGTTTTTCTCATTAGAGCGGTAATCAGGTAATGCACTGGAGCTGCCTTCCAGGGTCTCCCCCCGCGCTCCCCTGGGTTCCCTGCCTCCCTCCATCCTTCCACACCCATGGAGCTCACGGCAGGGAAACGCCCAGCCGCAAACCCGGCTCCCGGGAAGATGCCAGGCTCTCCCAGCCAGGAGGGGGTCGGAAGGCGCAGGGGGCTGCGGTGAGCACGGGGGCCAACACCCTGGTGATGGGCAGCCGGCCACCGATGCCGGGAGCCCTCGCATTGGGCTAGGGAGGAGAGCTCTCATCAGCCTGTCTAAGGAAACCATCCCATGTTTTATCTTTAAACAGTGCATAAACATCGATTTTTATTTTAAAAGGTAATTGGCATTCCTATGATAGCAAAATGAGTGCTGGAGCAGCCAGAACTTGGGTAAATAAGCCATGTGCAAGAAATTAATGAGCTTCACTGATTGAGTTTATCCATTTAAACTAATACAATTCTAGCAATTAAAAAAAAAAAAATAAGTCTTTTGTTTGTTTGCCTGCTCAGAGATGCTGATGATAAGAGACAGGGCGGGAGTTGGAGCCCTGGCCCGATTGAGCATCCCCGCGCCCCAGGCACCGGGATCCCCCTCTGCACAGACACACGGAGGGGGCAGGATCCCGCTCTCGCTCATTTAACAAACGTTTTAGATTCACTTGGGTTAACTGATGAGCCTCCGGGATGGGCTCACCTTCCAGACTCGTCTTCCACGATCAGTAACAGGGGCAGCCGGCTCAGCCCCAGGAGATTCCTGGACCACAAAGGTTTTTACCAGCAGGACATGGGGCAAGGAGCTCTGTGCCCATTTAGGGAAGGATGGCTTGGGTTAATTAATCCCCTTCCCATCACTGCTGAGGACAGGTGCATCCAAAAGCTCTCCACAGGGATCTGCCCATGGCAAGATCTGTCCCCAGGCAAGCGCTTCCCTCCCTGTGTGGATCCTGCTGTCCTTGTCCATGGCAAATGCCATTGACCACTCTGCCCTCCAGCCACAGCTGCCATGTGGTCCCTGCCGCAGACCTTGCCAAGTAACCCTGTCCTCTGCTCGCTGTCACGCACCTCCGTGGGGCTTGATAGCATTTTGGGCAGGGCACAGGGGGGGCTTCATGCCCCCGTGGAACTCTGCAGCTGCACACATCTGGCCAGAGGCACAGTGACCTTGCCTCAGGGAGAGCAGTGTGGAGCCGCTCCCATCCCATCGCCTTCCCAAACCTCACTTTTCCTGCCGGCTCCCCAGGGCCCTGCCCCACAGAGAGGTCTGGCAACTGCCGCCGCGGGAAGAAATCCCCCCCCTCCCCATTTCCCCCCAGGGAGCTGGCGCTCTCTGAGCCGCAGCCGCCTGCCAGACACCCACCCTACAGCAGCGGGGACGTGTCAGAGTAAAGATTTTATCACTGCTTTTTATGCCTTCAGCAAGTTGTGCTTCCTGATCATTTCTGCCTGCCGTATAATGGCTCCTCATTTAACTTGTCAAAATCCATGGCCTTTTCTGTTTCTCTTATTTGGACACAACTTCCACGCATCAAATGATGCCTTTTCCCCTCCTTTGCTCTTTCACTATAATGGTTTTTTTGGTTGTCTTCACTGCTGGTGTACCTCTAGCCTGGCTCCATCACGTTTGCAGCCACCATGCCCCATCAGCTCTCTCTGACCACCTCATGGTTGTGGGGTGCAGGACTAAAGCAGGACTTGTGTCCCTCGCCAGGCTGCTGATCAGCTCCTCCAAAAAGCATCATTCATGGTGTCCACAGCTTCCATTTCTGCATCTCAGGCTGCCCTTCGTGCAGTCTGTGGAATAACTGAGGTCTCCCATGAAGACTGTTCGTCTTCAGCCTCCATGGCCCCTCCAGCGCAGCACTGTGCCTTGGGTCAGCAAACCTCCACACTTCTGCTGTGGGGATCAGCAGCTCCCAAACCTGCCCCAAGAAGGAGCTGGAGGGCATGGCCCCAGAGGGAGGAACCAGGGAGCAACTGAGCCCAACATCACAATGGCGAGAACAAAACTTGGCACGGAAGCTGAAAGCAGCCCTTCAGTTGCCTGCACATCCCGGGCGCAAGCTGGGATAAAGAACAGAAGGATCCAGACTTGCTCATTTGTCAGAGTGGGTTTGTCCCACATGGCATCTCCGAGTCCTTACAGAGACCTGCAGGGCCAGAAAGCTGAAAATCAATGCTAAAGCCTGCCCAGAAGGGATCAGGTGGGAAAAACGAGGGTCGAGGGCATAAAAAACTGGGATCCTCTGTCTGAATTGCTGGCAACTTGCCTAACCAAAGATGGTCCATAGCTACGGGGTGCTCCGCTGCCTGCTTAATGGTTGGACTTGATTATCTTAAAGATCTTTTCCAACCTAAATGATTCTACGATTCTCCTAACCCCGAGCTGCGCCAGAGGCCAGATGATACCAGAGGTGCTTAAGCGTCCATTTATGATAAAGTAGGAGAGAAAGTAGCATTATGAGGGGAAGCTGGAGGTTTCACTTCGCCAGTGTTAAGATGTCCCCCAAATTTCTAAAACCCTATGTAAACGGCCATTTCGTAGCTCTGCAGCGTGGCATCCAGTGCAGGTGAGTGCTCTTTTAGACTCCGCATTGACAGTTGAAGGGGCATGGATCACAGAATTAAAAACTGGTCGCTGCTCAAGTTTAAGCAATCATGGCTTGATTATGCTTCCTACGGGCAGAGGCCAGCCCAAGGCACGAGCACACCTTCCTGGGGCAGAAAACAATAAGCCAAAGCGGCTGGGAGAACAGCCTTAAGCATAAAAGCACGGCTGTGAACAGAGAGCGATTTCCAAGGGTTTTACTCCAAAACCCATAACCACGACAGGAGTTTGCATCAGTTTAAAAGCCACCTGGCTAGTATGTAAACAGCTATAAAAATAAAAACATGACCAACCAAAAGAAGTAAGGAAATATTCATAACTCTGACTACGCAGCAGCAACTAGAAATTGTAGAGCACAGATAAAGGACACAAACAGGCAAATACCCATCAAAACACCTTTCCCCAATGCATTAGGATGAGCAACAGCAGAAAGGAGCAACGCTATCGCCCTTTACCAAACCCAAACGGCAGAAGCATTAGTCACGGGACCGAGAAACATTAAATAACTGTTATTACAAGCGCCACATTTCATACACAGCGTATTCGCATCCCAAAGCTTAAAGATACTGAAGGAGCTGAGCGAGCAATTAGCAGTGATGCTTAATGCCTTGCCAGGACGCTCCCGAGGACTGGGGGGATGGAGATGCCCAGC
>NW_009258618.1:523687-526140 GCF_000687185.1 Egretta garzetta | reverse complement strand
ATTCCTTCGACTGCTCCAGGTGCTGATGGCACAAGTAGGGTGACTTGGGACAAGGGGACAGGTGACGGGCACAGGGCAATGAGGTTGCCGGACGCCAAATTTGCTTCAGTGCAACCGATAGCAGAAGCACTGGCGGTGGGGGCCTGGTGCCGGTGAGCGCAGACCCCAAGCTCAGGCAGCCCAGCAGGCAGGCGGGGGACGCTGAACATGACGGCCAAAAGAGCTACCCTGGGGCTTTGATGCAGAGCAGCCTGGGGTAACCGCTGCAAAGTTTCATTCCCTATTTCAAGGTGAAGCAGCTGCTCAAATTTGCGACTGAGACCACGGCCCATTTTTCAGTGCTGTTAAAAAATCTGGGGCAGGTTCAAAGCAGCTGAGGGCTCAGAAGGTGGGCTGTAAAGAGCCCGATGGGCAAGCAAGCGGATCCCCCCGCGCCCTCCCCACAGCCTGATCTCAGCCCAGCACTGCAGACGCCAAATTGCATTCAGGGCAGCGAAAAGCAAATAATTTTCCAAAAGCAGCCCCCCAGTGCAGAATATCAAGGCTAAAAATATGTAAATCGCCATGGAAAGCGCCATCAGAGCTTGAGTTGCCAAAAGGCAATTCTGAATTTCTGAACTTGCTGCACAAGGCATTAAAAAGGTCAGTATTTCTGAAATAAGGATCTTTACAAATAAACACATCTGCTGAGGACTCGGTGAGTCACGCCGGAGCGGAGCACAGAGCATTTCCAAACTAATGCTTTTGACAGGCCACGAGCAGGGCGATCTTTTCATGTTTACAGTTCATCAATAGTCTTTACAGCTGCACAGTCAATCTTTAAAGCACATTTAGCCCGGGAGGAGGCTCGGCAGGTTGTTTTCCTTGCAAAAGTGATATTAAATTTTTTTTCTTTCCCCCTTCCTCTTTTATAGCATTGATTTGAAGGTAAGTATTTGAACTTCAAATATAGGACTGCCACTCAAGCACCTGCCTTTTTTTAAAATATATATATACACACACACACTTCTGTCACATCTCCCTAACGATATAAATATTTGAAGTTTTCAGCCCATGCGCTAAAAAGGACTCGATCCATCAAAGCCTGTTTATTTCAGGGAATTCAGTGGGCATCGTGCAGCACGTTTGCTGTCGCAGGAGCGGGGGGTGCTGGCACCCCACGGCCGCCAGCTCCCCGCTCTCCCCCACCCAGCTGCCCCCAGGCTTGCTCCGCTCAGCATAACCCAGGGGCCGGGGGCCGGCCCAGCCCTGCTCGCCACCACGAGTACCGGAGCGCATCCAGCGCCGACGGATTTAGCTCACTGCCTGCCGGGAGGCAGAGCCGCCTCCTCACCATCTGCGGGAGGGGAAGAGAGCCCCGGGAAGCCGGTTCCAACGCCCCAGATGGGGAAAAGCGATATTCAAGAGTAGCACCGTAGTTTCACTCATGGCTTTTTTTGGGAGAACAAGAAGGGACCATCCTATAGACTGAGCATTCGGAGAGGACTTTGCTGGTGAATGAGCGAGCAATGGCAACCTTGCCTTCCCCGTACAAGAAATGAAAGATGCCTACCTAGGCCCTGGTGAGCTTTCCAGAAGCTCAGAGCAACTCCCACGGCACAGCCCTCACTCTGCCCCTCTGCCTTTGGGAGGGCTTTGCCATTGGAAACTCCTTAACGCTGTCATCATCCATCAATTTGGGATTTCACAGCACCAGAGACCCCCCCCCCCAACACATTGCAACCCGCTTTCCCAGACCCTTGAAACGCCCTCCTGCCCGCAGGCAGCATGGGGGACTCCTCTGTTTAAGGCTCTCGCTTCCCCTGCCCATGACGCAGCTCCAGCGCTTGCGGGCTCTGCGTTCGATACCCACGGGGCAGGGAACAGGACTGCACTGACAGCCACAAGCCTGCTCTGCTTTCACGCGGGTCAGACCTGGGCAAAGTGCCACACAGGTCCCCAAGCTGCTCAAACCAGTACCTGGGCCACAAGCCAGCCTCACCTTCCCCCAGCTTCCCCAATCTGGCCCAAAACACAGAACACTTCACTAGAAAAACTCTGGGGCTTCAAAATGACCCCAGCTCCCACACGGCTCTGCCCTTCTAGGAGGTAGCAGCACCCAAACAGAGATTTGAAAGGGGGAGAGAAGAAAAACATACAAGACCCTGAGATGGATGGGCAAGCAGATAGCTTCACGGCTCAGGCCAGAGCTTTCCATCTCCTTCCTATTTTGCATTAAATCACGTGGAAGAGCGAGGCCCCCACCCGCCTGCCAGTGAGGCCAGGCGATGCTTTGCCATCAGCTGGAAGGACAGCAGGGCCGTGCCCCATGGCACAGCACAGAGCACTGGAGGGGTTTCCCCATGGGATTCTCCCCAGCACTTAGGAAGCCTCACCAGGACCTGCACGACACAGGTTGCCTGCGCTGCCCCAGCTCTGCCAGCACTGGACCCCCAGCACCTACCCGGGGCTGG
>NW_009258618.1:517755-522328 GCF_000687185.1 Egretta garzetta | reverse complement strand
CCCAGCCCAAAGCCTGCTCTGCTTTCACGCGGGTCAGACCTGGGCAAAGTGCCACACAGGTCCCCAAGCTGCTCAAACCAGTACCTGGGCCACAAGCCAGCCTCACCTTCCCCCAGCTTCCCCAATCTGGCCCAAAACACAGAACACTTCACTAGAAAAACTCTGGGGCTTCAAAATGACCCCAGCTCCCACACGGCTCTGCCCTTCTAGGAGGTAGCAGCACCCAAACAGAGATTTGAAAGGGGGAGAGAAGAAAAACATACAAGACCCTGAGATGGATGGGCAAGCAGATAGCTTCACGGCTCAGGCCAGAGCTTTCCATCTCCTTCCTATTTTGCATTAAATCACGTGGAAGAGCCCATCCTGCTGCCATTGAAGCCAGGCGATGCTTTGCCATCAGCTTGAAGGACAGCAGGGCCGTGCCCCATGGCACAGCACAGAGCACTGGAGGGGTTTCCCCATGGGATTCTCCCCAGCACTTAGGAAGCCTCACCAGGACCTGCACGACACAGGTTGCCTGCGCTGCCCCAGCTCTGCCAGCACTGGACCCCCAGCACCTACCCGGGGCTGCCCCCATGGGTTCACTCCCCCATTTTCAGCTCAGGCTCAGTGCCCAAGACCCACCACTCTGCTCAGGGTGTCCCTGCAGCCCTTTTAATGGGTCTGTCCCACCTGCAGCCTAGCAGCCCCAGCCCGGTTAACGCTCATGGTGTGCACCTGCCTTGCTCCTGGGGAGGCACCCACAGTTTTGGCTATAGGAGATGGTGAAAGCCTGCGGGGATGGGGCAGCCTGTGCAGCTGGGGTCCAGCCCCCGTGTATGTTGGGCTACTGGCATTTGCTTCCCATCCCTTGCCTGCTCCCACTGCTGCCAACTCCCTCGGAGCATGGCGCTTTCTGCAGGAGCCGTGTTTGTTACCTGCCCTGGGTGCTGCATTCGTTACCTGCCCTGGGTGCTGTGTTCGTTATCTGCCCTCGGTGCTGTGTTCGTTATCTGCCCTGGGTGCTCAGCACGTGGCCTCCAGCCTCATTCAACTCCCCTGCTGCCAAAAGGGAGCTATTCCCATTCCACGGGCTCCCCGCTCGGCTCCAGCAGCTCGGCAGTGTCTCAGAGGCTCCTCCAGCTCCAGCGCTGAGCCGGGGCAGATGATGCTATCCCCAATTTAGGGATGGGTAGTGGAGGACTGGAGAGATGCAGATCATCCAGCGTCTGCTCGTTTTGGGTGCTCAGCTGGAGCTGTGCGGAGCCTGGGATTTCACAGCCCTGGAAATAGGCTCCGCGCGGGAGGTGGCGGCGTGCTGCCCAGCCAGCTGAAAGCGCTGCCAGAGCCTGCGCTGTGAGTGGGGCTTAATTACGGCGAAACCCGGACCCCAAGGAACAAAGCTTCGGGATGCCAATGGGACATTCCACTTCTCCTGTTCTCTGGAAGACGTTTCCTCATCCCAGAGGGGAGATCTGTCCAAATTGAAAAAGCAAATAAATTTCTAAAGGTGTGACTGAACTCAAAAGCCCTTGCTTAAGACGTGGGGCTGCTTCCAAGATCCTCCAGTGAGCGGCACAGACACCATACCTGACGTACGCACCGGGATGCTGCAGTTCTACGCATGCCGCTCGCACATACCAGACGCCCGTGCCAGACGTGACCACTGCGTGTTCGAATGGGCAGAGAGGGCCCTTCTGTTGCAGTGGTCCCATGCCCCACTCTGCCGCACCATATCGCACTTTATTGCACCATATCGCACCCTACTGCACTGTACGGCACCATATTGCATGGCACGACACCGTATCGCACCGTAATCACACCATATCGCACTGTATTGCACCATATTGCACCGTACCACACTGTACAGCACCATATCGCATTGTACGATACCGTATTGCACTGTATTGCACCATATCGCACCATATTGCACCATATCGCACCGTACCGCACCATACTGCACCGTACCGCACTGTACAGCATCATATCGCACTGTACGACACCGTATCGCACTGTATTGCACCATATCGCACCATATTGCACCATATCGCACCGTACCGCACCATACTGCACCGTACCGCACTGTACAGCATCATATCGCACTGTACGACACCGTATCGCACTGTATTGCACCATATCGCACCATATTGCACCATATCGCACCGTACCGCACCATACTGCACCGTACCGCACTGTACAGCATCATATCGCACTGTACGACACCGTATCGCACTGTATTGCACCATATCGCACCATATTGCACCATATCGCACCGTACCGCACCATACTGCACCGTACCGCACTGTACAGCATCATATCGCACTGTACGACACCGTATCGCACTGTATTGCACCATATCCCGGGGCTGCCCCCATGGGTTCCCTCCCCCATTTTCAGCTCAGGCTCAGTGCCCAAGACCCACCACTCTGCTCAGGGTGTCCCTGCAGCCCTTTTAATGGGCCTGTCCCACCTGCAGCCTAGCAGCCCCAGCCCGGTTAACGCTCATGGTGTGCACCTGCCTTGCTCCTGGGGAGGCACCCACAGTTTTGGCTATAGGAGATGGTGAAAGCCTGCGGGGATGGGGCAGCCTGTGCAGCTGGGGTCCAGCCCCCGTGTATGTTGGGCTACTGGCATTTGCTTCCCATCCCTTGCCTGCTCCCACTGCTGCCAACTCCCTCGGAGCATGGCGCTTTCTGCAGGAGCCGTGTTTGTTACCTGCCCTGGGTGCTGCATTCGTTACCTGCCCTGGGTGCTGTGTTCGTTATCTGCCCTGGGTGCTCAGCACGTGGCCTCCAGCCTCATTCAACTCCCCTGCTGCCAAAAGGGAGCTATTCCCATTCCACGGGCTCCCCGCTCGGCTCCAGCAGCTCGGCAGTGTCTCAGAGGCTCCTCCAGCTCCAGCGCTGAGCCGGGGCAGATGATGCTATCCCCAATTTAGGGATGGGTAGTGGAGGACTGGAGAGATGCAGATCATCCAGCGTCTGCTCGTTTTGGGTGCTCAGCTGGAGCTGTGCGGAGCCTGGGATTTCACAGCCCTGGAAATAGGCTCCGCGCGGGAGGTGGCGGCGTGCTGCCCAGCCAGCTGAAAGCGCTGCCAGAGCCTGCGCTGTGAGTGGGGCTTAATTACGGCGAAACCCGGACCCCAAGGAACAAGACTTCGGGATGCCAATGGGACATTCCACTTCTCCTGTTCTCTGGAAGACGTTTCCTCATCCCAGAGGGGAGATCTGTCCAAATTGAAAAAGCAAATAAATTTCTAAAGGTGTGACTGAACTCAAAAGCCCTTGCTTAAGACGTGGGGCTGCTTCCAAGATCCTCCAGTGAGCGGCACAGACACCATACCTGACGTACGCACCGGGATGCTGCAGTTCTACGCATGCCGCTCGCACATACCAGACGCCCGTGCCAGACGTGACCACTGCGTGTTCGAATGGGCAGAGAGGGCCCTTCTGTTGCAGTGGTCCCATGCCCCACTCTGCCGCACCATATCGCACTTTATTGCACCATATCGCACCCTACTGCACTGTACGGCACCATATTGCATGGCACGACACCGTATCGCACCGTAATCACACCATATCGCACTGTATTGCACCATATTGCACCGTACCACACTGTACAGCACCATATCGCATTGTACGATACCGTATTGCACTGTATTGCACCATATCGCACCATATTGCACCATATCGCACCGTACCGCACCATACTGCACCGTACCGCACTGTACAGCATCATATCGCACTGTACGACACCGTATCGCACTGTATTGCACCATATCGCACCACATTCCACCATATCGCACCATACCACACCATATCGCACCGTACGGCACCATATCGCACTGTACCACACTTTATCGCACCGTACCGCACCCACTGCTCGTCCCCTGGGGCCGAGCGCTTCCTGCCTGCAGACGGGCTGCGCTGCGGGAGCGCGGCTCAGGGGTGGAGGCGCTGACACGTCTGTCTCTCGCTTCAGCCGCCAGCGAGCGAGGACAAACAGGGAAGCCATACGGCATGCGTCTGTAGGGATGCACGGGAGCTCAGCCAGGGGGTGCCTCTGCCCCGGGGGGACGAGCTGGTGGCCCCTGCCCGGGAGCGGGGACCTGCGCTTCTGCTGCTGCCGGCTGAGGCTGGGGGGGAGCAGCAGCTCTCGCGCTTCCCACAGCAGCAGTGGGAATGGGGGTAGGCTGGGGCCATACGCAGAGTGGGTGTTATTTAGAACTATTATTATTACTTGAAATTATTTATAACGCGCACACCGCCTCCCCCTGGCCTTGCTGCCGCCCCGTGCCCTCGCCGGAGCGCGCTCCGACTGCTCGGTGACAGAAGCAGGAGACCCGGTTCCCGCTTGCCCCCAGCTAAGAGGTCTCACGCCCTGGGCTGCAGCTTTCCCGCGTCCCACGAAAGGCGCAGTCGCTCTTGTCCCTCTTCAGCCTTTCACGTTGGAGGGAAGGCCAAAGACTAATGCATAGAAAACACTTTCATCCTTGGCTGAAGCGTGCTAAGGAATGACAAGAGATTCTCCTGGCGCGGAGAGAAGGAGCCTCGGGGCTGCGAGAGGCTTCCAGACACCGTGTCGGCAGCCTGCC
>NW_009258618.1:509278-517540 GCF_000687185.1 Egretta garzetta | reverse complement strand
TGACCGTGACCTTTCCCAGCCAGGCAGGCAGCCCCAAGGTCGGGGTCGGGCAGGAGGCGGCCCAGGGGAAGGCAGCCAGTGAAGTCTTGCAGCCCTTGCTGCGTTCACGCGGTGATGTCGTGTGACGCAACCGACGATGCTGATGCATCAAAGCACTCCGACAGTTGCAAAACCCAGCGGTATGTTGGTCTTGAAGACACAGCTGAGCACCGGCCAGCCTGTCCCGAGGGGCGCCTGCTCCCTTGTCAGGAGGGAGCCAGGGGGGACAGAGGTGCCACCACCCCTGGGGCCAGGGCCTGAGTGGCTCGGTGAAGGTGCCAGGAGCAGAAGCCAACGCTGATTTTAAGAAGCTGAAACCCAGAATACTTAGTCGCTTGTTGGTAGCCTCTTTGGGGGTTGCTTTCCCCTCCCTTTCTGATTCCAGGCGCGACCTGAGAGTGAAGGTACAATTAGGGGACAATTCCAAAATCACTGGTGAAACTGGAAATGTGAGCGAGGCCCAAACACCAACATCACCCACGACACCACCTTTTGTCACTGCTTTCCCCCGCCCAGGTCCCACGGGGTGCACTGTGAATGCCAACACCCCCACAGGCTCTCAGCGGCCCCCAGCAGGGCCGGCGGTCGCACCCCCCCACACACCTCCCTGTGCCCACCCCGTGGGCTCCTGTCCCAGCCCAATTCTCCTCCGTCCATACAAACCGCTTGGCAAAAAGCAAACGCACAGGGCCCCCAGCGAGGGCGGTGGGATGGCAGCGAGGTGCCGCTCCCGCGCCTGCCCTCCGCCTTCCCTTGCCTGCCTTATCGTTTCTGTATGACTCTGTTTGGATGATAAAATAACACAGGTCCTAATAACCCGGTGTGGGAAGGGCTAAGCCGTCCCCTGCAGCCCGACAGCGCCAGGTCTGTCTACAGATTGCGGTGTCAGGAGATAAGAAACAGGCAATATCTGAGAAAATCATCACGCAATATCACCCGTCCAGCAGCCACAATCGTTTCTCCTGCCTCTCCCCACCATGACTATGAAAACCCCTGATATTTTCAAGCTTGTCAAATGCAGTCACTCACTCGCCATGCAAGTGGGTTTTGCAAGGGTTAGGGAGACGAGCAGAGCCCACCGCATGTTCCAAAAGGGAGCAAAATCCTGTTGTGAGAAGACCTTTCCACCTCTGCTCCTTTGGGCAAGCGAGCCGTGGGGCGGCGGCGGCCCCGGCACAGGGAGGGCAGCAGCAAGAGCGTGGCCGAAGCACCGGGGAAAGGTGGGATGGAGGGAAGGAGGGTGGCAGTTTCAGCTTTAACATCCTTGTCAACCCCTGGAACTGCGACGGTGGTTTAATGATGGCGACTCAGCCCTGCTGCCGAGGCTGCCTGCCATGGAGCGCGGTGAGGATGGGGCACCCGCCCCTGGGACCCCGATTGCCAACAACATGCAAACAAATGCAAAGCATCAAGCCGCTGTAAGAGCAACTCAATTACAATCTGGCCCTTTTGCCGGTGCTGGCCCAGAGGCAGAGGCACTAAGGGGAGCCCGGCTGGGTTTTCTGGTCCTGCCAAAGGCAGCTGGCTCTCCACTGGTGGTGAAGGAATGCAGAAATCCCACTTGGTCCTCGTGTTTCTCCAGAGACCACAGAGCCAACAGAATATCTACTGTGCCAGCTGCCCTGTATCCCTCACAACCTCGGGCAAGCGAGGGACTGGATTGGGCAAGCGAAGCCATCGCTCAGCAGCTTTACCTAGGAAAGGCCGTGGCCAGGCGGAGCTGTGCTGCTCACCCGGTAGCGTGCCTCCGCTCCAGGGAGCCACCATGAGCATTGATGCACTTCTGTCTCCGACTCCAAAGGACACAGGGCAGTTTAAAGCGCGAAGCATACCCTGGCCTGAACTCTTCCTTCTGAAGATACTGCTAAATATCCGCTGCAAGTAGCTGGTTAAAAGCTAACACAAATGTGAAATAATAAAATTCCGGAAAGCATCCCCGAGTGCCCTGACCCACCGGCTCATGACACAAGCAGTGTTTTACGCCAGGGGTTGTGTAACAGATCTGCTGCGCGGCGCCACAGCCCGCTGCTCCTCCATGGCACAGCCTGCGGAACCTCTCCCCCCCGGCACCGCCGCAGAGCTGTCAGCACGCACAAGCCGAGGGAGAAGACACCGATTGTCACCCCGGCACCGTCATTCTTTATCACAGCAGGTGTCTTCTTAATCAAAGACAGATCTGGAGATGCCCGCTGCTGCACTCCCCCCGGGCGAGCCACGGCTCATCGCAGCCCGAGTGGTGGGGCTGCACAGAGCGAGCAGCAATGGATGCATTCCCGGGGGGCCTCGCCCCAGAGAAAAGCTGCAGAAAACCTTTGGTGCTGAGCCTGAAGTGGCAGCCAAAGCAAACCCACCCATGAACCCCTAGGAAGGGACGTGAAACCCCCCTCTCCACACCAAGCACTAACCGATACGCAGGCAAGCACCAGCTTCAAGGAATCTGCCTCCAAGTGTTGTTTAAAAACTTGAAGTGAGTTTTAGCTGTCATAGGACAGGCGCAGCCCATACTGACAGGGCACAGGACAATGGGTGGGAACCCTCCCTGGTTCCTCCGATGTCGCAAGAGCGTGGGGAAAACCCTCGCCGAGCATGCAGCCCCCCGCTTGCACCCCATCTCCCTGCAGGTGCTTCAGAGTGACTCAGTAAGCAGGGTGGGAACCCTTCCCCTCGGACGTCTTTGACTAACTCCCCCCCAGCACCTATCAGCGCTGATATGCACCAATGACGGAGCATACGAAGGCTCTGCACCCTGCCAGCGCCCGGCCGTGAGTCAGCCAGAGGCACTCGTGGGCAAGGTGAGCAGGGATTAACCTCCCCCCCCAGCTGAGCGGGACCCCTCAGGCAGCGGCTGAGCAAAACCACCTGTACTTGTGGGTTAGCACATTCATATGATCTTAACAGCAATTTTGATTTTCCTGGAAAAGGAGGTTAACGCCTATTTATGAACTGCACACTGCGTCAATTAAAAACCCGTGGTGAAATCCATGTGCAACGTAACGGCCAAGATGCGAGAAGCTCTGAGGATGTGGCAAGTCCCACTGCATCTCATCCCAAATAGCACAGGCAATTGAAGAGCATCACAGGGCTCCACACCTGGACCGTCATCCCGAGCCATGGTGCCGAAGAGCAGCACGGGGTCCGGGTGGCATGTGCTAGTGGGGAGGGCAGGGTCTTCACCCTGTGAACCAGCGATAGGGGTGCTGTGTCCCTTCACAGGAGCCACAGAAGAGCCGAACACTCATGAATCCACCCTGCCTCACATTACAAAAGGCAAAACTCATGCAGAGAGATGGGAAGCGATTTACCAAAGGCCACGTAACTCTCGGCAGCGGAGCCAAGTGTCTCTCCCCACTCCCTGGCTGCTCCCAGCAAACAGCACCTGCTAGCACCTCTCGGCCAGCCCCCCACCTCTCTGGGGACCGGGATGAGGGGGATCCGGCATCAATCCATGGGGCATCCTCCCCCAAACCACAGCTACGCTGCCAGCCACCAGCCCCAGCAGCAGGGCTCGCAGCCTTCATTAGCCATCCCTAATTATTTCCAGCCGTAATGGAGATAGTGACCTTGCATGGGGAAAAAACCCACTTGAGCCTCATTCAAATTCAGACTTCCACCTCTATTAAACAGTAACAGCTCTTGAGATGACAGACTCTGCACCACGCCTATGCAGCAATAAAATGCCTGTTTCTGAGCTGTTCACAGCATACATTTTACTCATCACGTGCTGCTCACAGGCAATGTGGGAACCAGCTCTCTACACCACCCCAGAAGAGGGGATTTTGGTCCAGATAAATGCTGCAGCATCCCAGGAGGGTAAATTCTGCACACACCCCCCTTCGGAGCGATGGTTTCTCAAAGCAGGGAGCTGGAACACGGCTCCTCTCCAGACACCTTCCGAACAGCAGCGAGACCCGAAGGCGTAGCCCCAGCTGGCAGCGGCCTGGGACCCCTCTCTGGCCAGAAGGAATTTTAGGGCTATTGGCATTTGGCCACGTGCCAGAAGAACCTGGGGCTGGAGCAGACGGAGGTTGCGGTTAGCCTCATTTCCACCTCCACACTAATTAACGCTTGTTCAATACACCCTCCACCAAGCTGGGGTTCGGGGATTTCCTCAGGCAGAGGTTATGCCTGGGCCATCATAGGTGACCCCTCGCAGGGCCGCATGCTCAAGGCGTTTGTTGAATCCTGTTTTGACTCCAGTGACACAGCTGACCCCGGTGCCTGCCCCTCCTCAGCGCTGTCCTGGTGGAAAGGCTTTCGGGGGCTGGAGGGGAAGGGCTGCTAAACCTGCACCAGATATTCTCAAACGAATAACTGGTCCCTCCTTACCTTCACTCACCACTGTCATCTTAGATGTCTCCATCGTTCTACTTTCCATCACACCAGTTAACGCGATGCCTCCCAGCTCTCATGTAATGAAGAGCAAATAAGCATTCCCCATTCACCCCCCTGACCGCCCACACTGTTACAGCGTCCTGCCTCCCCCTCCATCGCCTCCAGCCCATGCCCATGGTCCCCACCCACACGGCCATCACCCCAGGGATCTCCTGGTGGTGGTGCCGAAGCCAGCGAGCATCCCCAGGACAGACCCATGTGGGGTGGCATCAGCGCAAGGCGGCTGTGCGGGGGCTGTCGGGCTGGAGCAGCCACCCGCCAGGGAGGTCAGTGTGGCTGCGTACCGAGCCGCAGCAAAGACGCCGGCACCGGCGCCGCTGGCAGCATGTGGACCAGGAGAGCTGGACCAGGAGTGCCGTGGAGAAGTGTTCAATTGCAAGAGGGGTTGTTGATGAGAATCTATTACAGACACCAACCAGACAGAGGAACAGGATGAGCAGCTCCTTAAATACCTACCTATAATGAGCAGCGAGAAAAAGTGCTCTATCATGGATGATTGCAATCTCAGGGACATTTGCTTGGCGCTTTTAAAAATTAAAGATAATAACTTTCTAACAGAAACAATATTGCTGTCACCTTGGGGAAATTCTCTGCTTGGCCTCACTCAGAAGGACTGAGAGGAGCTGAAAGCCGGGGAAGAGCTGGTGGCTGTCCAGGGGCAGCCGCTTCCAGCCCAATTTAACACCTTCGGTGCAAACCAAGCTCAGCTCAGCGGAGCCAAAAGCAACCATGGACAAAACTGACCGCGGGAAAAGTGTAAATGGAGAAACACGATTGCTCCTCAGGAGCATGGGCAGAGTGCTTCCCTGGCCCCCCACGCCACGTCAGGCCTGCTGGAAGGGGGACCGAACATTGCAATGGAAAACTAAAATTTGGGGCTTTTCATAGAATGGTTGAGGTTGGAAAAGCCCTTTAAGATCACCAAGCCCAACTGTTCCCCTAACCCTGCCATCCCACCACTAAACCCTGGCCCTTGATATTGGAAGTAGCAGTTAGGACACGCACGTGGCTGATCAGGGAAGCAAATGGGATCAGTTAAAATAAATCTGCAACCAAAGGGTTTAAAGCAAAACAAGGAGGAATTCCTCAGCCACGTTGGAAGAAAGAGGCTTTCCCACTGATGTAAATCGCTACCGAATCAAGACGATGCAGCTGTCAGTCATGAAGCAGAAGAGACACACAACTATTTATTCAGCGGATACTTCTGTTCTGTACTTGGAGACAAACAGGCTCCTGTGTTCCGCCAGGAGTTCGGGAGGATGCTAAACAGCCGCTATTAAGTGTAAACATGAAATCGGGAGGACTAGAGCACGTTCTCCCAGGAGTGTTCAAAGCACAGGCGGAGAAGTTTTCTGAAGGTCTGAAATGGATTTTAATAAACCTCGTCATTCTGTTGCATTTCTAGAAGAGAGGCAAAGCTGGTTTAATGTTTAATCAGACCGTGCCATGAGCAAGGGTGACGGGCAATGGCGGGAGCTGCATCCCCAGCATCGCCCGTGGGTCGCCGAGGTGGGCAGCGGCGGGGAGGGACCGGAGATAAATGTCAAACAGCCTGGTGGAAAATAGATTTCTCAAACTTCATAAATTAGTCTTGATACAGTTACAAATTCAGTGGATAAAGGAAATCAGTAACATAATGCACTTAGGGTTCCACAGGGTATTTGATTTAGCATTCCTGAAGAAGGAAAAGACCAGTATTATGCAGAATCAACAGCGCTTTATTATGGGGTCTGGGAGGCAGATTGCAGGGATTGCACATGCTCATCCGATGGGGTATTTCTACATGGGATCGCCTGTTACCGGAACCGCGTTGAGCTGTAATGACGTCCTTATTGAGAGTGTTAAAGAAAACATGAGATAATTGTGGGTAAAAGAGGCAAATGGCAGAGATTATTTCTTACGTTCAAAAGAAGTTTGAGGTGTTCATTCTTTTTCCCCGTGCAGCAGCTGGCCTGGGGACATGGCAGAGTCACCCGCAGCTGAAGCCTCCGGAGCGAGCACCTGTCTCAAAGGCACCAGGAGCCACGCAGGAGCTGCAGGTCAGGCGCAGAAACAGCTCGGCAGGGTCCTGCGGGCTGTGGGGGCCAGCTGACGATACGCGGAAGTTTAGGTTTTAATCTGGACAGGATCGCCCCAAAAAAGGCCATAACCCAAGAAAAGCGCTCCAGGTTTGGCAGGGAGGTATTGGCGAAGGCTGCGCTGATGCTGTTGAGGGGGGGGAAGCTGGAAGGGCGGACCGGGACAGGTCCAAGTGGGACAGCTCGGCTGAAGCGTGGCTCTGGGTCCCCACATCCTCATGCAGCTGCAGGCAGGCGCATCCTTTGCAAACCGTGCCCCCTGTCCTCTGCAAACTGGGCCCCCACATCCTCTGCAAAACGGGCCCCGTCCCACCCCAGCCAAGGATGCCCCAGCAGCAGGGACGGCCAGACGCCGTGCATCCTCCGGGAAGCAGGCAGGCAGAGCAACACTCGTGGTCCTCCAGAAATGACAGAGCGCTTTATCATGATGAAGGAGGAAAGGGAAAGTACCACATTGCCTTCAAATATGGTATTTCAAGCAGCCTTGGCCAAATTTTCTGCCAGTTTCAGCTCTGCACGACGCCATGGAGCCAGTCCCAATCTATACCACGCAGCAGGAAGGACAAGGAGGCTCCCTGCATTTAATGATGCTGAATTTAATTAAGTTTGATGAAAACCAAAGTTCTTTTACTTGCTTAAAACCAACACAAGCCTAAGCAGCTATTTCTCAACGTCAGCTTTCTCCCTGAAGTGCCGTACGTTTCCCTACCTTTTGTATTCACAGGGAAGTCACAGAGCAAAACAGCTGATGATAAACAGCCAGCGGGGGACGCGCAGCGACAAATGCCGGTCATGTTTGAGCGGGAAGTACAAGACGACACCTACTAAGCATTTGCATATTGTAAAAGTGATAATTAGAATCCAAACGTTGCAATATAAAGCAGAGGCTACCCTAGCACAGCAGCCTGGGGACGCCTGCCCAGGCTCCAGCTATTGAGTCAACCACTAATTTGTGTTCTCCAGCGTGGGTGTCTCTACATAGGTCTGCGGCGGCTTCATTCAAGATTTATCCGCTCTCGCCTATGGGCTTTTGACGCTCACGTGGTGCGAGCGGCTCCCACGCAGGCGCTGCGCGCGTGTGACTGACAGGGATTTAAAGAGCATCTGCGACGGAGCGTGCACCCCGCGCTCACGTCGGTCATTTTAATCATCCGCCGCACACACGCAGCCAGACGAGCGACTGGAGCTCGCCACTTAATTCCTCCGTTGTTACACACATTAAACCCCCGTTAGTGGCGGAAAGTTCAAGGCCAAGGCGCTTCCCGATGGGCAGAGCTCAGCGCTACAAGCATCTTCTGCACCACACTCATTCCTAGCACAGGACGATAAAGTCCAACCTTTGTTTTTCAAGGCAGATGCAATGAGTGCACAGAGCTCAGAGGCCCAGCCGGCAGGAATCAGGCAGGACCTGCTGCACGTAAAAGTACTGGGTGCAGGGGCTCAGTTGGCGGACCAAGCGGCTGTGGCACTGATCCTCAGCACCAGGGGGGCTCGGCCCCCGCTGCAGCTCTGGCCTTCCTCGGCAGGGAAACGTGTGTGAGCTCTGCACAGCTTGGCCGGGGGAAGTTTTCCCTTCCCAGCATCGCATCGGTTAACAGCCTGCGAGACACCAGCTCATTTCTCCAGCAAAATTCAGGAGGGTGACGAGCAGCACTGCCGCAGCCCCCCAGCACCATCGCAGCACCCCCACGTGCTCAGCCTGAGCGCTGGCTGGGACCCTCCCCGCCCGGCCGCTGGCTCGGTGACGTGTGCC
>NW_009258618.1:508363-509254 GCF_000687185.1 Egretta garzetta | reverse complement strand
GAGCAGCCCCGGCACGGCACCGTGCAGAGCCCCGGCAGCTGCCGGAGCAGAGGCCCAGGGGGAGAACGTGCAGCGGGGAGCGCCGGGCCCCACGGTGAGCACGTGCCCCGCTGCTCCCAGCCCCAGGCCCAGGCTCGGGGCGATGGACTGTGATTCAGCTCTGAGCTCTGGCATGGCACTGTTAAGCCCTTTCCTGGGTGTGCTGTGCCCAGGAGACCGGGGCCTCACTGGCTCCTTCCAAAGCAGTGATTTATTGCAGCAAGGGAAACATAAAACATTCGCTGAAAAAAAAAACAGCCAGCAAACCCAAGAATTTTGGAAATTACTCATGCCTCCAGTGATCCCATCTTTCACAGCCCTGGCTGCTGCCTCCCCGGCTCCCTCAGCCCAAGAGGGGAGACAGATTATCTCAAATTATTTATTATAGAATTAGAGCCTGATCCAAACCCTCCTTGAATCAATAAGAAAGCTCCGACTGCCTTCACTGGGTTTAGGACCGAGCACCGGGAACAGACAGGGTATTTCTGCATCTGTGGCCGTGACTCACCGAGAACTTTCCAAGGTGGAGGGAGCAGCTTGGCCGCTGCGGCTCGCTTGCCCCCATGGTCGGAGGTGTCGCTCCGGGGCTGGGGGAAGCCTGAAGCCCCCGGGACCCCGCAGGACAGTGGGGCAGCCCCCCCCCCAGGCACGCAGGACACCAACTGCTGCCGCTAATTTTCAAAGTTACAGCCCAGTGTGATGCCATCAGCCACTTTTTGCTGCGCAGGTACCAGCACCTGCCTGCGTTCAAGCTCGTGTTTAAGCACAGCTTAAACTGTTGCTCGTATAAACCTAAACCAGTAACCTTGGGTCAAAACCGCCCCCAAAGCGCGGCCTGTGCTGCAGGAGGGC
>NW_009258618.1:500844-506806 GCF_000687185.1 Egretta garzetta | reverse complement strand
TGGGTGCTGAGCACTGGCTGAGCCCCGTGCTCCCACGGAGCCGGGGGGGAACACGTCACCTGGGATGCCCCAGCCCCTGCCCACACTGAGGCCGAGCCCAGTTTTTACCACCAGCCCAAGCACTGTGACAGACCAACATCAGCACGGGTGCCAGCAAACAGCCGTGGTACCTGGGGTGCTTCCCACATCACCCTCCCTGTTTGCCACCAGTTCGAACCCTCACTCTCTGTGCCTCTCTGCTGTCTCCTCATCTCAAACATTTTTGCAGCCAGTTGGAGGAGCTTATGACTCATGTGACCTTTCAAATAAGCCCTATAATATACCCACCTCTTAAATTAATAGTCTTTTAAGGGCTACGGGTGAGACAGAAGAGCACATGATTTACCTGATAGTGTGTACTTCCACAGCTTGCATCTGTATGCACTCACATGTAAATACTAGCAAAATGCAAACAGAAAATTACGAAGGTTACCAAAACCTCAGGTACTGAGAAATTAAGAAGTGTGAAAATAAAGTAGCCTGCTCAACCTTAAATCACCTCCTTTCGGCATACTCATTAGGCAGAGCATGCTGATTGCAATGCCGCAAGAATTTCTTCCCCAGCCCCCTGCCTGCCAGACTGGCTGCCCAGCTGTGGGTCACCCCAGTTTATTCCCCTGCTTTGTTTCGGGCCCTTTGCCTTGTTTGCTGCCGCTGTTCAGGGCCCAGGCTGGAGACGAGGCAGGTCTGCCCCAGCTCGCCTGGCTGTACAGCACCAGGTCCTGCTTTTCCAGCATTCCCACCCGGAGCACTCGGCAGGCTGGGGGCTGACAGCGCTCTCTGAGGAGGGTGAGGATGGAGACTCAGGGACTGTGGTCAGAAGCATCCGCCCAAGAACCACGGGGCTTTTTTCTGTGTATTTTTTGAGGAGGGGATCTGGTTGCCCAGTTTCCATCACTGGCGTTGGTGGTGGCACATGGTGGTCACAGGTCACACCTTGGTGTCACAGGCTGGACGCTGGGATGAGCCCTTGCACACGGCTGCACAAGGATGCTGTTCCTGAGGGATCGGGTGGGTGCTATGAAGGTAACTTGGGGCGAGGTATAGGGAGAGCCTGTGCTGCTCCAGAACAGCAGCCTCATCCTGCCCTCCCACCGCCTGTCACCCACCTCCCGCAGCGCGTGGGGCAGAGCCTGACACCAGCAACCTGCCCGGCCCCCGTCCTGCGCAGAGGCAGGCGGCCCAGGAAGGAGGCAGCAAAGATATCTCACACCTACGGCGAAGGGGCTGCAAATTTCATTCCGAGTGGGGGATTTTGCAGCCTTAATTGTGTTATTTTAACATAGTGTGTGTAGGTGTGTGCAGAGTGCACATGTACCGTTTCCTAGGCTTTTAACAAAGCGCGCTTGAACAGAATCAAAGTCCATGGCAGATCATGTTGGCCCTTGTAGGGGCTGGTGGCAGGGCACCCCTCCCCAAGCCCTGCACCCTTCTTACCACTCGCTGCTACTGGAGTAGCCAGTCCCAGGAGTGAGCCTGGAGGTCTTCCCAGAGCAGCCACCCTGGGGGACACACAGGGGGGGGTTCACTACAATTTGCAGCCAACAAGAATTTGGGGACCCTGCCATCCTGCTTTGCAGCTCGGCACCTGGAGGGCAGCGAGCTCTGGTGGTCACAGCCTGGCACCCTGCCCCATGCAGCGCGGGCTCCTCCAGCTCCTGCCCCGGTTGCCCCTCGCTGTTCACTGCCTGAGCCATCATCCTCTACCCGCTCACAGATCTGGGCCCTTCTGAGCTTGGCAAAGTGGAAACAAACAAGAGAAACCAGCTCATCCTGCAAAGATTGTACAACTTGTGCAAAAAAAAAAAAAAAAAGCTGTCCTTGCAGGCAAAAATGTCCTAAACCGAGATCTGTTAGGCTTTGTCCTTCCAAATCCAGCGATGAAAGCTCTGCTGCATTTAAATTGGCAAAGTGACAGAAAGTAAGTAGTCAGAAATAATCCCTAGCTGGATTAGGTTTTTTCCTTGAAGGAAGAGAGGCTCTGGTACACGGCGAGTTTAGGTCATTAGCAATGCAGTGAGATGCTGAGCCCCAGCCTTGCCTAGCCTTCACTTCATCTCCCTGCTCCCGAGGGCTGCAGGGGGATAAGGACTCCAGAGCCCTTGGCACATGTGTTCATCCTTCCCCACTCCTACGAGGGGATTATTTATATCTGCACATGCTTTGGAAATGCCGGTTGCAATCTACTGGCTCTAAGAGGACTCCAGCGGTGAGGCTGGCATGCCCTTCCGTGACGTGCTGCCGCCCAGGTGTGGCACGAGGGAGCGGTGCCATGCGTGCCGCCAGCCCAGGCGCGGTGTGGCACGAGCTGCCTCGCTCGGTGAGCGCTTGTGCGGTTGCCTACCAGCTCTGCAGCTCCCCGCTGGACTTCCAACAGCTTCGTAGCAATAAAAATAGCAGGGGGAGAAACAGAAATCCGTTCTTATTAAGCCTCTTTACTCTGGGCAGATGCGAAGGGAGCGCAGGGGTGGCCATGCATGGGCTAGCAAGCAGGACGCAGCCTCTCGGGAGACCCAGGTGAGGGCGCGTACAGCAGCCGCACGCTAAAGGCCACCTTGCCTTGCCCACGCTTCTGCTCTCGCACCCACCCGCTGCACGCGCTGCCGGGCCCCACCGTTGCGTCAGCTTTCTTTTTTCTCTCCTCTGCACCAATACCCTGGGCAGAAAAACAAGTCCAGCAGAGGGAAGGGGATGAGAAGGGACAGCAAATGTCATGCCAGTGCCACGGGGTTCCCCGAGCTGCTCCGTGCCGGCTCCAAGGGTACGGGGCACTGCGCGCAGTCCCTGCTGGGGACATCCTGATCCCAGGCTGCGGGAGGGAAGCCAAGGGAATCCCTTCCCCAAGGTCATACAAAGAGCAGGCTCTGCATGGAGCATGTCAGCATGGTAAGGGAGGGAGGTTATCCACGGGGTTCTGCGAGGCAGTGCTACCACAGAAGTAATAAAAGAACAAATAGCAGGAGATTAAAAGACATTCTGTAGCCTGAGTCCAGCCGGACCATCCCGAGCCACCATGAAAGGTTTGCTGCTGCTCTGACCCACCGCAATTTAATTGATTTGATTTAAATTCTTTGAAGAAGAAGTGGATAACGAATAATGAGGCAAACAGGATTGTAATGCAAATGAAAGAGATGAAAGATGGCTTCGGGGAGACGGCTCTTGAAGGTCAGAGTCTAACGCAAAGCTGCTTCTGGTCACTCATTCAAACATTAATGAGGCTGTGTTCCTCCTGACGCCTTTGATAGATGGAGGGAAGGCTTGGGAGGCAAACGCCGTGCTGGTGCCTGGCCTTTATCCTCCTCGCTCCCAGCGCATCACCCCCTCGCAGCGGCGCGGAGGATTGTACCTGCGTTGTGGGGACTTGGGTTTTTGCTGCCCACGTTACACTGGGTAAGCGGGTTTCTTAATGGGGTTCTTCCAGATACGCCGATGGAGGCTCTAACTTCAGAATTAATTAACTTCACTATCAAAAGCTGAGTCATTTGTCACAATGGTTTTGTCATTAGCTCCCATAATTAAAGGAAGTGTCACAAAACCAAATGTTTCACTTACACAAGCCAGGATAACCAAAGCTCAGAAGCATTTCCGACATGCTGGGAGCGGAAGTGTTGGCGAAGCTGGGGAGGGGCTCAACCTGGCCACCCTGAAACCCTGTGGTGGGGCTGGAGGTGACCCTCCCGGCACAGCCCCACAGACTGCCCCGTCCCGGGGCTCGCCCTGCTCCATGCCCAGGGGCTGCAGGGGAGCATCAGGGGGGGAGCAGGGGACAGACCAGGACCCTCCAGCCTGGAGGGGAGATGCTGGGGTACGCGGGCAGCACGGGGCCGCTTGAGCCCTGCAGTTTTTCCGCCGCCAGGCAAATCACAGGGGACCCCAGTGACCACTGGCCATGCCAGGTGGGAGAGACGAGGACGTGTGGCTGAAGGCTTAGCCAAAGCCCCCAAAGGGAGAGGGAAATGCCGTAACGTGCTCACCAGCTTTCACAAGGGCACTTCCTACAAGAGCAGATTTACTCAACGGAGAGAAGCAGGTCTGTGCCGTGCTGCTCTCCACGCAGGCGAGCAGAAAGCTGCGTAACAGCGTGCTCAGCCAGGAGACCCTTTGCAGCCTCAGGGGCACGGGTAGATGCGGGGGGATTCGCAGCACCCCAACCCTCCCAGCCTGCTGCTGTGCTGCCCTGCCCTCGCTGCCGTGGCTGGGCTGAGCCCCCGCAGGGGTCTGCCCGGCACCCTGAGCCCCCGCAGGGGTTCCTGCCCGGCACCCAGCCTCACCCCTGCAGCCCTGCCTCACCCCTGCAGCCCTGCGTGAGCTATAGGGACCGAGAGCCAGCACTCACGGGGCAGTGGGAAGAGCATTTGCAACAGCGTTGCAGGTTAATTAGCAATTAACCAAAGCTGCAAACAACCAACACCTTCCCTCCCCCTTGGTCTATATTGTGTCTCTAAGCGCAGCCACAGCTCCAGCTCTCTAGCCCTGGCCCTGCATTCAGGCAAGCTCCACTTGCCGATATTCTCTAGCTGCACAGGTATGTGGTTGCTGCTGTCACGGGGCTCGGCAGGGCCGCTCCGGCTGGCCACGCAGGCGGCCAGCAGCCAGGACCAGCTGCAGGTTGCTGGGGGTCCCATGGTGCACCCAGCCCCCCGTTTCTCCCCTACTCGCCCCCAGAGTCTCGCAGGCAAAGGATGTCAAGATCTCAGGGTTTCTTTAAAATTATATATTTTATTTTTTCGTACATGCAGCAAATAGAATAAAGAGTATATGCCCATCTAAAAGGAGGTCTTTATGAGAATCTTTTGACAACACACAGCAGGTAGTCTAGGATGTAGAAAAGTCATCAAATACTTGCAGGTGAATTCAAATCCACAAACACAAACTGTTCAACAATAAACATTTTCTTTTTTTTTTTTTTTAATTTTTTTTTCTCCTTGTTTTAATTGCCACTTTGACCGTGATCAGAAATAAACAGCTTGGATGACACTTCTGTGCATGGAGCAAGACGCCTGTTGCTTCTTTTGCTGCTGCAGGCTAACGCGGCTCGCGTGCTTCTGCAAAAGCAGAGAAGCTGCGCTTACGTGTGAGTTAGTTCCACCCTGCAGATGCAAGCCCTGCCCTTTGAACGGCTCGCTCCTTGCCCTCCGCATCAGCGACCACCCTAGTTCTTCGCTCATACTAGAGCTCCTGGGATTAACAACTTTCAGAGCAGATCTACTGCCCAGAGCTCATCTTCCCATCTTTGGGACTACCAACGTGGGTCAGCTGCTATGCAAACTTGCGTTTATTTATTCCATGGGTTAAATGGATCAATGACGCCTTTGGTGATGGCTCTCTTGCCAAGAGAAGGCTGCTGGGATGTCCCGCTAGGGGGGACAAGAGCAGCGGTGGCAGGTCCCCCCTGCCACGTGCAAACGGCATGGTGCTGGGGCAGTCCCGTGGCACATGCGGCTGGAGGGCAGCTATGCTCGGGCCGTGCAGCAGCGCTGAGAGCCCTGGCCCAGGCTTGCCCTGAGCTGCAATGGCTGGGTCGGGACCGTCCATATCCCAAACAGCCACGTGCGGCTGCAGGACAGCAGAGTGGGAGCAAATCAGGGTTCCCACTCCCCGCCTTGCCTGCCCACAGCCTCACAGCCCTCAGCAGAGCCCTGAAGGCTGCCAGCACCAGGCAATCCCCCAGGCTGAGCCCAAGCAGTCCCTGGCTCTGCCCCTCATATCCCAAACAGCCACGTGCGGCTGCAGGACAGCAGAGTGGGAGCAAATCAGGGTTCCCACTCCCCGCCTTGCCTGCCCACAGCCTCACAGCCCTCAGCAGAGCCCTGAAGGCTGCCAGCACCAGGCAATCCCCCAGGCTGAGCCCAAGCAGTCCCTGGCTCTGCCCCTGGCTTCAGGCAGGTCCCTGCCCAGGGTCTCCTCCCTTCCCCTCGCTCTT
>NW_009258618.1:493399-500800 GCF_000687185.1 Egretta garzetta | reverse complement strand
ACCCGGCAGCCTCCCCACCACTCCCCAGCTCAAGCTGGGCTGCCCTGCAGACCAGGAATGCAGACGGCCTGGACCAACAGCCACAGTCCTCTCTGCTTTTCTTTGGCAAAATGCCCAAGTGAAAGACGAGGGCACATCCAGGGAGCACCGGCATTTGCAGCCCTAACAGCCCTGCAGACAGGAATGGGAATCTGCGCCTGCACCAAGGTATCCAACACCAGTGTGCGGAAAGAAATCCCTTGCCAGTGGGGAAATGTGAGCAGCTATTTCTTTGGCTCCAGGAGCCCCCGTCCTCCTGCCCCATGTCATCTTCTCGCAGCCCACGCTGCCAACCAGCCCCTGTCGGGGTGCAGGAGCCCTGCAGGTTCTGCTGCCTGGAACGGCCTCCAACTGGCAGCGAAGGGGCCAACACAGCCCCCGGGGGGAGTGGGGGCAGGCTGCCTAATCCATCCTGCCCCATGGGGAACCACCTGAGAAGCTGGAACCCCACTTACCTGGGCGTTCAGGTGTGATCCAGCCCGGGGAGAAAGAGCCAGGACTCGCCACCCATGGCGGGTGAGGGGACCATGTCCTGCCTCCTTGGTCCCTCTGCCTGCCTCACCTGGGAGGTGCAGGGCTCTGGGTCCCACCCTGCCATCGCTGGACCCCACTGCCCACCCTACTGCAGCCAGGCTGTTGAGTGCGGGACACCGGACTTGCAGCCAAATCCCCTCCAGCTACACCTCGCCAGCCCCAGGGGATTTTTCTCTCCTCCATAGCTGCATGCTGAGATGCCTCTTCTGTCCCCCAGCGCATCCTTCTCCTGCCTTGCCTGTCACTCGCTCACCCTGTCCCCTCGTCCCCTGGTGCTGCACTGCCACACGCAGCGGCGGGTGCACCGCGCTCAGCTTTACCGGGCTTTATCTGAGCACCAGAGCACCTGGAGACGGACTAAGGGAGCTCCTCTGCACCCAGCATCCTCCCAAAGCACTGCTTTCCCTTACCCAGGAGTGAAGATTAAATCATCAGATTACAGCAGTGAGTCAACCACTGCCACTCTGCCCGCCCTTGGAAGAGCCCGTAAAAATCTCAGCGGCTGTGCAGGGCCAGGCAGATCCCATCTTACATTTATCCACAGAAGAAACAGGTCATCTGGAAATAAACCTTGAAGTAAGGGTTTGGCAAGGAGCAGAAAGGACGACGTCAGAGATGCTCAAGGTACGAGTCCTGTGAGCGGGCCCCAGCCTTTGCTAAGCTCTGCCGGGAGTACGGATCCTGCAGATCCTGAAGATGCCAGCGGAGCTGCCTGGTGGCAGAGCCGGGCATGGCCACATGCTGGCCTGGCTTCCCCACGGGGCCCTGTCCCGGCACGCTTGGCCGCCCAGCAACGCCTGCTCCATGCAGAAGTGTCACCCCAACACATACACACAAGTCCCAAACAGAAAAGACGTTAAATCCCTCCCCCGGCCCCGGGGTGCCCCTTGGCACAGGAGCCCTGACCACAGCATCCCGGGCAGACCCTGGGAGCGGCTTCAGAGCTGAAGGTACGGAAATTAAAAACATTCACCACTGAAGTAATACTAATTCTGCAGCAAATTGAAAGTTTACAGGAACATACATGCTCTGAACATCGGCTGTGGTCTGCAGAGGATGGCGAGACGTCTTCTGAAACGGGCGCCGGAGTCACGAGACCCCTCACCAGAAACCGGCCCCCGCGCGAGGCTTCCCCAGGCTTCGTCTGGTGCAGGGCATCGCATGAACCCTCTCGGCAATCTGGCACAATTTGCAGTTTTTCTGGGGTTTTGTTTTGTTTCCTCCAGCCCAGGTCAGTACCTGGGACCATGGGCTCACAGCTTGCATCCCCCGCACGCACAGGGCACTGCCCGCCTGAAATTTAATGTTAAATGGGGCAAGGACACCTGGCGGCCTGCTCCCTGGCAGGCGGGACACCAGCTTTGGCTTCTAGCAGCCTTTTTTCCTCAATGAATCATTCGAGGAGAAAATAATTTCAAAAGGTAAGAGTTTGAGGTTTATAAAAGATCTACAAACCAGAATTCCCTTTGTAGGATTCCTCGCGATTCCTAGAATTCCATCCCCATTTTCCTCCTCTGGGCATGGAACCGTGCGTATTTACATTAGAATTGGTAGTGGTTCAGAAAACAGACATTTTGGTTGTTCGGTTTTTTTGCAAACCAACCGAACGGGTGTGCAATAACAGAGGAATAGCAGCCAAAGGGTGCTCACGCTTGGGGCTCACCCTGCTGCCAGCCCAACAGCCAGCCGGAGCTGCCAACCGGCCACCGATGGGCAACCCCTGCCTGTCCCTGCCTGTCTCTGCCCCTCTCTGCCTGCCCCTGCCCGTCCCTGTCTGCTCCTGCCTGTCCCTGCCCACCCCTGCCTGCCCCTGCCCTCCTGCACTGCTTTTTTAAATGATGCAGAAGGTCCTGGATTGCTGAATAAAACCCACGGGGATTTTTGGCTGAAATCAGGTAAATCGGGATGCCTGTAAAACTGATGGGTTTTGAGGCTTTAAGATAATAGCAGAGGGTGTAAAGTAGAAAAGTTACCTTTATAAATAGCCCTCAGTGCAGCCCTTCTGTAGAGGGCACGTTTTCCATTGGTAAATTGTAAACCGAGAATATAAATGTGTTGTTTTGGTAGAATATTAATATCCTCTACAGAGCTGCTAAATTTCGACAGTGTCTGTGAAAAACCAGGAGAAAGATTTATGAGAGTGCCGACGGAGTGTATCAAAACTGCAAACTGCTCCAGATGTTTAAAAATAAACCGAAATTAAATAATAAAAAAAAAAAAAATTCCCACCTTTCGCTTAGAAAAAGATTTGCTCTGATTTACAAGGACCGGCATGGAATTCTTGTGGAGTCGGAATGTCTGAGTGTAGGAACGGCCGTGTGGCGAGGCGCGGGCCGGCAAGGGAGGAAGGCGGCTTTGGTGAGCCAGGCGGACGGTATATACAACGCGTTTAAAAATACCGGTCTATAAGCAGACTTCTCCACACTGATCAAATGTATTCCTGTCTGGAACAAAAGGTTCCTCTAAGACAAGCTCACAGTCATGGCAAGCTTCAGCACAACGCTTTAAGATATCAACCATGCTTAGCATTCAACAGAAACGGTTTGTGGGTAGCTAGGGTCACGGGAATCTCAGCATCCGATGTCAAAAATTACAAAGACTGTCGCAATTTGGTGTATTTCTGTTTAAAAACCCTACTAGTCACCACCAGCTAGAGTTCCTAGAAGTATCACTGACTCTTAACTTGAACCCCGAACACCTCCAGCTAGGGAAAACCAAGCTAGCGAGTGGCACGGACATGGAAAGGCCTCCTAAACCAAGCGGCCGGCGCATTTCGCATGAGGGTATGTATGTCTGCACTGCTAATCCCGGAAGACTAGTGTCGGTATGTACAAGGCGATCTGGAGTTTCGGACTGTGAGGAGAGGGCAGGCGGGCGGCCGCACCGCGCCTACACGTTAATGACAAACTCGGGGTTAGTGTAGGAGAATCCAGCAAACTCGTTCTGGTCCAAGTTCATGATGAAGAGTTTGTCCGTGGGCGTGAGCTCCACCGGCTGCCGGGTGAACTCTTTGTCGAAGTTGGAAGTGTCGCGTTTGTCCTTCTGTTAAATGGAAAGCACAGAGTTAAAGGCAGCAAAGGGGGGAGCGCGAGCGCGGTGGCAGCACCCCAGGGCACTTGGCTGGGAGAGCTGTGCAGTCCCTGGGCTTCGTGCCCAGCGCTCGACACCTCTGTGCCGGTTTCCAAAGCCTCCGCCGATGAGGAGGAGGAATACATCCCCGGACAGGCAGCGGCAGCCCCTGTTCAATAGAAGCAACCCCACACCACAGGCAAGAAAGGACAAACACCAGCTTAATGCGCCCGAACGGCATGAAGGGAGACGCAGAGAGGCATGGGGCGCCGGGGGGGCTGCGGTGCTGCCAGGCCAAGCATCCTCCACCCCTGACTGCTGCAAGAGAGAGCAACAGGGCGGTTCGTCAGCATGCAAAACCATCGCTGCAAACAGAAATTCCCAACGCTCAGGAGGAAGGAGCCTGGAGGAAGCAACGTGCCTCGAAATGGAAGCAAACATTCAATGCGATTTCAAGATTTGCACAAAATCGTCAACTGTAGGAGCTCCCTTTGCTTCAAGCGCGATTTTTTAAAATGATGCTGTGCTATAGTATTGACCGACCGTTTATCGATTTGAGGATGTGATTTGCTCCAGGGTTGTATCTAGAAAATATACAGTAGTTCAAAACCTCAAAGAATGACAATTCCACATATGCAATCTTTTGTCATTTTCATTTCGTAAGGAGAGCGACTTTGCAGCTATAGACTACCCAAAAGAGAAAGAAAAAAATAAAGTTATTGTCCCGATTAGTGCTGGCAACTGGCTCCTGGCACTGCAGAGCCCGCCCGCTGGGATCGCTGGGGCCGTTTTACAAAGGGGCGTGCATTGGAGATCGGCGACCAAGGCCTGTTCTGGCTGCAGGAGGTTGCGGTGCCGTGGCTGAATGGGAAGCCGGAGCTCTGAAGATGCAGCAGAAGCACCCAGGATCCTTCAGCAGCACAGAAAGCCCGCGGAGGGATGGCCCTGCTCCCCGCAGCGGCGTGAGCAGCCGGGCGGCCCCCGGGCTGGCAGCCTGCTCTGCTCTGGCTTGTTATTGAAGCCAGCAGGGACAAAAAGACCTTCCCCATCTCTTCTTCAGTGTCCCTAGCTTAAATGGGATGGGAGCGCAGCCATTCGCAGGCCTCTCCCCGTGTTTCCAACCCCCCGTAAGGGCTGCGCGCAGGGCGTGGGGCTGGGTGCTGCTGGGGGGCAATGGGTGGGAGACCGCAGCATCGCCTCAGGGCTGGACGAACCTCGCCAGAGAGCTCTGCACTTCCCACCACTTTTCCATTTTCACTAGGAGTGAAAATGCCCTGACTCCATGCTGGAGGTGACCTTCCCCTGGCGTGACACCAGCAGGACCCCATCGCAAATTTGGTGCCTTACAGAAACCTGCAAAACAGACTTTCTTTTTCTGTTTTTTTTGGCTTTGAAGCACAGGCCTCGCAGCACCAGGAGCTTACCTGCGCTCCGCTACAACGGGAGATTGCCAACTCTGGATTATTTTGTCAGCTTGTGGCAGGGGGCCCCGAGGGATAACAGTGGGGGGGCCCCACCACGCTCACCCCCCAGCTGCTCCATCACCAGAGACGCTGGCTGGTCTGGGCCCCCGCCGCGGCCGTGCTCCCCGCTGCTCCCTACTGATGAAGCAGCCGGCGGGCGATGTGTTGTGTCCTCACCGCAGCACCTCTCGTCCCACCGGCCACCGCTGCCCAGGGACGCTGGGGCTGAGCCATCAGCACTTTCACGCCTCATGCAGGAGCACAGCCAAGAGCCAGGTCCTCCCTGCCCTCCTCCTGCCAGGCCAGGAGCACATCACAACTGCAGCCGCACCGAGCCCCTGGAGATGCCAGCACTGGACCAGGAGCTCTGTGGCCACTCGGTGAGGCCACTTGCCACAGGAGGCATCCCATCAGGACGGCTTTGGCCTTGTGGGGGGAAGACCAGAGAGCAAAGAGAGCCAAGGGTGGCTGAGAGGAGACGAGGTGGGAAGAAAAACGGGGCTGGAGCTCAAGGAAGAAAGAGAGAAAAGCCAGGAGAAGAGCCAGAACGTGGCTGTGTCGTCAAGGCGAGGCTTTGGGCACACAGCGGTGCTCAGGGTGCCAGTGTCCCGGTGCCTGCGGGTCCCAGCCTGTCCCCGAGCAGGAGCTGTGTCTTATCCTCTGCTTTCGGAGAAGTGACACTCGGGAGCCAGCACAGTCCCTGCAGAGCTCCTCTCTCCAGGGCAGAGAAGGAAGAAGAGGCGGATTTGGGGGCATAGAGCAGGAGTGGGGAACGCAGACGGGGTGAAGGAGCAGACTTCAGGTGCAGAGTTCTGCCAGGTAGAGGATGAAGCAGTTGAAATGCAAGTGTAAGCCCACCTGGATGGAAAGAAGCGTCCTCCTGAGGACAAGAGGGGCCGGCGTGGAGCAGCGGCACTGCCCTTCGCTGCGAAGAAGCTGTTCCGAAGCGGTTGCATGGGGGCTGTCTCTTGCGGCCCAAGCACGTGCAGGAACTCATGGTGACACCAGGCTCCTACCCCGCTTCCGGAGGGATGCTGAGCCAATCAAATGGTTCCTGAAGGCCACATCCACCCGAGCCAACGTGTGCCAAGACAACACCGTCCTAGAGAGCCGCCCGAGCAGAAATGCTGTTGGATGCTGCAAAGGGGAATGAAATGTCCACATCTGCCGCTGGTGCAAGTTGCCACCCTGGTCCCCAACCCTTCAGAGTGGCCTCTGCTGATGGCACCGGAGAGGGCAAGTGCTCAGCCTGGGAGCCCTTGGGGGAGCAAACCCTCCCGCTGATTTTTGGAGGCAGAAGACTCTGGCAAAGGCTGCGACATGGCTAGCGGGGGCTCAGGGCAGCCCCTCTGCCCCACACAGCATCCCCGGCAGCTTCACCCCCCTCGCCTCCAGGGGCTCGGCAGGAAAGTGCAGCACCAGGAGGGCCCGGCTGTGAGCCCAGCAAAGCGGGGGTTGCTGATTTCTTACCTTGAATTTTGTCTGAAATTGGTGGCAATTTGGCCTCTGTCAAAGATGATGAATAGCCTGTGAGCAGGTAGGGAACGGCTACATGGATCTGGTAAACAGAGAGAGGGGAAGGCAGGGGAAGTTCAAGGCTGAAAACGCCTCCGGGAAAGGGCTGGGAGGTGACGAGGAGGACGGGAGGGACAGCGTGGCAGAGGCACCCTGGGCTCCTGTGTGCCCAGGGCAATGGGCCAGCAGGGCACGCCTGGCCCAGGACAGAATTTGGGCCCGGACCATGGAGGATGGCCATCCTCCCCGGCCATCCCGCCCAGCCACCGCTGCCCCCGCTGCCGAGCCCCTTCCCTGCGGCAGAGCTGCAGGGCTGCACGGGCAGAGGAAGCCGGGGAGCAGCTCCTGTCGGCGCCATCGGTGCTGCCGTTCGGTGCCTTTCAGAACAATTCCGTGGAGTTCAGAGCCGCAGCAATTCAGCAGCAGCGGATTTCCAAAGACCGGAGGGAAATTCTGCGTGCGCTCAGGAGAAGGGAGGTTAACAGGAACCTGTAATCCCTCTTTAGCTGAAACTGCCGATTGCTTTTAACAAGGGCTCCTCTGAGGGCGCGGGAGCGGGGCGATGAGTCACCGGCACACGGCGCTGCCTCGCCGGCAGCCGGGCCTCTGCAGTCTCCGGAAAGCCGAAGCGCACGCCGCAGTTTCCTCTGTTCAAGGCATTTAAAGCAAGATCCCCAAGCGGCAGAGCTCCGCTCGCTGCGGGAGGGCCGTCCTCATGCCCCAAATCATCCTTCCTCCGAGGGACGTGGGAGAGCAGCTCCTTTCCCCGTCCACGCTTCAG
>NW_009258618.1:480179-493225 GCF_000687185.1 Egretta garzetta | reverse complement strand
GCTGCTGCCTGTGCTGCTGCCTGCGCTGCTCTCCCGCCGTGCCCCCGAGCCGGCATCCCCGAGTGGCCGGGGCAGCTTCCAGCCCTCAGCGTGGTCCAGCCCCGACTCTCAGCGCTCCCGGCATCTCTCTGAGCCCAGAACTGTAGAAACTCATTATTGCCAAACACATGCAGGTTTCTTTGACATTAGTTCTCACTTTTTATTTTATAATCAGTATTGGGAAAAAAAATTAAAATTGGCACATTACAACTTAAAAGCAGATCGATACAGTGACAGCCCACGAACATCTGCAGAGCAGTATAAAAGGAAGCTGCATGATCGTCGTCATTTCAGGAGAAATTCACCCCTCCTGAAACTTCTTCTTTGATGCCAGAAACAAAACTTAGGCCATTTAAATATCTAGAGGCATTTTTTAAAAGTAGGACTATTAGTGGAAGCAAATTCCTTTACAAGCTTCATATCCAAATTCACAATACGGTTCCAAGTTAAATTGCATCCTGTTTGTGTTAATACCATTTTTTGACACATTCAAAGCGCAGGTAACAAACTCAATCAATTGCTTTGGCATTTGGAAAAAAAAAAAAATGAAAGAAGTTTTGCTACGAGAACCGATGCTCTGTGGGGTTTACTAGGGTGACCATGGATTCGAAAGCATCTGCAACCGCTCGTTCAAATTTCCCGTCTGCAACTGGGGATGCTTCTTTTCATTAAAAATTGCTATGTAAAAACTGCACAATCAGGAGAAATCTTTGCAAACAGCAGACCTGGCTTCCCTAATAATTTATCACTGCTGCCGCAGACCCAGCACCGAGAACCGTGCCTGCCCAGACCCACCTACACACGAGCCTACAGCGGTGAGGGGTGCTGTGGTGGGTTCCAGCAAACGGCAGGACAGGGCTACAAAAGCAGCCCGAATCGGCATTTCAGCTCCCCGGGGCAGCCGCTGAGCCTTGGGAGGAGCTGGGAGGCTCGGCCAGCAGCACCCACGCTGCGGGGTGCGCGGCTGCAGCGGGAAAGGTTGCGTTAAAAACCCTTACTTGCCACTAAGGGTAAATATTACGTTTCCATGATTGTATTAAAAGACTGGGAAATGGGAAGAGCTTTTCAAAGCGCACACTGCAGAGATTTCTCCTCGTTGTCATGGCCTCTCCATTTTACCTCCACCAGCCAACGAATGGTTTTCATTTTCCACAAATCAATTGTCATGGGAGCAGATTTGCAGCACTGTGTGCACATCACCCACCCTTCAGGCACGCCCCAGATCACGTGGAGGCACTTCGGGCTTTGAAATCTGGTCACCCTAGTAGTCGTACTAAAGGAAAACCATGAATGCGGGTTTTGCAATGGAAAACGTCACCACAACAGCAGTCGGGTCTGGATGACAGAGATGCAGGAATGGGATCTACACAGCTACTTAGCTCTTGGCTTCAGGTTTAAAAAACTCAGAGTTAACAAATGAAAATCCTTCGAATTCTGACTGGTCAATGTTCCTGATGACTTCCTGGTCAGGAGGTGTTAAGACGGGTGGATGTCGAGTGAAAAACCGGTCGAAGTTTTCAGCATTGCGTCCACACTATGAGAGGGGAAGAAAAGAACGCATGGTGGGTGGAGAAAGAAGCGTGTGGGGTGCGGCTGCAGCCGCCCGCCCCGCCTCGCCACGCGCCGCCGCTCGTCTCGGTGCAGCAATGGCAGAAAAGAAAAACGTGCAAAATATGCATGAGCCTGGTTAGTCGCAAGGCAGTGTTATCTCATGGCACAGCCAGCGGCCAGCACAACCCTCCGGCTGTGCCATGGCAAGTGATTGCAGGAGGGGAATGAGATGGGAGTGCAATTACTCGCTGCCGTTCCCTGCCTACACGCTGCACTGGACCTTCTCTCCGGCTATGCCATGCACACAGCAGCTTCACCCGCTCAGCCATTCCTCCTTCCCCAGGAGCGGGAAGTTTTCATCACGCCCGGACCCCTTAGAAGATTTTCCTCGCTCCTGCCCACGACGTGGGCTTCTCACCTTCTGCAGAGCTTGTGTAAGCTGCTGCTGGCTGAATGCTTAACGCAGGCAGTGGCACCTGGGCATCTCCAGGGCTGCTCCGGCCCTTCCTGACGTGCCTGTCAGACCCTGACAGTCCATGCCGGTGCACAGGGTGCCGCTCGGCCGAGGCAGGCAGGAGCTGGGGCACCAGGGTGCTCCTGGCCACCAGCTTTCTGCCATGTGGCAGCCTGGCTCGCTGCACGGCATCCCTACGGCTCTCCGCTGCAACTGGGCAAGGCTGGCTACCCCTAAAACTCCACTGATAGCGATGTTTTTCTCTCCTGCCCCTGAGGGCAGCTAATGACAACCCCGACTTCAGGCAGGGCAGGACTCCAAGAGCGCCGTTGGGCTCTCTGCAGCCAGCAAAGCCGGACGAGAGAAGAACCTGAAAGCTCTGGAGCCCGGGTCACCACCACCCTGGCTGGCATGGCACTGCAGGGCAGGAACACCCGGGGCCTGGAAAGCACTGGAGCCTGCCAGACCCTGGCAGGGGCTCGGTCAGCATCCATTGCTCCGGGGCTGCCATGGAGCCGGAGCCTCGGGCAGCAGTGGAGGATCCGGCCGGCTGCACTGCAGGCGCTGCAGGGGAAGAGGGAGGTCGGGAGCAGGGAGACATGCCAAATGCCTTATTGAATTTTCTTAGCAATCAAAACAAGCATCCTGCAACTTCCCATGCTGCCAGTCATGATTTAATATAATAATAATAGCAGCAGCTAATACCAGGTGGATCCCGGGTCACTGCAGCAGCCACAAATTGGCTCAATTACTACCTGTCGCACACACGTCACATCCCTGAGAGCTGCACTTCGGGACTTTGCTCTAAGGGTTGGCAAACTCCCCCTCCTATTGCAGCCGCCACGCAAGCCATGCTCTCCTGGCCCCGTTTGCTCCGAAGAGATGGGGAAGCCAGCGCCTCTCAGTCCCTTCGTTCTCTCCATCCAGTTCCCCAGGGAGAGCACTTCAAGCGCTGGGACAATTTTTCCCGGCATTTAACTTCCATTTGCTAAGGAACCAGATTTACATTTTTAATAAATGTCAGACTAAATACAATAAAATATTAAAGACAAATACATGTAAACTTCAACATTTCCCGCTTCCTTCCTCTGCCACAGAGGTTTCGGGGCAGGCAGCGTGAACACCCATCAGCCTGCAACAGCACGTTCCTTTGGCAGCTCTTGGATGTTCTTACAGCGCCCAGTGAGATGCTTATCATCCCCAAGCCTCTAAAAAACGTTCAACGGGCACCACTTGAGTTGATTTAACTCTAGCTGCAGCCGTGCTGAACGCCAGCCCATCCAGCCTCTGAGCCCATCCTTCCACATCACCGTACCTCTTGTATCTTGTAAGGCCACGTCTTAACCTCCAGCACATTTCTAGGCAGGATCTGTTAAGCTTCTGCTCCCCAAATGCATCCTCCCTCCATGACCCTGAGCTCCGCATGGTTCCTAACTCAGCACTCAAACTTACTCAGAGACCTCAGGGGCACTTTTTGCCTCCTGCATCTCTTCTGGGCCGCCATGGTAACATGCACAGCAGCACCGTCCACGGTGAACACAGCTCCTGTCTCTGGCCCCACGGCTGAGCCCGGGTGAGAGCAGATCCTGCTCTTGGTGTGGAAGGCTGCAATGCGGTTTGCTCTTTTTTCAAGTATTTGGATGCAAAAATGAGTTGGTGCTGCCCAGGGGAGGAGTTAGGCAAAAAAGAGAAGAGAAGAGAAGAGAAGAGAAGAGAAGAGAAGAGAAGAGAAGAGAAGATCCAAACAAAGACAAACAAAATCCCACCAAACATGCAAACACAGTGCAAACCAGTTCACCAGGAGGGTTCCGAAGGTGAGGGCTTCCCAAAATGAGCCTGGGAAGCCTTTCCATGCAGGCTGTGAAGAGCATTGGGTTGGTGGGGGAGAACCTGTCCCCAGCTGTGGTCCCAGCACGATGCCATCTGCACCATGGCCCTCCAGCAGCAACTTTTGGAAATCCCCGATTTCAAGCACAGAGAGACAAATGGAAAACGACCTCTCCAAAGAAAGGGTAAGGGTTCCCGCACCAGAAAACATAAGATCCCAGGACAACTGAACAACAGAAGCCCAGTAAGGAAATGGATAATGAAGACACAAGCACAGCAAGCAGGCTGGCAGACACAGGGCTCGTTAGCTGCTCTTTAGAAAAAGCCCGAATTCGTGTACCTTGATGATCCCTGACTGCTGTACGGCCCCCATCCCACGGCAATGCTCCGGTCTTTTCTTCTCTCCCAGCACCTTATTCCTGAGAGCAGCAGGCGGGTGCCAACTAACGGTGATGTGCCTGTCTCTAGGGCAGGCGGAGGCTCTGCCTCACGAGAAGAAGCGGCCAGAGAGGAACCTTCGGGTTACTTGTCCCCCTCGGTGGCTCCAGCTGTACCTGTGCTCCCCTCAGCCGTGCTCGGCTGCTCCCACCCTGGTGCCTGCGCTGGGGACGGGAGTAGTGGGGAGGCAGCAGCCCGGCCGTGCTGGGGACAGAGCCCCCGGGCAAGCGCTCCTGGGGGCTGCTCAGACCCGGCCCCGCACTGCCAGAGGGCAATGAGCCCCTCTCTAGAGCAGCAGGACTCAGCAAGGTTCACAGATGTCCAGAAGTGAGTAGTGAGGTTATCCGCCGATGAGCTGGCAATTCCCACCGTCAGGAATTTCCACAAGAGCTGCCACAGCTCCGTTTTTTTGGGAAGGGCTGGTCGCTGCTCCAGACCATGCCATCAAGTACAGCTTCAGCGTCTTGCACAAGTGGGCTTTCGATGTTTGACAAGTCAGCCTCAGCCGAACGCCTTCCTGAAAGCCATCACGTTAACATCAAAATAGAAAATAAATCCCCCAAATTGAAGTTGCCAGTCGCACAGAGCCAGAGGCACGAAGCCAAGAGTCCGGGGCTTTTCCAGGCCCCCTTGTCGCTAGGTCTGCCCTTCAGCGCCGCGATACCACAAACCGGGAGCAAGATTACCAGGAAAGTCTGCAGTGCTTAAGGTTATCGGTGCAGTAACTCAACACGGCAGGGGTTGCCTACTAATAAGCCGCTCACCTGCAGGTCCTGTCGGCTCCCAAAATACAGTGAAAGCTTTACAGGGCTTTGGAAATGTTGTTGCCCCACAGCTCCACGAGACCTTGGAGGGGCCCCGTGAGGCCGTTCGTGTGGAACATCTGACAGCCCTCTCTGCTATAATGGAATGGGCTGCCTTAAAAAAAAATAAAGCTACCCCCTCATTAAGATTTAAAAAGTAATCCTTGTGAAATGCTTCCAGTTGTTGGGATAGAAGGTACAAATATATTTTTAGTAGGTATATTGGCAAGCAATAATTCTCACTGTAAGGCAGTAAGGCAAGGATATGTGGATGGAAAATGTTAAAAGTTGCGCCTGTCCGTAGTATTTCAAGCCCAGCTTTATGAAAGTTTGCCTTTATTCCTGCAGACTTTCTGTTCAGAAGCGGAAGGACTTGGCCCGGTCAGCAAACCAAGCAGCATATCCTCCTTTTTTAGGGGCTTTCACATGGATAAAATCTTTAATCACATGGATAAAATATTTCAAGGCGGGAGCATTGTCTTTGGGTTTATCAAAGCCAGATCCAAGCCCGAGCCCAAGGTCTAAAGGCTGTGTTGTCCTGGCCCCACGTCCCGAGCCACCCCCACAATGCCACAGGTGCCCGCCTGGCTTCCAGGAATGGGGCAGGTTTTATTCCAGTGGCCAAGGTTTTGGACGCAGGGTCTGGCCCACACGTGTGACGAGAGCGGGCAAGAAGGCTCCACGCTGCTCCAGATGGCAAACACCCGCTGCCCACAGGAGCACCCTCTTTAAAGCTTCCGAAATTAAGTCCCTCTTCAAGGGACGGGAGCCATGCTGTGTGAATGTGTACACTTATCTAAAGCCACATTATGAAAAATCCTCCTCATTTTAGTACTATATTTATGTACAGGCAGCACTCCATCCCGAAGGGAGAAAGGGGGAGGGTGGGAATTTATCTTACATAAATCCCCAATGTGTCCTGTCTAATATTTATAGCCAGCACCGAATGACTTTTTTTTCCCCTGAGCTGCAGAAATAAAACTGTCAGCTTAGAAGATAGCCTTTCTATTTTATCAGTTCCTAGCTTGATTTCAAATAGAGACAAAAGGCACAATAAGATATTTTCCATTGATCCCTAAGACGCAATCAAAGATCATAAAAAGCCGAGGTTACGGCTCCTCTCCTGCTGCGATGAAGCCTTTGCTCCCAGCGCCGGGGAGAAGCCGTGGGGGCTCAACACGCCCTCGGTTTCCCAGTTTTTTGGCCCAAGCCAGTGGTACAGCCACAATCCCACTGGCCTCGTGGGCATCTCTTGGGCAAGGCCGACCTTCCTGGTGCTTAGAAACCCAGCTCCTCGTCACCCGGGGGAGGACCAGGCCTCTTGGACACTTCTGCCAATAGATGCATCATTCTGGGGGGGAATTTGGGTGACAGCATGCACCCGGGGCCAGGCCAAGGGCCCCTTTGTGCTGGTCAGGGGGAACGATGGTGCTTTTCCTTCCTTTGTGTCTGGCTAACGAGCCCAGAGCCTGGCTCGGGATGCTCCAGCACGGGTTCATCCTTGCTCCAGGCAAAGGCTGCGAGGGTTTTCTGGCTTTCATCCCTCCCCTACGAACAAAGCCAAGTTTCTGCCCAATAAACTGAAAGTATTGGCTGAATAATCAGAGGGGAATCGCAGAGAAATCTGTTACAGGACCCTGAGGCTACCAGAGCAAATCTTGTCTCGATTACGAGAGGAGACGTTTAACCTTAACGCATTTGGCCACCTCCCCATGGCACACTCCTTGGCCACTGTTGGCTCCCTCAATCCTTAAATCCCATCTAATTAGGAAATTACTTATGCAAACATCTGAACTCACCTTGCAAAGACTGAAAATAAGGCTACGAAATGCACATGCAGGGGAACCGGATTTTTTTTTTTTTACAAAGCCAGGTCTATAAATGGCATTTCAATATGAATTAATTCAATGCAGTGAGAGGAAAAATAATTTATGCAATTAAAAATTATTAGATTAAAAGCGATTTTTTTTTAAACACTGTCCTGTTGTGAGTAATCCTGTGCTCTGCCGTGTGATTTCAATGCTTTCAAAACGAGGAGACTTTTCAAATCTCTAGGCTTTATGTAAAGTAAAGGAGTAATTAGATACCAAAAACAATAATTATCTCCACAAGAAGCAGAGAAAGCAGGCAAGGGTAAATACACTTCCCAGGGTAAACGCAGACTCACGAAGGGAATTGTTATGCACAAGCCAAACCACGGAGCAGCCAAGCGCAGCCTTGTGTCAAAACCGCTGGGGTTCTGCGCAGCGAAGACAGCCCGGACCCTGATCTGTCTCGTAACCATCTCTGTGATAAAGGTTAATCAAGCACAGGGCACGAAGCAACACAGGAGCTCTGGGGAACAGATTTTCGGCTCTGGGTATGTAACACCCGAGCCAGGCAGAGGGCCGAGGCGTCCATTTTCATGTTGCTATGAAATGATGCAGGTTTTTGGGAAGCGATGTGAAGCCCTTCCTGGCAAGCGGACGCTGGGAAGGGACTGAGCCCTCGCTTGTACCTGCGCTCGCTGCCTGCAGAGATGTTACAGAATCAGAAATGTGGCAAAAAAAAAAAAATAATGTGGGTGCTACAGAAGAGATAACTAGCAAAGATGCTTCTGCGGAGAGTGGGTGTGGAACGGGGACCACCCCGGCGGGGAGGGGTGCGGAGGCAGCTCTGGAACGGGCCCTTCCCTGGTACCTCCACGTCACCTCCTGCCTCCACCTGGCCACAGCACTCCCAGACACAGGGGGTAGGTGTTGTGCCACTTGAGCAATGGGCAAACATGACTTAATGATACCTTCTGAGAGGCAGAACTGGTTGATGTGACGCTAATGACAATTTGGACTGGGCTGTGCTCGCCCCTGACTTGCGTTTGCGGGGCCGCAGCGCTCCGTGGCGCTGGGCCACAGGAAGGCTGCGGGCATCCGTCAGCAGACACCAAGCCCACACCCGCCGCATATTAGTCCATATTTTGAAACTTTGGCTTGCAGACAACCTCTGTAACCTTATCTTCCTAGAAGCTAATTTAAAAAAAAAAAAAAACCAATTAAAAAATAGCCTTAAGCTAAGGTAAAGAGCCAGGCTAGCACAAATCCCTGCTCCAGCAGGCGCTCGAGCCCTGCAAGAGCAGCTGAACGTCAGGAGCAGCAAGCAACGCCTTTCCTCGTGACCCACCCAGACACACTGTGAAAGAGCCCAAGCCCAGCTTTTCCCTCCTGCGGTGCGCTGATCAGTGCTCGCAGCTGGCACGGAAGAGCAGCATTTTCCAGCACAGATGCGCTGCTGTTGAATTATCAGCCATCAGCAGGTACCTGAGTTGTCTTAATCCTACCTAAATCCCAAATCAACTGCGCCTACCTTTCTATTAATCTTCCCATCCTATCAAATGGTGCATTGCCATCCCAGCACCAGCCATGAGGTGAGATGCGACAGACGGCAGCTTACTGCCCCCCTCCCTCCCCCCGGACTGGCATCAAAAGGATTTTCAAAGAAATAAGATATTTAAAGCGCGACAAAAATGGCACATTTTACAACAATAAAAAAGCGCTTTTGACAGAGTTCAGTTGGTTTTAACGGTAAAACACCACATGGTAACACTGAGCCACAACCCGTGGCAAAGCGCGTCCCTGGGGGGCTGCTCGGGCAGCAAGGGCCGGCGCAGGGGAGGGACGCAGCGGCAGCTTCACTGGTAAATGAACACCCAGGTGAGAAACAGTGGGAGTTGCGGATTTCAGGAGAAACAGGCTCTGGCAGAAGAGCACCCCACAGCCCTGCTGCCGGCTCAGCCCTCCCAAAGGGCCCCAGGCATGCAGCAGCGTCCCCCCACGCCTGGGGCTCACTGGTCTCTCGGCAGCCTTTGCACAAAGGTCGGGTCCCACCCTAAGCCAACAAATCACGGTGTGTCCAAACAAGCGCTTTTGCACTGCTGTACTTTACTATCCTGTATACCATTACCTCCCAGTAATGCCTTTCCCACACGGTTCAATGGCTCGACGATGCCATTCCTTCCAAGGGGAAGGAAGGCAGGCAGCAATTCCGACCTCCGTGCCAACCATCCCCGGCTGCTCACCAGCAACCTGGGCCTCCACGTTTCGGAGACAGCTAAGGAAAACGGGACATTTTTCCCTTTACTGATGCAGAGGGCAGCCACATGCCCGGTCGGCATCCGCTCCCCCATCAATACTGCATGCCGGCAGGGAGACGGGGCTGCGGAGGCTCCTGCCAGGCCCGGCTAATGGGCGGCTTATTCATATTTGATCAGTCAAGCAAGGACCTGTAGAAGGGAAAAGGCTGCTAGAGCAGAGAGGCATTTAGAAGGAGCTAAAGAAGCCGAGCACCCTACACCGAATGGACTCCCGCTCCACGTTTTCCCTGAAAGCAGAGTTTTTCCAAGCACTGAAGGGGTCCCTTCCAAGGAAAAGGTTCACTGTAAAGCAGAGGAAAAGCAGATGCGTCCGAGGTTGTTAAGGGCAGTGGGGCAGGGGAAGGCTCAGTTAAATGCATGGAGCATCCCTGGACTCTGAGTTGTGATCCGGGGTGATGGGTTAAGAGAGCATGCAGTGTCCCCACCTTGGTCACTGGGCATAAATATCAGTCCACATCAGCCATGTAAATCAGATTTAACTTTGGATTCACTGTTTTCTGTAAAACATCAGTGCCCAACTGGGTCACCGCAACTAACAGGCACGCAGGAGGTGGAAACATATGAATAAGCCCATGCCTTAAGGGCCGGGACTGCTGCGGAGAGGCTCGGACGTAGCTGTGACCCTGCCAGTGCCAAGAGCGGTGAAGAGAAATTAAAAAATCAAGGGAGAGATGTCCCCACATCTGCATGGTCCCTGCTGCCTGCTCATCCTCTCTTGGGAAGGGCAGAGATGCAGCAAACCAGCGTACTTGGGGTGGCACAGAGCAGCCCGAGCGCCGCAGCTCGCAGGCTCGTGCCCACACGCGGCTTCAGGACGAACCCCACATGCAGCAGGCGATGAAGCCCGCCTCGTGGCTCAGGCTGCACCCCTGCACTGGCACATGGACAGACAGCACCTCAAAGACGGCCAGACTGAGGAGTGCTCAAGTAGCCTCGTCTTTTTTGAGAAACAGCTTTCCCGTTACCCATGCCTCCACCTCGGCTTTGCTGCTGGCAGCTCATCTCCCCCGGCAGCCTCGCGCTCCCAGCACACGCCGCATTTCTCCCCAGCTCAAAGCAAGGCGGGGACAAGAGCGAGCGGCCAGGTTCTCCCCACTGCAGAGCTCCTTGCACCCGCGCCTGCCGGCGGGCCAGGCTCCAGCCTTCCACCGCTTCACCTTGGAGAGAAACTGTTAAGTGAAATACAGCTCCGCTGCCCATTCAGACAGACCACGGTGCTGAGCTGGGTGTTGAAATAAAGTTTAGATTTAAAAAAAAAAAATCAAAAAAACCCAAAACCAAGAGACCTGTTCAGCTTAAGAAGGGAGGGAAAAAAACAACAGAAAGAGCAACCTGCAGGGTAATAGACAGACAGTCTTGCAATGCAATTAAATCCGTGAGCTAAACGCATGCTGTTTGTACCCCTGCAAGTCAGAGCGAGACGAGGCATCCGAGAGTTTCCCTCGCACAGCAGTATTCGACACGTGCCACGTCTGAGGAGATGCCATCTTCCAGGCAGACGGAGACACGGTGTCTCCACGCTGTGGGCAGGAGGGGCAGCACCTGCAGGTACGCCTGCCCCGGGCACCCACGAGCAGGAGCGACGTGGCCGAGACCATGCAAGGAGGGACGGGTGGGAGGGGAGAAACCGGCTTGACGCAGCCACACTTACAGCCTTTGGCTTGAAGGGAGGCTGGATCTCCTTGCGCTCCAGCTTATCCCAGTCGATGTAGCGGAAGAATGCATGCTCCTTGATGTCCCGCTCCCCTTCTGGGCCACATCCCAGTCGCTTGGCCGGGTGCTTGGTCATCAGCTTGGGGAGAGGGAGAGAAGAGACAGTCACTCACAGGGTGGCCAACCGCGTCACCAAACGTCCACTTGGAGAAGTCCCCAGGGTGCTGCGATGCCCAGCTGGGCAGCCTGTACCATGCAGCCGCTGCCCTGGGACACCCCGTATTAGCACCCACACCCCAGGAGGGACTCCCATCTCCTCTCCCGGCTTTTGGTGCTCTTGGAAGCGAAGGAGAGAGGGAGAAGCAGGAGCAGCTCCAGGGACAGGGCAGGTTGACAGTGGCTAATGACAGCAGACTACACAGATGGCAGGTACGCGAGCACTGGGATGAGCACATCCCCTTTTCCTCTGGGAATGAAATGGGTTCACCAAGAAATAATGTCCGGGTGCTGGCAGCCCCCCCCCCCCGGGGCGCGGCCCCCCCCCCCCCCACCGCTGCAGTCTCCCCAGCCCGCTACAATGCGGGGAGCAGGAGCTGTGCAAAGCTGCTTAGCAGGCCCTTTGCTGGATACCAAACTTCCCAGCATCCGCTTCACTCATTTTAAAGACCACTGCCCATTTAAGATGAACAACTCGCCCCCAGAAACTCTCATCAGCCCTAGAAGCAGAACCCCCCCTTCCCTGGAGCCACGGCGGCACAGGCGAGAGGAGTGTTTCTAATGAAAGAGTCAATTTGGAAGAAAAAAGTGCAAACAGCCCATTAATGTTGTTTATCATCTCAACTTCTCCCCTTGGCTGGCTCAGTAGGAAAAGTGAACTGGGCCACGGGAATTCAGGGTGGCTGTACAAACATTAATATCCTGGGGGCACTGTTTGAGCTGCGTTCGGAGATCGGATGGAGATTCCAGAGATTCGTAAGATGTTGATAAGCACAGAGAATATGAGCCCTACCTGCAACAAAAGGACTCCTTTATTAAAAGCAGGGCAGTTGAAACTGGTCCCAGAGCTGTGCAGAGGCTGCAGCAAGCCTGACTCTGTCTCCGGGGGCTATGGGTCTGCAAGAGACCCCCCCTGCCCTCCCGTGACCCCCTGGGGGGGGGAACAGGGTACCCACAGCACTGCAGGGAGGCATGGCGCTCCGGCCGGAGGGCTGAGAAACCTCCCCACCATCCTGTGAGACTGGCCCACCCCCGAGGGAAAGGGTTTTTGTAAGCAAGCATCTTCCGACACACATGAACGCGTGAGCCCGAGCACCCGGGCAGCCCGCCATGCCACGGGGAGCAAAAACAAAAGTGAGATTTTTTTCTAACTCGTGTTTTACCTTTTTATGGTAAATAATACAGTGTTCCTTGGTATTGCAGCATGCAGCCCTTTATAAAAAACCAAACCAACCCAAGCCCCAGCGTACACCCACAGTCACTACATCCACTTGGAGCTGACCCGGGTTCAGCTAAACACGGATCTCTGCGGCTCCTTGGCAGGCTCGGACAGCGTCCTGACAATGCGCTCAGGTCCCGCTTAGCTGTGCTAAAGCAGGAGAATCCCATGACTCAGGAAGGTTTTCCTAAAGCAAGTCCTGAAAACAACGTGAGAGCCTGAGAGGTGCGAATAAACTGATTTTGTGACCAGGCTGTTGTGTCAAACAGCATAGTTTGCTTTCAGCAAACATTAAAAGAAATTTGCTGGTGGGTCTTTTGTTAGGAGCCGATCCCGAACACGCCAACACGCCTCTGGCTCATACTGCCAGAGGCAGCTGGGGCGAGGGGGGAAAACAGGCCTGTGTGTGCCTGCGGGATCTGTGCCTCCGTCGGCATTAAGGCTCCCGGATAAACAGAATTCAGCTGGGGAAGCATCTGACAGGGCGAGCTGGGCCGACGTGGGGCTGCTCATCTGCAAAGTGGGCATTAGCAAGGGGGTAGGGCTGCAGGCCCGGGGAGGCTCGCTGCATCCCCACGTTCCCTGGTCCGCTTCCCGGCTCTGGCTCCCTCCCCAAGGCCAGCGGAGCTGCCGAGGCTGCGCCGTGCTGGGGTCCCCGCGAGCATACCCTGCCCTGCGGGAGAGTCCGATTCCATGTGCACCTGCTGAAAACGCCTCCGG
>NW_009258618.1:479397-480104 GCF_000687185.1 Egretta garzetta | reverse complement strand
GTGCTTTTTTACCAGCTAAGGTTTTCCAGCCGGAGCCCAGGTCTGTCCCTGCTGCCTTGTGCTGGAAGCTGTTTCACACGCGCCCACCCCCTAAACTAAAGTGTTGTGATTAAGCCCCCCGCTTCCTCAGCGTAACACAGGCACACACCGAATTCAGAGCAGCTCAGCCCACTAATGAACCAGAAAGATTTTCTACCTCATGTACCTGCCTGTAAAGCTGAACAGAGCTGTGCTACAGTGCAGTTATTCTGTATTTTCAACATATGCATCCAGAAAATTAAATTTTCTTGTTTTCCTATTGTGCTTTTATGCACGTGAGCATGAAGGCACCATCTGTTATTGATATATAGGACCCCATAAACACACAGATTGATTCTCCTGGCTTACATAGGATAATCATTTAGCTTTGTTTGTATTAAACAGGAACAAGTTGATTTAATCCCCGTACTAAGCCAGTGAAAACCCCTCAGGCTTCCGCAGGTAAGGAAGGATGCTTTATACCAAATCACCTGTAACGGTACGGCTGATGTTTGGAGCTCAGGTACAGGGAAGTCCTAGCCTGGACTCAACAGCTTTGCTAAACCACAGCTTTATTTTTTGTCTCTGGAAGGCAAAGGGCTGCTGCGTGTTTGTGGGCTTCGTTTAGCAGCGGTGCATTTTGCACCAAGAGGCAAAGCTGATCCAGGTGATCCTTGTCCACATTTGAT
>NW_009258618.1:461135-479052 GCF_000687185.1 Egretta garzetta | reverse complement strand
ACGCAGCTTCTGCTCGGCGCAGCCCTGCCACCGCGGCAGCTCCTCCTGGCCCCATCCCAACCGCAGCCTGGCATTTCAGCTCGCTCCCACCTTCCAGCCGCCCGTTGCATACCCACGGGCACCCCCGCACCCCGAGAGGGCTGCGGCGTGGCACTAAGAAGCTGTTATGTGCTTTTCCCAGCCAGCGCCACCAGTGGAAATACCATGGAAAATACCTGTAAACCTTACACAGAAAACATGCCATTTTATGCCTTTGCTACCAGGCAGAGATTAAAGAGGGAGCTTATAAGCGCAGGCAATCTGTTCACCTGGAAAGGGCTGCTTTGCTCGGGCACAGTCAAATCCCTCCATATGGGACTGAAAGCGGGCGATGGTTTGTGCCAGTGCCCGTGTGCACGCACACGCGTGCCACTCCAGGGGTCTGAAACGGGAGCCTGGCTCCTGACAGCCAAACCAGAGCTCAAGAGAGCAAAGCTACGCTACCTGCACCGCGGAAACAGCAGCTCCAACATCAGCCTCCAGAAAAAAAATTTCCGAGTTGACAGCAGAGGAGGGAAATGCTCCATTTGATCCACTAATTGATGCTGACTGCTGAGTCAAGGAGCCGTGTTCTGGTTAACTCTCCATTTTGCTTCCCAGCCAACTATCTGTGATTAACGCTTGTTTCTTGGCTCGGGCCGATACGAGGCTTTCAGGATCAAATGCTTTTCATCTCCGAGCTGTGCAACAGTAAGGGATGACTGGCACTGGCGTGCCAGAGTGAAACCGCATGGGAGAACAACATCGTTTTGGAGAGCACAGCAGTGAAAACACCAAACCCTTCACTTTTAAGAGTGGAGGCTTCTCCAATTGCTCGCTCTCCAGGCTGATCTAAGGCTGGGTTTGGGCCCTCCTGAAGGAGCTACCACGTACCAACACCAACAGCCTGGCTCCAATGGACCTGGAGTTAACCGATACATCTTTTACTGTATTCTTAGGGGGAAATGTAAATATTTTGTTTCCAGCTTACTGGCGGTTCGTAAACACCGCGCCTATTTTTAATTAACTTCTCTGGTGCAGCAGTTTGGTGGTGGCAAAGGATGTGAGGACTTGCTGTGCACTTCCCTGAAACAACAGTCGTACAAAGGGAACCACCACCTCGCTGCAAAAAGAAATACAAGAATTTATGAAGAACCAAGCTCTCCATGCATGGTTAAATGTCCTCCCCTGCAGCCTCACGTCTCCGAAAGTGAGAAAAGCCATTACAGCTACACCCAGCAGACGTTTCAGTCATGGTCTCTTCTCATCTATTTACAGCGCTCGCGTTTTGACTGATGCAACAGCAAATAAATCTGACAGTGAGATTCATCCCTGTTCCAGCCCCCGCTCCCGCGGGGATAACAGCGTTCAGCATCGCAGGGCATATTCCCTCCCTCCTGCCCGGCCAGGACACGGTGGACTTTCCCCTTATGTGCCAAGCAACAGCAGCAGCAAGAGGAACGAGAGAGGGTGAGGAAGTTGGTGGAAACCCCCCGCTTCGATCACCAGCGTGGCTTCTGAATGAAGGACTGGATTTTACTGCGTTCTGCTGCAGGTGAGTGCCCGGGCAACATTGCCCCCCGTGCCCCGCTCCAGGCGGGGGACCCCTGTGGCAGCTTTTCCCCACAGGACAAGGGAATATTCCTTAACACCAGCTCTGAATACCGGCAATGCGGGGAAGAGGCTTTGAAATGCCGCAGTGGGAGCATTAAGCGCAAGATGTGTCATTTGTAGACAGAAACCCTATTTTGAGATATAGAAGGCTCAGATATTTTCAATATTAACTATTAAAAGCAAACATATTTTAAGTTCCTACACAAACATGTATTTATAGTGCTGCTTGACACTGGCTGGCTGAGAGAAGGTTCAGTCCCAAGCAATAACCATATGCACAGCATCAGGACCCAGCCACCCTTTATTCATCACAGCCCAAATTAATTCCGACCACATTTAAGTCTTGCCTAGGCCCAGTCCATAGGGAGCTCGGGACGCTGGGCAATGCAGAGCTTCACTGCAATTTAGGAGATATGATAATGAAAATACTGCTCTGACCCAGCAGAGATGCACACCAGCGCTGAACTTCAGGTGCCCCTAAAGGGTGACCCATCATCGCTAAGCGGAAACCTCTGCAGGATGAAGGCTTTGTATCCAATCTCAGGAAAACTCTTTAGAAAGCACATTCATTTTCCCTAGGCATCATTTTTCTTTTCAGGCAAAGATGCATGAAGCTCCTCTGTGGTCACCTAACGGGGAGGAGGTTGTCTGGGATGCCCTCAACTCTCACATCCCATCCAACACTCTCCTAACCTTTGCCTGAGCAGAGACAGGCCAGCCCTCAAGTCCTACCTGCGCTTCTGCCCAGTGTAGCGGAATGGCACAGAAAGGATCCAGGTGTTATTTTAAATTGCTTTTAGTACATATACACGAAGCAGCACAAGTTGTGGTTCTAGGAGCAGAGTGCACGGGCATCAGAACACGATCGAGTTTTGTCAGATTCCTCTTGCACTGGGAGCCTGGAGCCTGGACCAGGGCAAGGAGGGGCAAGGAGGGGCAAGGAAGGGCAAGGAAGGGCAAGGAAGGGCAAGGAAGGGCAAGGAAGGGCTTGGCCCCCCGGCACGTGTAGGGCTGCCGGAGGTGCACAGACAGGACCGTGCCCACCAGCTGCACTTCTTCCTCCTCCCAGCAAAGGAAGGCCAGCCCTTACCCCTTTGCAGATTGCGACTGCCTCCTTGGACATGGACTTGGGGTAGGCTACGTTGTGCTCCATGATGGACTGGAAGAGTTCGTCTTCATCTTCTCCCTCAAAGGGAGCCTAGAGCAAAGCAAACAGAGGTTCAGAGGCATCTTTGAGCTTCCAGTTGCTGCTGTGATCCTCAGCCATGAAACCAGCCCTGGCTGCGCGGCCCCGTGCGAGGCAGTGACTCGTGTCTCAGCCTCGCAGTCCCTGGGGCCGCACCCACAGCTTCATCTCCAGCACCGAGGAGATGGCCTCCCGCTGCGTGCCAGCAACGAAACAAATTCCACGTCAGCATATGCTCACAACGGAATTTAATACAATCCCATAGGAATCAATTAAAATTCAATTACCTGGCCAGCTAACATTTCATAGAGCAGGACTCCGAACGCCCACCAATCCACGGACTTCCCATAGGGCTGATAAGCAATTATCTGAAAACAACACAAACAGCAGGATTAAGCTCCCATTTTTAACCCGTTGGCACAACGCAAACTAATTTCAAGCTGTAGTCCAGGTCAAAAGGATGAGGTTATTTACTGAGACACCAGTCCCTGGATGGTGGGAAATTGCAATTATAAACAGAACACGCAATAGGCAAAGGGTTCAGTAACGTTAAGAAAATTATCAGCCTTCAGATGTGCGCTAAATATTAGAAAAAAACGGAATATCCACTGTGATTGCTGACAGATACATTCTGATTCTGATGAAACTCCAGCATATTTGTTGTGCTCTTGCGGCCTGGTCACAGCCCGGCGCGCGGGAGCGGGAGCCCTTCTTGCTTACCCTTGATGCACCTTCGGATTTTTTCTTCCACCGACTTCAGCGCAGTTAGTTTGCCATAACCCCCACAGAGTCTGGCCCTCCGTGGATGGCTCGTGACCCTTTCCCAAACAGACTTGCAGCGTGTGGGTCGTGAAACCCCTCTGCGTTCCAGGCTGCCAGTTCGCTTTCTATTATTTATTGCGGAACATCCCTCACAAAATAACCCAACAAACAACAGCCCTGCCTGTGCAAGGAGGTTGTTTTGGAGTTAGGATATAACTTTGAGGTTTGGGGTTTTTTTTATGAATTTAAAAATATCAATATGTATTTTGGATAAGGCATTAGAACATGAATTTTTGTATTTTTCCGTGATTTATCTCTGCAAAATCTGAAATACCCTAGATTCTGTAATCCCACAACCCTGCAGGAAAGCCACCCAGCAAACCTGCCTCCACAGGGCAGGAGACCTCAGCCATGTGTGCCAGTGCGTCAGGGCACCCACAGCTGAGCCCAGCAAGGGGGTGCATCCCTCGCTCGCAAGACCCCAAACAAGACAAGCGGCTGGTGGGGAAACACAGCCAGCCCTGGGGGAGGGCACCTTCACATGGTGCCTCTGCTGCTCTGCTCTCCGTGTCCCCCGGCTCAAGATGCTGGGTCCGTGCCGTTGTCCGAGGGCTGCTGCCAGGAGCATCCACTCCTGCCTGCCCTGCAGCACAGGGGTCCCCCCAGCCCCCCTCCAGCACGCCCTGAAGGGGAGCAGCGACAGGTCCAACCCAGGGACTGCAGAAGGAGCCGGGCTCCCACAGGCACCTTTCTGCTTTGAAGGGTCTTTCCAGCTCCAGTTTATTTGCTGGGTTGCTGCTGCCGGGCATCATTTCAGCGTTTGGGCTTTGACAGGCCTTGGGCTTTGCCATCTGTTACTTAATGCAAAACAATTACACAATTTATTCCTCCTAATTACAGAATTCTATCCTGCAAAGATTCCTATACTTGAGCACAAATGCAAATCGTAGGCTAACCACAGGAGAACGCCGAGAGCAACCTGGCCCCAGAGGTCTGCTCCTGCCTGGCTGCCCCTGTTCCCGAGCAAGGCTCCAGTCCCGTGGCTCCCTGCCTGCAGGCAACGCCGGCAGCCACAAGAGTCCTCCCATTCAGCCACCCCTGTCCTTGCAAAAGACCCCCGTGGTGTCCAACGGGATCTGGGCAGGGGGTACGCCAAGATGCAGGTCAGGTGCTGCCACCCCGTCTGAAAAGAGATGGGTTCCATCCTGCAAAAGCATCAGCACTGAGCCGTGATTAGAGAACAAGGCTGCTGCCAATCTTCTCCTCTGTCCTGGTCCCGGTCCAGCCACACATCCCAACGCAGTGACGCGACTCTGAGTGCCTTGACAGTGTCCTGCTGTCAGCCCTGACCCTTCCCACGGGGATCAGATATCCAGTTCCAGCTCTGAAATGCCTTGACCGAGCGCACTTGAAGTTCCTCCCACTTGTTCTTTCCATTTATGAGCGTCCTGGGAAATTTAGGTGTGAACAGTTCATGCCACGAAGGCCTTTAAAAGAAAATCATACTTAGAAGAAATCCTTGCAGAAAAGCAGCCACCGACTGCGCGTTAGGGAAGGTCAAAACCCAACAGCCGACGAACACGTTTTGTTCAGAGGAGGTGACACATTTGCACTCGGTACCTGCCACCTGGGCACGCAGAGCTGTATCCTACAACAGAAAAAGCCCTAAAAATGGGTCAAGCACATCCCAGGATGTTTTTACCCCGAAAACATGTTGGCTTGAGAACACTGCAGCTTCCTAACGGGAGGAAGCATGGTCCAAGGACCCTGAAGCAGAGCAACACACAGGGACCCCGGCTCTGCTGCGGGCTTGGCCACCCAGCAGAAGGCCACCCCAAATCTGTAACCCCCCTATTTCTGTCTACAAAATAGGGGATGTGTATGTTCACTCTTCTGAGACCCACTGGCAGCAGGCTTTAATACCACTCTGAGGTACCGCAGTGATTTGCACCCTAATTTCCCATCTTATTTTTCTTTTGGGAAAAAAAACCTGAATTAGAGCAAGCAGAAGCAAGTAACGAGTTGAAGTGCTAATGCTCAGACAAATACTGAGAGAACTGGTCGCTCGTCCTGCTTTGAGGGAGTGTTAACCACGCACAGCAGCTGAGCTTTGTACCGACAGGACACCAGCGTTCCTCTTGCTAGGACGAGGGTATGCAACACACATTTGAACGACTAATTAAAACCCTCTCTGGCTGCAGCAAAACACAATGTGGTTTAGCATAGAAGCGCATCTAACCATGTCCCAGCAAAGAGAATCTCTTTCTCTAAAATATTTAAAGGAGTAAATATTAATCTCATCATTGAAAATTCAGCTGAGGGAGAAGATTTTAGAAGGGTATTTTTACATTAAGGGAGCAGGCGTTGGGAATAATTACCTACCTGAATTTCACAGGTCTGACGTTAAACTGCACCCTCACTGCGCTTCATGTAACTGTCACGTGTGACTCCATCACATAAGCAATAACCACATGCAAAATGATTTTGGAGTGATCTAGAGCTATAGATAGGGAGCTTCTCCTCATCAGGCGCAGCCCTTTGCTGCGAGTGGCAAGCTGGAGAGATCTAAAGATTTCCACTTCACATGGAAATATCGCCCACTGACAATTCCATTTTTCCCCACTGGTCATCATGTTGTGCTGGGAGCGGCTCTCACAGGCGGCGAGGGGCAAAGCCAAGCTCCTGGGCACATCTTTTCCGGGAGCAAGGAAGCGTGCGAGGAGCAGCCCCTGGTGGGCTTGAGCACACCAAAGATCGGACAGGCAGCGGGATGCCAGTGGCACAGATGTGGGAAAAACACCCAGAGAGGGACAACGCTGCAGAGAGACCAACACGGAGGATTTTCTGTACTGAAGCAGAAGCAGGGCACGCAGCCATATGGAGAGGCAGATCCAGCATCACTGCCTCCTTAAAGGCAGCTGAACCCGCCAGGCTGACAGTGAATTCACTGATGTCCCTGTTTCTCCCAGAAAACTGCCCAAAGCAAAGTCATCCCATGGGAAAGAGCATCAGACAGGCTTCTGAAACACATACGGGGCGTCTACAGCCTTTCTCCACCTCCTACCTCGGGTGCAATGTAGTCTGGAGTGCCACAGAAGGTCTTGGTGGTCACCCCGTCCCAGATGTTCTCCTTGCACATGCCGAAGTCTGCGATCTTTATGTGCCCCTCACTATCCAGCATCACGTTGTCCAGCTTTAGGTCTCTACAACGAGAAAGCAAAATGATGACACCAAAGACCACAGGAGAAGCCACCCAGCAAGGACAGGTGTCTCCTGCCTCCAGCTGCTCTCCGGTGAGCAAGCTCTGGCCTCATCTCACACCCAGACTCTTTGCAGGATAACGTTTGGGGAAATGAGTCAAAGTAAGTCAGAGATCTGTTGGGATGAAGTGTTTATTTTCCTTTTATCCCCCAGGAACACCATGCTGGGCAAATCGCTTTTAAGTGTAGGCTGGAAAACACTCTCATATAGCAGGGAGACACATTTAATAGATTTGGGGTTTTTGTGCCTATGAAAATCAAAGCGTACTTAAGGCTCAGCAGCAATTAAGAAGTACCTACTCAGCAGAAGTCCCTGCATCACCTATGCTATGCTCCCCCCCGAAAACACAAACCAACTGTGTTTCTCTCGGATTGGTGCCCGCAGAGTATCTGTTCATTACATCCAACCCTGCAGAAGCTTTGCTCTTCAGCATAAATCGTAGAGAGGGTTTCAGCTGTAGAGCTCCCAATCTGACTCCCAGCCCCAACCGGCCCCTCCTGAGCCAGGTGCTCCAGCCTGCAGGGCAGCTCTGTAGCAAACGCTCAGCATCTCAGGTGCAATTTATACATTACCAGGCATGTAATTACCATGCAGTTCTGTGATCTGTGCCATTCCTGGCTTATGTTCCACACAGCAAAGCATTACTCAAAGGTCTCCACTTCATATCGGAGCATGTCTGCAAGATTTCCCTTGCCCTTGTTCCCATTGGGAACAGTTGCCTGCTGAGCAGAGCCCTGGGGCTGCACGGTGTGCAAGGCTTAATTTTGTTAAGGAAGAGCCCAGTAAAAAGGAACAGCATAATTTACAACTTCTTGCTGTTTTTTTAAGACTGTTTTTCCCAATTACTGTGTCAGCACTTAGAAACCTGATGGGCCAAAGGCAGACAGACACAAGCCTGGATCCGCATTCGGAGGAAGGAAGGAAGGCAGGCAGGAAGGCAGGCAGGAAGGCAGGCAGGAAGGCAGGCAGGCAGGAAGAAAGGAAGGCAGGAAGGAAGGCAGGCAGGAAGGAAGGCAGGAAGGAAGGAAGGCAGGAAGGAAGGCAGGAAAGAAGGCAGGAAGGCAGGAAGGAAGAAAGGAGGGAAGAAAGGAAGGAAGAAAGGAAGGAAGAAAGGAAGGAAGAAAGGAAGGAAGGAAGGAAAGAAGGAAGGAAGGAAGGAAAGAAGAAAGGAAGGAAGGAAGGAAGGAAGGAAGGGCACCGGGGACGGGCAGACCTAGAATTGTTCTGCAGCAGCTGATGGCAAACCTCCCCCATCCCTCACATCAGGTTTGCTCCACTTCTTTCATCTTTGGAACAGTCTTCAGCATCTCATAACTTCAGTAGCACAGCTGGCATTTCTTTTTGCAAAGCAGTTAATGGTATCTGACACTCATTAGGATGCTCTGCTCTACCTTGGGCTCTGGGAATACTCCCGAGCAGGGAAGAGCAGTGGCACACCGGTTTCAGTGCTTAACCAGCAGCCTCAGAGCCCGGTCTGGCACTTGGCAGTAACCTCGCTAACCTCTGGATGCTGCAATATCGTGAATGGAAAGGAAGTTTTGGGGTCTGAACCAGGAGCGACGGACATGCACTGCGGATCTCAGGATAAGCCGTTCATAAGCACTTATTCTAGTGTTAATGGTAAGAAAATAGTGCCCTGCAGCAAAATACGTGGCTCCGAACTGGTCCATGCTGCCAGCGAGCGTTTGTGTCACATGGAGAGAAATGCATGAAACAGAGGGAAGAGAGGAGCCAGCCCTGCCTTCCTATGAAACGGGGACGCAGACAAGAACCTTCTCAAAACCCAGAGACACCAGGAGGCTCCCGGCTGCGTTTTGCGTGCACGTACCCCACAGGCAGCTGCCAGACCCCATCCGTGGGACCAGCAGGGAGGAGAGCCCCGTGGCCAGTGGCTGTGCTGCAGAGCCGGCCGCGGGGCTGCAGGAGCCCTGTAGAGCATCGGGCTCCGTTCATTGCCCTGGCTGTGGCTGGAGTCCTCGGGGGAAGAGGGGAAGGAGGAACTTGCTCACCTACCGATAAATGATGCCTTTGCTCTGCAGGAAGAAGAGGCCGATGGCTATTTCTGCTGCGTAGAATCTGAAAGGAAAAGATTTAAAAGGAAGACTGATAATTAAAGGCGATGAATCAAAATGAAAACCTTTCAAATCCAATCATGCTAAATGAAAGGCACTGGGCATACATGACCAAAGGATAAAGGCAGCCGCACCATAAAAATACCAGCCAAGCACTGCACAAGAACGACACAGCCCACCCTCCGCTCGTATCGGGCAGGGATGCGATCAGGTTGCTGTGGGCTAGCAGGGGGCTGTCACTTCTCGTTACACAAATTCTCGTGGGATCTAGGGCTGTTCGTTACTGTGTTCTGGCAATGCGGCTTGAAGAGTTATCTGTCATCTCAGGGAGGCAGAGGAGATAACGTGCACCGCCACCGCGTTCTTGAAAGAACAGTCTGGGTCTCAGAGGACTCTGCTAGAGTGCAAAGCGCCAGTTCAAACCCACCCGGGCTCTGCTCGCTGTGTCTGTTATTTATTTAAGCGTACGAAGGCTTTCATGAGCACATTCTGCTCTGTGCAGAAAAGCCAGCGGCTAACAATCGCGTTGGCAAGCCCAGCAGAGGAGCCAAAGCTACCGTCCCTCCTGCATCCTGGGGAAGGGCCCGGGGCAGAGCAGAGCCGCGCTGGCAGCGCAGCAGGCTGGGTGCTCCCCAGCTGCTGCCAGTGCCTCCCGGGAAGCCTCCAAACCTCCCTGCCTGGTGCTTTTATAAAGGTCGATTATTTACCTATCGAGTGCAGCGTACCCCAAAGACAAGCTGGAGGCACTGGCATCCTTGGCACCAGACAAAGAATCATCTTGCATCTTCCTTTCTTTCCCCTCCCTTTCTGCCCAGGGCTTGCACCACAAAAGCCCATGCCTTGGACTGTATTTCCAGCTATATGGCAAAGGAACATCAAATACCTACCCTGAAGGTGCCGAGCTAGGGCTACTGAACTTACACAGCATGTGGCTCTTTAAACCGCCCAACCTGCTGGATCTGGTACATTAAGTCCCCACCATTCACGTATTCCATCACAAAATACAAGCGATCCTAAAGGAAAAAAAATAAGCAAGCAATTAGCAGCTGAATTATTGGAGCAGGGAATCTGCAGGGGTCGGAAGTAAGGACCAGCTCACAGCTCCAGCCTGTGTTTTTCATGGCAATACAATTGTCATCGTCGCCCTCCCCGGGGGGGCAGGCAGAGCTCGTGTTCACACGGAGCCTGGAAGACAGATGTACTAATTCCTTTCCAATGCTCTGGACTTAAGCTCTGCACCGCTACAGACAGATCCGACGGAGAAGGCAAGTGAAGGAACTCCTAAACCAGAGGTTTTTCACTTCCCATTAATAAACTTGCTCTCATTCTTCAGCGAGCCGGGAGGGCCGGGGCAGGCTGCAGAGCCCCCCACTCCTGGCACCCTCCGCACACCCCTCTCCTCACTCCTCCCAGCTTGGTCCTAGGGTGCCCTTAGTGCTCACACACGGATAACTCATTAATTGTTAAGAGCAGAACAAACAGGTCGATTGGCAACTTTGAACCGATTGAAATACTTGCTAGGAGGTGCGATCACAGCCACAGCAAGTGCACACTGACTTTGCCTCTAAAGTCTAACATATGCTTTGTTTTCATTAATTAAGACTCTCCGGCTTAAAGCACCTCTCCTCTTTCACAGGGTGGCAGCCACATAAGTGTGGACCTCAGAAATTCCCAAGCAAGCTTCCAAAGCGATGCGTTCTCCTCTGCCCCACGCCATCCCCTGGGAAAGCCACGCCGAGCTGGCGAGGGTGTTGTACACGCAGCACCACGCCTGCGCTCACTGCTAGCATCAGTCCTGATAGATGCAAGCCCGGTCCTCTCAACATCACTAGAAGATTGAGAAAGCGTGGGCCACGATCAACCCCGAGGAGAGCTACAAGGCCAAAACACAGACCCGAGCATTCCCGCAAAGCTCAGAACTGTGGATTAACAAAACAAAAGCAGCTGGATCTTATCATGCCGCATCCTGAACAGAGCTCTAGCACGAGCCCTGCAAGCCTTGGGAGACACAGGATCATAGAGTCACAGAATTGTTGAGGTTGGAAAAGCCCTTTAAGCTCACCAAGCCCAACTGTTCCCCTAACCCTGCCATCCCACCACTAAACCCTGGCCTTAAACACCTCGTCTGCCTGGCTTTTAAATACCCCCAGGGATGGGGACTTAACCCCTGCCCTGGGCAGCCCCTTCCAGTGCTTGACAGCCCTTGTGGGGAAGGAATTTTTCCCAATGCCCAAACTAAACCTGCTCTGGCACAACCTGAGGCCATTTCCTCTTGGGCAAGCAGGAGCTCCACATCAGCGACGCCTTTCCCTGGGGAATCCATGCCCCTGAAATGCCACTTTCCTCCGATGTTTCACAGCTCTTTTTTTTTTTTAACGGGAAATGGCTGTGAAGAAAATCCCGCAAGACTCCTAAACCCACCGACCTGAACCTGCCAAGGGTGCGGGACATTTCTGGGGGAGGGAAAAGCAACAGCTCCGGACTACTGGAGTGCATGTGGGAATGGGACACAGCCCGCCATCCGAGTGGATCCTCCCTGTCAGGGGCCAACCATGCTCTGACCTGTGCCTGTGCCAGTGCTGGGTGAGGACAGCAAAGCGCTGCGTAACATCGTCACCCATCTTACAGCAAGCCACTTTCTACAGCCTTCGAAAACCAGTCACGGGGCCTTAATGCCCAGGAGCCCAGAGACATCACTGGGCTCGCCCCAGCCCTGCGCCGCGGGAGGGAAGAGTCGCAGGCTTCAGGCTGGCGGCGTGACACCATTATTCATAATATTTCCCATTCTTCTTTTCCGCCTTAAATAAACCTTGCCCCGCTTTTACACAGTAAGGACAAGGAGCCCAGAAGAGATGCAAATGTGAGCATTACCATAATAAGGGCTACGGGTAATCAGCTCCTCCAGCCCAGCCAGGCACAGCCCACTGTGGCAGCGGAGTGGCCTCAAAGGTAATTAAACACAGTACCGAAGGAGCAATCAGGCTGTGTAAAACATGTGGCACTGACGGCATAGAAAAGAGATTCTGGCTTATCAGATGACTGGGAATTTCGGCGCATCCCCCTCCGTAAATGTCTGCCTCTGCCAAGGCGTCGATCCAGTTCAGCAGTAAGGCACGGGGCCGGCAAAGTCACCTTCAGCAGCCACTGCCACGCCAGTCATCCCGTGACAGTCACTGGAAAGGAAAGCAGTATCGTGCTCATTTGCAGCTGTTTCCTAAATATATCGATCAGCTTCAAGAAGGAAGAATATTAAAAAGACGGTCTCTTGAAACAGCCAGCTGAGGTCTAAAAGCAGGATTTGAGCTTCTCCTCATTTGGGTGGAGAAGAGAATGCTGGTGCTTCAGCGAAAAAAAATAAATGGCATGAATAAAGCAGCCAGATGGCTGGGCAGCCTACAGGCTGGGAGAGAGGGATGGGCACGGAAACCTCTCCTGGCTCTTGTCTATGGCAGAAGAGGATGGGGTCTTGCCCAAATCTGGAGCATCCGAACTCACAGAGCGACAGCGAGTTGCAGATAGGGAAATACCCCCTGCAGAGACTTGCACAGTGCTGGTAAAGCACACGCTCCTCTTCCTGGGAAGCCAAGGAGAAACTCTGGGGGCTCCTTCCAATGCCCTCCTCCTTCTAATTAACACACCTGTGGGGTCCTCCTCCTGCCTGACCCCCACTGCAGGCAAGAGCCAGAGCCAGGACAACAGCTTGAGGTCCCCACCCACCCATGATTTATCATTGCTCAGTGTCACTGCTGCTGCTGAGCCCCAGAGGGAAGGGAGGTCACCAGTGAAGGCATGGTCACCCAGGGACACCATGAGCCAGCATGAGCCCTTGTTGCCAAGAAAGCCAATGGCATCCTGGGGCACATCAAGAGGAGCATGGCCAGCAGGGTGAGGGAGGTTATCCTCCCCCTCTGCTCTGCCCAGTGAGACCCCATCTGGAGCACTGTGTCCAGTTCTGGGCTCCCCACTTCAAGAAGGGTGAGGAGCTACTGGAGAGAGTCCAGAGGAGGGCTACAAAGATGATGAGGGGACTGGAGCATATCTCCTACGAGGAAAGGCTGAAGGAGCTGGGCTTGTTCAGCCTGGAGAAGAGGAGGCTGAGAGGGGATCTCATCAACACATACAAATATCTGAAGGGTGGGTGTCATGAGGACGGAGCCAGACTCTTCCCAGTGGTGCCCAGCACCAGGACAAGGGGCAATGGGCACAAACTGAAGCATCAGGGGTTCCAGTTCAACGTGAGGAAGGACTTCTTGACTTTGAGGGTGACCAAGCCCTGGCACAGGCTGCCCAGGGGGGCTGTGGAGTCTCCTTCTCTGGAGATATTCAACCCCCACCTGGACAACGCCCTGCGCACCCTGCTCTGGGTGAGCCTGCACGAGCAGGGGGGTTGGACAGGGTGAGCGCCCTTCCAGCCCCTGCCATCCTGGAATTCTATGTGACACTTCTGGGAACCCCAAGCTCAGACCCAGGACCTTTTTGGGGCAGAGCAGCCCAAGATCCCTCAGCCGGACCAGCACAGGGCTTCTCTTGTCCTTCAGACTCAGGCAGGAGCTCTCTCATTGCTCATCTTCACTTGACTCTTTAAAATGCAGATTTAGGGCTTTTCTCCAGCTTTTTTCTTAGTTCAACGAACAGCCCCAGCTGAGAAGTGCGCTCCGGACCGTGCTCCCAGAAATCAAAGTGCTTTGTGCCAGCATTTGATAATACACCCTGCTATACATTTTGATTACATTACAAATACGATTACTATTAAGCTACTATAGGTCTGCCAGGAATAATCCTGCGCTGACTCACTTCAGATGCCAGAGAGATGCTGTGTGAAATAGCTTCTCCTGCCACATTTTGATTACGGTGCTGCAAAGCCGGTCTGAAGGCTTTAAATACACTGAATGTGTTTGGTAAATGAAATCTCAGGGAGAATATTAAAATGTAATCCTCCTGGATAGCATTGTCACCGTTTTAAAGGACTCTGCTTATGCTCCCTCCTGGCTCCCGGCGACACGTACCTGGATGTTTTCATTCACAGGTTGCCCGATGGCTGGCCAGAGGCGGCTTTAAAGGTCCCACATCCCCTTCCCCACTCTCCCTCCCCACTTCTGCTTTGTACAAACTCAATCACACGCCCGTTGCAAACCAAGTTCCCTGCGGTTTGCATTAGGTTTTGCTCCCTGCTCCCAATTTTCGATCACAAGGATGAATCCTGAGAAAAAGCGCAGTGCTTTGCTATCGAACCATAACGGACCTCATGAGCTGGGGGGGCTGGGAAATCACATCTAACGCTGTCAACAGCTCCCTGATGAAAACATCGCAGGGGTGCAGATATTCTCCGCTACAGTCTCCAATTTAACACGTGCACACATTTTGCTCACGGAGGCATTTTTGCAAGCAAATTGGACAAGTTGTGAGGTTGCCAAGGCAGAAAATACATGGCTGCTTTTGCAAGTGTAGCCATGTATATCCAGAAAAGAAACATGAAGAAAAGCAAAGGCGTGTTTTCGAGAAGCTGAAATGTGTGACCAGAGCAGAAGTCCCTACAGCTCCGTTCACACAGCTCCCGGGCGCCCTACAGCCACCCCAAAAGGCACTGGTCCAGGATAACTGGTGACTCTGGGTCTCTGGAAGAGGGTCACTGAAGCCAAGTGACTAAAATCCATTTTGCAAAGTGTCAGACTCCCCCCGCTCAATGTTCAGGGTCCAGCAGAGTCCCCAGTCCACTCTGCCCAGGGACAGGCTGTGGCGGCACCGGCACTCACCATCGTCTGAAAGCAGGAGTGGAGCTGGGTCAGGAACGGCGGCTTCCCGGAGAGGGCCAGGACGCGTTTTTCAACCATTGTGCACTCTACGTCGTCGTCCTGGATAACGACGTCCTTCTTCAAGATCTTAACAGCGTAGAGTTCGTCGGTGCCCTTCCTCTCTGCCAGCATCACCTGCACGAGGAGAGGACACACACAGGGTAAAGGAAAACATGGATTTGCAATGCTTCTAGCTTGCCACAGCCAATAGTTAAAAATAACGGCTTACTTATTGTCCCATGGCTCCCCTTACAATTCCGAAAAGAGATTCAGGTGCCAAACAATGCAGAAAGCTACCAGGTATTTCCAAAATTATTTAGGAACCCTAAGTCTAACAAGTCACACACCTACTTCCTCACCACCTAATCAACCCTGAGGAGCCCAGTCCAAAGGGTTTGCTGATGTCTGAGTCATTGATCACCCTTCATCACCTTCCAGCCCCAAGTTGGGCCCCGGTTTGGCACCCTCAGGGTGCAAGGAGCCTCGGGGAAGGGCGTCAAGAGCTTGAATGCAGAGTCCATCAGGTTAACAAGTGGTAAAAACTTAAAGTGGAAAAGAGTTGGTATATAGCCAGTAGTAAGAAAAAGCCAGCAAGGTGCCTTGCACCCCCCCTCCACAACACACACGGTGATCAAAACCCAGTTACATACCGGTCTGTCAACCAACCAAAGCCCCTCTCTCGCAGAAGAATCCGTTCAGCCTCCCAGTCTAAACCAGTTTCAGCCAGTTGCAGGTTTATTTCTTACAGTAAATGGGATGGGTTGCTTCTGCTGATGTAAATTTCCCTCATTAACCACATTGTCCCCAGTGAGGATCCCCAGCCTGATCCACCACGCTCCATCAGTGTAAACTGCTCCTCAGGCTGCTGGCAAAATAAACCAACTCTGAAACCACACTTTGCTTCCCGTTTTCCCTCCTCACACTCTCTCATCGTGTTAGGTCTGAGCGCTCAGCGGAAATGAATTGCCTTCCATTTGAAAGGGGCTGCAGAAATCCCCCAGTCACATCAGGAACAGGAGTTGGGATGCTTTGAAAATAAATTATGAGAAGTTGACATCAATAGGGTGGAACTGAAATGCATTTCAGACTGCAGCAGACCAGCAGAGGAAACGTGTGGGTCTCATGGGCAACTTCTGAGACACTAAGGACAGTGGAATTAACCCTCTTGTCAGTCCGAGGCTGACGGCATGGGGCCGGACCCCCATGCTCCCCACTGCAAGGTGCCCGGCTGCCCCCAGAGCCCTGAGCCTCCCCGGGGAGCTGGGGCAGAGCCTGTCCTAGGACTCTTTTCCAGGCAGAGCAGCCCCTTTGGGGTCTGGGGAGAAGGCAGCAGTGTGCCAGCCCTGAGGCAGCAAGGCATGGGACATAGCCCAAGGACTGGGGATGAGGCAGGGGACACAGCCCAAGGACTGAGGATGAGGCAGGGGACACAGCCTGAGGACTGGGGATGAGGCAGGGGACATAGCCTGAGGGCTGAGGTCTTCAGTGCCCACTGGCTTGTAGGAGTGGAAATAGCAGTACACTCGGGAAGAGAACTTTCTGAAGGCATGTGGCCCTGGCTCGTTGTGGGCACTTGGCTGCACGCTGGAGAGGCTGTCCTTGAGACGCTGCTTGTCAGGCTCAGCCGGGAAAGGCCGGGAAAGGCTCCTCAGTGCCAAGTGCTTTGGAGAAGCCATTGACATTGACATTTTCATCAGCGGGGCCAGGACTGCAGCGACCGCACGCATCCATTGGCAGCGCTAAAAGCAGACTGACAGCGCGTCAGCGACTTCAGTGACTGATTTATTTACTCGCTGATGTTCGAAGCAAGTTGAGAACCCGGAGCAGCCCAGCGTGCTGCTGCGATGCAGCCCAGCAAGGCACAGGCACCGGACCAGATCTGTGCTTCATCCTTCCCTGCTACCAGCTCCCTGCGGTGCCTCGCAGCAGCCCTTGGCACCAAATCCCTGCTGGAGCGCCCGCGGGCCCCGCACCTCTGCCCTCCCCTGCAATTCTGCACAAACGGAACCGTTCCAGTTCACTGCCCCCATTTACTTTCACCATTTTTACATGAGTCACCGTGCGCAGGTGCTAAAAAGCGGGGCTCATTGTTAAGTGATAAAAGCAGACGGGCTCCAGCAGTTCAAGACTGGTGGAAAAGAGAAGCGACCGCTGCAAGAGCACAGTTTGTGGGAAGATGAAGCCTGTTACCAGCGAGTAAGTGCATTGTATGCAACATCAGTCACATGCAGACCTGTCGTGCGATCCATAACCCTTGCAGAGAAAAAGTAACTTAAACCAGGGAACCTCTGAGCCTGGCAGCATCTGCTGCTGCCCCCACGGGCCAGCGCCAGGGCGGGGGTTGGCAGCAGGACTCCCCTTGGGAAGCAGAGATGGCAGGGCCAGGCAGGGCTTGGAAAGCATCCCAGTACTTCTCCAGCCATTTTGCTTGGAGACTCTGATGTGGTTGTTGGTGGCGTGTTGGGGGATAAATGCACCAGGAGACTTCCCTGGGGGTACACACGGACCAAGTGTAAAGGTAAAATCATCTGCTGGCAAACGGGGTTCGGCTGTAGTAAATAACACCATAGGGGACCTGAACTCTGCCGGGGCAATCGGGGCCTGTTCTGCACAGCAGAAAAGTCCAGAACAAGCGGTGGGTGCCACTGAGACACCAGTGTGCAATTCCCACCCGACTGGGGATGCAGCTACCACCTCGGTCCCCACAGTGTGTTGGGAGGCGGAGGTTGCCTGGTGCACCAGGCTAAATGCAAAAATCTGCTCCAGAGCTTATATGGGAGCGTAAATGTTTCCTGTGGCAGCTTCCCAATGACACGGCAATCCCGGGCCACGGCTGAGCCAGCCAGCCCTGCTTTACTGACCAGTGAAAGGCAAAAGGACTTTGCAGCTGCCTAAAAGTGGGCTGCGCTACACCCAGAGCGAAGAGGGCCAGCGTGAGAGCGTGCGTCTGAGCGAGGGCAGGGGGATGCTGAAGGCCACGCGTTCCTTCATGTTCCCTCACATCTGGGCTGGCAAAGCAAGCAGCTCCAGAAGAGCACATGGAGACTAACACCGTTCTGGACGCTGCGATCACTGTCAGTTTGCATATGCAGAAGAGATCGCAGTCCACTGCCGACAGAGAAGACACCTTCTGCATTAGCAGACTTGGCTTGTTCTCCAAGCAGGAGACGGGGCTGCTCGCAGCCTGCGGGGCTTATGCCACCAGCTCCGGC
>NW_009258618.1:459797-461120 GCF_000687185.1 Egretta garzetta | reverse complement strand
GGGCTCCGAGCTGGCTCCCGCACGCTGGCGTCGCAGTTCCTATGGTGACTGCGGCGCAGGTACCGCTACGACCTCAGGAGAAGGGCAGCCACCGATGAGCCGGCTTCAACGATGGCTGGTAATGACACAGAGGGTAAGGAAAAAGATTGGGACCCATCGCACTGTAAATACAACAAGATTCCAACAAGCGAATGTACCCGGCGCGTGGTCAACCCCGAGCAGAGCTGTGCACAGGATGCAGGCTGGTAAAGGAGGGAGGGTGCACCCAAACCTCACCATGTGCCCAGGGGCCAGAGCACAAGTCAGAGACTGAATCCCTGCCCGAGTGTGCCAACTTAGCAGCCCTTCTGCCACGTTTCATGCCAAGAGAGGAGAGGGAAGCCGTTTACAGCTTGAAGATTATCATAGGATACGAAAATTCTCTCCCATTGCACTCTAATCCATAACGGCAGAGGCAAAAGAATCAGCCCCACTCAGAAAACCACCATAAAACCCCCCCACAAAGATTGACAGCTTGATAGCACGACAGATTGATTAGCTGCAAAACCAGGAGCAAGCCACGTCACTTAACTTTCCTCTGTTTCTACTACAGCAAAGCGAGCCCAGGGCAGGCTGTGCCAAGTGCTGCCTTCCTCAGTCAGCACCATCCCCTTGCCAGCCCAGAGGAGGGCTCCCACCAGTCACAGCTCACGGGGGCTCTGACAGGCCCCACGGCCACCAGCCCAAGAGGACCCCAGCCCACCGAGGAGCACCGAGGGTCACCCTGCATCCCGGGGCTAAACATGCCGAGCTGGGACCACGCACACCAAGTCCCTGTCCCTGAGCTGTTTTCCAAACCCGAGCTATTTCCAGCCCCTAAACCTTGGTGCCTGGCTCCGTGGGGACCTCCATCTGCCAGCTCACTCTCTGGAAAGTAGACTGCACTCTTTTTTTAATTTTTTTTTTTTTTGGTGCAGAAAAAGCTGATATTTAACTTGATTTATTCCTGTAATATAGAGTATTTCTTTGGGAATGCTCCAGCATAATAACTGGAGATATTCTGATGCTGAATGTAGAGAAAGCAAGTTTAATAAACTCCACCAAGGCCAATGCGTAGGTACTCCTGACCCTGGACAGCCACAGAGGTGGAGAGAGAAAAATACCAAGCAGTAAATCTGAGCTGCTGATGCCAAAGGGTTAATAAGCTTCTGCCTAAGACAAAGACTCACTAAAACAGCTCCATTATACCGGGAGGGCTCTCTCAGCCTGCTCAGCAGCAGGGACCGGGAGGAGGGAGGCTGGCGGCAGACAGCCAAGCACAGGAGCGGGCAGTGCCAGCACTGG
>NW_009258618.1:452898-459602 GCF_000687185.1 Egretta garzetta | reverse complement strand
CCAGCGAGGCGCAGGCACACGTGAGGGCGAGGCTGCATCTAACCGAAGAAACGAACGTGCTGTTTTAATAAGCACTAATTAGCATATTTATAACATTCTGTTCCAGGGAACAGTTTCTGTCACACATTCCCTTATATAAGCCATGATGCCGACTGAAGAGTTTGCTAATGTTTCTCAAATTAAAAGAAAGAAGAAGGGGGAGAAAACACAACTACAGAGTTTCCAGATGCCAAGCACAGACTTTAAAAGGGATTAGGTGTTGGGAGGGAGAGAAGAGGGAGCACAAGCAACGCGGGAGCAGGGATATGTACACGGTACTGCGCGAGAGCAGCACAACACATGGGGCTCTCCTGCTCCCCTACGCTGCCAACCCACAGCAAAGGTGCAAACCACAGAGCAACGGCATCCTCATCCTCCTCCTCCCCAGCGGCACCGCTGGCAGGGACCCACTCTGGATGCTGGGGACCATCAGAACGCCCTGCTCTCCCCCGGTCACCACTGTTCCAGTGGATCTCTAAGCTCTCCATCTCCAGAAAGGGAGCACACACCTGCCTAGGGAGGCTGGGATCTCCCAGAGCTCAGACGCCAGCGGCTGTGAGAGGCGGGTTCACCCCTTGTGCTCAGTGGGTGATGGGCGAGCATTGCCCCCCCAGTGTCCCCTCCTTGCCTCTGCTGCCCACCCAACAGATGTGCCCCAAGGCAGAGCAAAATTCCCTGCAATTAAGGCAATGCACTAATTAGAACAGCATCCATCACACCGGCAAACACTGCGCTGGTGCACAGCACCAGCATCCCAGCCCCCTGCCCACCCCGGGCTGCGAAGCCCAAGCAGCTCCCCGAGGACTGGAATTTCTAATGGGAATCAGGACAAAGTTGGCAAGACCCCAAGAAAAATCAAGGCCCCAAGTCACGTCATTACTAGAAGAAAGAAATTCTGTTACTACTCATAACCGGCCTGGAAAGTTAATTCAGATGTTCACATATATTTGTAATTATTCGAGAAAAAATGGCCAAATAAAAAAGAGGTTTAAAGACACAGCACGCACCCTTCTTCCCCAAAAAAGTGTCTGATTTTTGCGATGCTCTGCTCAGACATCTCAGATCTTCATCGCTGTGACACAGTCTGGCAGGGAGCCGACGAACTGGGCTCCTGTTACTGTGGCACCAGTGCTCCCAGGCCAAGCACGGATGGATCACACTGGAGCAGCCATGCGGCCGCAGCTCAGAATATGCCACAAACGTGTGTTAAGTACAGAAAGGCCAAAGGCATATGTTGTACCACACCTTCCCAAAGCTTCCTTTTCCCAGCACCATCAGGAAGTTGAAATCTGAAAGTTTCATCCGATCTCTGCTCCCGTTGTTGTCAAATTTAGAAATGGCATTTGTCGTCTTCTCATCCGTAGCCTTGGACCCTGTTCCAATCTTGGCTCTCTGCAAAGATGGGGATGGGACAGGGAGAAAAGACAAAAAAAAATTACTGAAAACAGTGTGGAGCAGGGTCGTTAGAAAAGCAGCCAGTGCTCCCGAAATCCCACGTTAATGAGCCCTTTTCCAGGTCAAACCCTACCGTCAGCTACGGGAACCTCTTCTGTAAGCATGGCAGGGAGAGAGCATCATGAAGGGCACTGCGGAGGTTATCAGCCCCAACATGTTGCACTGTTCAGCTGGTTCCCAGTTCATCTCTGCGAGAGCAACTGGGAACCGCATCTGCCCGTTACCCCTTGCCCCGCAGGCAGTGGGACGCTGCGTGCCTGGGGAGCTGCCCCATAACGTGCTGCAGGTCACCCAGAGTACAGCTTAAGTGAGCTTTTTCTTCTCAAAGCTGACTTCTGTCTCACCTCGCCAGGAACAGACTGGTGAATAAAAATACATTAAGGTAAAACATGGGGTGTTCTATCCAGCTCCACCTCCGTTACGATCTGATGTGGCAGAGAACTGCATTCCCATGCCAGTGCAGGCTGAACATAGGAAGCTACAGATCCATTTTGAACAAGCCAGAAGAGAAAGCACTCCTCCTGCATCCCCAAGCGCCTGCACCAGCTGCTGCAATCACAGCTGCTTGTTAAGGAACCTCACAACACCCCCCACCCCCCCCATTTTTAAACACAAAATCTCATCGGTGGCATCTCATCGGTGGCCCGGCCCCTCCTCATTGGTCCAGGGGCGATCTAATTTGCTGAACTACAGTTTGTAAAAGCTATCTCACAATTTATTCGGTTTTAATTTTTAGAAATATGCGAGAGCGTGAGGCTTGCACTGAACTCAGTCTAGCATGAAATTCCATTAACCCGATTCCAGCAGTTCAATTTGGCTGCTACTCCCAGCTCCTCCAGATAGGAGCCTCACAAGTAATCTCCAAGCCTTTGCTGCTGCTGCTAATTGGTTCCTGCAAGGTTCTCCGCGCTGTAAAATTCCCCAGTCAAGGTCACCTGCAGCACCTACAAACATCTGAAAAACTCCTACACTGAAAACGAAAGGAACGGTCTCCAGGATTTGCAAACACCATTAATTGCTAACGCAGCTCTGCCCCAGGGAGGAGCTGAAATCATTCAGCAGCCACCGGTACCTGCGACTGCTGGGAGCAGAGCTGCACACGCGGCACGCCGGCTTTCCAGCGGGAAAAGTACGTACGTTGAAAAGGAAATAAAGTTGCCTCTTCCCGAAGTACGAGGGGTTTTTCCCATCGTAATCTTCAGGCTTTCGCAACGTCCCCAAAAGAAGGGGATACCCAGCAGGAGCATTTGACTTTGAATTAGCTCAGGTGACAAACAGCAGCTCTGGCACCAACTGAAAGGGCTCATGGAGCTTGGCCAGAGAGGGATCCAACCGTGGGCAACCATGGGCAACCAAACAAGAGCAGCCTCCGCCTCTCCACGAAGCCAGCCCTGTGCTGTGTAACTTTGCCTTCACCCTGCTGTATTTCAAAGCTCTTTCCCAGAGAAAGGTGTACAACAGTCATATTCTGTGAAACCTTCCTAAATTCTCTATCCCAGCTGAAAACCAATCTTGTCAGCTCAGACCTGACACTAACTCAATCTCAGTGAGAACGAGCTGTAAAAAATCCAAGGGCAGTATTACGTTTCCATTAAATGACACCCAAAAGCACAGCGCTCCTTCAGAGGAGCCTACGTCATCCTGCACGGCTGTAGCCCAGCAGCACCGGGCTTGGCCATGGGACTCGGGGAAACACCAAGCAAAGGCGGGAGAGGCTTTCGGTCCTGCACAGAGCAGAAAAGAGCAATAAAGACTGGGGGGGAAGGAAGAGGATTTTCATTTGCTTCACCCCAGCAAACTGGCCAGCTCCGGGCACAGTGTGCCGCAGCACCGGCAGATGCCCAGGTGAGCGGCTGGCACCCAGGCATGATTTCAACTTCGGGTCCCTGCTGCTGCCTATGGCTGCTCCTGAGCCTGTGCTCGAAGAGGGGCTGCTTCAGCCACGGTCACTCTTGCACTTGACCTGAATTTGCAGCATCCCAGTATGTTCGTGGGAGAGGAGATGAGGATGTAAACGCAACACGACTTCTCTGACAAAATGGGCTCAGCACGTAGCTTGGCCAGGAGGAGGAAAGGTCTTTCCAGCAAAGAGCCCAAAATAAAAGTTGGGGAGATGTAAAGATCGCCATCCCCGAGTGAAGTGTCTTGCTTTTGCAATCAAGCATCTCTAACGTCTATCTCCAAGTGAGTACAAAAGTCCTTCAACCTGTTTTTAATGTGGTCCCGATGCTCACAATCTCAGACCTCCTTAAGGTTTACAACTGAAGCATGCCAAATACTGCTCACAAAATTTTTTTCAAAAAAAGCACTTGACCTTCGTTATCCAACTCCATTTGTCATAGTTAATTTACTACATCTGAATTTATGCAATAGCAGCTGACGTTCACATCTATCAAGCTGTCCCAGCAAGCGGCTGATAAAGACCAAGCAGAATTGGCAGGGGATGTAGTGCAAGGCTTCACGCTGTGCTTTTGTCTTGAGACACTTTCTTGTCAAGCCCAGGACGTGCCCGCTGCAGACAGAAGCGCAGCAGCAGGACCTCGGCCAAGGACGGCATCGCGGGCTGCCAGGAAGGGGCACATTTCCAGCCGGCAGCTCTGCCAGCACCCGTGTGTCTCCGGCATCACCCGGGCCGACACCTCAGCCCTTTCAGCTGGGTGCTTTTGCAAAGGTGAGTCCACACAAAACATAAACCTGTCACACACACCTCAGCCTTGTCCTATCAATCTGCGCCGCCCATGAACAGGCAGGATCAAGCAGCGCTAACACATATTGATGGGAGGGTTCTTTTTAGTCCTTATCATCCGAAAAGTCCTGACAGCACCCTGGCCGCTGCATCATAGCCGAGTTCCAGTGCACTCCTCGCCCCTGGGGACGCCGCATGAGCCATCGCTCAGCTGGCCAGGGGTCTCCTTCCTTGTAACACCGACCCACTCACAGAGGACGCAGCTGGGGAAGATGCAGCAGGGGAAGATGCAGCAAGGTGAGGGTACGGATGCAGCCCGGCACAGTGGAAGGACACCTCCGGATGATGCGTTTTCCCATCTGTAGACAGCTCATCATCTGCCTTCCAACATATGTACCATTTTAACACCATCCAAGACATGCAGCAAAAGCCGGTAGGTTGTTCTTTATGGAGTGGACGACCATTGGTTGTATGCCAACCGTTGTATTAGACCCCTCTTATTTTCTTGGATATTCAGGAAAGTTATACAGAACTGGGATAAATGTGAGATTCAGAAAAGAAAGGAGAAAAAGGAACAAACTCTCCAGTCCTGTGCTACAATTAGGGAGTTCATGCTGACAACCCTAAGGGCAACAATTCTGTTCTACGTGCAGCTCATTCCAAGTAAGCCTCCAGATGTACCACGTTCTTTCTTGGGGTTCTGGGAAGACTTTAGCTACACTGAAAAATGGCAAAGGCCTATTAATTCAGAAATGCCTGGATCAATCATTCGGCAAGATCTTCCATGGCTTACTGAGTAGCAAACAGACATTTCTCCTTGAAGCCTCTTTGGGGAGTCAGACCCAAGCATCACTGAAATCTTTCACAGACCGGCCTGGACATCGCACCAGCTTCAGTTCACCTCCCTGCAGATCCCTGGTGCTGCCAGGGTAAAGCCCTGCTGCTCTCCGATGCTGGCTCCGCGCAAGACTCCACAGAGCCTTTCTGGCTCCCTGAAATCCCGTATCCCCATGCTCTCAGACAAGCCCATCAGCTTTCACGCCCTCTGCTTTTCACAGGCACCACCAGCACCTTCCCCAGCGAGTGTTCTGCATTTGCTGGAGCTAGCGGCCGCACCGAGCCCTCGCCCCCGCTGTGCACTCTGGCTGGTGCTGCTGGGTTTCCTCTCGAAGTTATGGGCTGCCTTTGGGCATGGCACTGCCGCAGCTCACCTGCGCTGCCGCTTGGCCATACCAATTAGCCCGTAGCTCAATTAGCATAGGCTCCACATGTGGTTCATCAGGACACCCCGCTACCCGGGCTGTGAGTGCAGCAGGGAGGATGGATTACTCGGGTTACTGAAAACATCATCCCTGGCTGTACGCGTTCCGAGCGTTCCAGGCTCGCACCTCCAGCAGCGTCTGTCGGTAACACCTCGGTGCAAAGCACCGTCGGGGATTGCCGGCACCAGGAACCAGCTCACCCAGCCACCACCCTCTTAAAAACCCAGCCCACCCTCAGCACACAAGGCAGCATATAGAGGCTGCCATGGCATTTAATGGCTAAGAAAGGGCTTCTTTCTGAGATGAGCCCCAAATCCAATTATTTTAATATCTTAATTCATCTTTGTTAATTATAATAATTCATCATTGGCAGCACGGCAGGAAAAACCACATGAACAAATCCTACTATACAGCACCTTGGTCGGAGGGCAGGAGGGCTGTGCCAACAACACGTGCACATGCTGACATCGGGAGCGCGGTTACATTGGGCCACCCTGGGACATCCGGGATCTCTGTCCCTCCTTAACTGGGATAGAGCATCAGAAATATGTCAAAGGAAGCATCTCCTTGGTTAGCTACGCTATACTCACCTTGGCAAACACAGATTACAAATTACGTGACCCTAACAGAAAGGCAGACATGGTCTGAAGCAACACAAGTGAAAGGGGGACGTTTGCAACGCTGCTTTCTTTGCAGTAAAAAGAAATAATGTCTTAAAAATGATGAGATTTCAGACTCTGTCCTACCCACAGGTAGCAGAGGCACGGGATCGAGCAGACTCTTAATGGAGCACAAGGTACCAAGCAAACATCACGCAAATCTGTGTGTTGTGCAGCATCCTCCGTTGTAGTTTCGACCAGACGTGAGTGCCGAAGAATCATTTTCCCATCTCCCATTGCCTCATCCACCAGAAACAACCGTTCCCTTTCCCACCGCCTGCTCCTATTGCACATGAAGTCAGACACACAGGTGTGCGCAGGGAGGCCGCTGTGTGTTCAAATTAGAAGCGAGTATAGAATCATAGAATCACAGAACGCTTTGGGTGGGAATGGACCTTTACGGGTCACCCAGCCCAACCCCCTGCAGGGAGCAGGGACACCTTGAACCAGACCAGGCTGCTCACAGACCCATCCAACCTGGCCTGGAATGTTCCTAGGGATGGGGCCCTGGGCAACCCGTGCCAGTGTTTCACCACCCTCATTGCAAAGGATTTCTTCCTTAGATCCAGGCTAAACCTACCCTGCTTCAGTTTAAAACCATCA
>NW_009258618.1:451626-452547 GCF_000687185.1 Egretta garzetta | reverse complement strand
CTTTTGGGCTGCCAGCGCACATGGCCGGCTCATGTCCACCTTTTCCTCCCCCAGCACCCCCAGGTCCCTCTGGGCAGGGCTGCTCTTCATCCCTTCATCCCCCAGCCTGGGTGGGTGCCGGGGGTTGCCCTGGCCCAGGTGCAGGACCTTGCACTTGGCCTTGTTGGACCTCATGAGGTTCACACGGGCCCACCTCTCCAGCTTGTCCAAGTCTCTTTGGATGACATCCCATCCTTCTGGCATGTCAACTGCACTGCTCAGCTTGGTGTCATCTGCAAACCTGCTGAGGGTGCACTCAATCTCTATCTGTATCACTGATGAAGACATTATACAGCACTGGTCCCAGTACAGACCCCCGAGGGACACCACTTGTCACCGGTCTCCATCTGGACATCGAGATGTTGACCACTACCCTCTGGATGCAATGATCCAATCAATTCTTTATTCACTGAACACTCCACCCATTAAATCCATAGCTCCCCAACTTAGAGAGGAGGATGTTGTGGGGGGCCGTGTCAAAGGCTTTGCAGAAGTCCAGATAGATGACGTCCATTGGTTTTCCCTTGTCCACTGTTGTTGTCACACCATCATAGAAAACCACGAGGTTCATCAGGCAGGACTTGCCCTTGGTGAAGCCATGCTGGCCATCTTGATTCACCTCCCTGTCCTCCATGTGCCTTCGTATTCCAGAAGGGTGAGATGGACAGCTCGCTCAGTGTGCTATACTAAAAACCATCCTGTCCATCCCACCAGAAAACTGCGTGTGAACGAACCCCGCACTCCCAGCATCTGAATCCTTTTGCCTTAACTTGCTCCACTGCAAACCGCTACAAAATGACCCTTGTTGGCTCACCCACCCCAGGTCCCCGACATTTCTGGGACCCCTGCGCAGTTGTTCCTGGCCCCCCACGCGCTTCATGC
>NW_009258618.1:450712-451569 GCF_000687185.1 Egretta garzetta | reverse complement strand
GGCAGTCCCCCGTCGCCCCCCTGCCCTGGAAGCACGAGCCTGGTGTGGCGACATGACCCAGCACTGCACCAGTGAGGCAGGAACTGCTTGCGGGTGCATCACAGACTTGCCGTTCCCAAATGGAACCAGCAAGGTCCTTGTTTATTATTTAACGTAGCCAAACCATCGCTGGAAAGCTTCAAGTTTTCAGAGTTAATTTCTTTTTGGTAAGTGTAACAGAAAAACCTACCTTCTGGAAACACCATTCGGAGCTCGTGTCCCAGAGTGTGCTGCGTGCCCCGGAGTGTGGCGTGCTGCGGAGAGCCCGGGGAAGCACTGGCCAAGGGCATGGGTCCCAAGAGTGGGTGCAAAGCAGGGAGAGGGAGGAGTAATGGGCTGTACCCTGCTCCACGCTCCCTGTGCTGCAGGGAGAAGAGCCAGCAGGGAAAGCCCCTTGCCGAGGGCATGGCAGGCAGGCAGCAAGGAAAACTCCCGAGTTCCCAAGAAAAATCAGCTCACCTCAAATTTCTGCCTCAGTTCCTCGTTTCCTTCTTCTCCCTCGGGAGGCACTGGGACGTTGAAATACTCCCCCTCCTCCTGGCTCAGCAGCTTGAACCTGGAGGGACACAGCGAGAAGGGCAGGTCAGGACGGCAGGAGAGACCGCAGGCAGCAGGACTGCACCTCCCACTCCAAGCACAGCTCTGCCTCTGCTGGACCGGCACCCAGGTGACCCTTCCCCATGATTAGCAGACACCCCTGAACCTTGCACCCCCCAAACCGTCCCGCTCAGCAAGCTCCCGGACATGCACCCCAGTGCAGGGTGGTTTCTGGGGTCCCCAGCCAGCGCAGCTCGGGATGCACATCCACTGCCTGCTGG
>NW_009258618.1:448923-450105 GCF_000687185.1 Egretta garzetta | reverse complement strand
CTGCCCAGCAGAGTGGGCACCCTGAGCCCTGGCCGTGCCAGGGGAGGCAGCGGGTGCCCTGCGTGGTACCAACCCCTCGGCTCACCAGGCAAGAGGAGCAGGACCCATCACTGTGCAGGCAGGCCAGCCCCTCTGCTAATTCCTCCTCCTCCTCCTTCCCCTGCTTTAAGTCAGACAGGTACAGCCTCCGCGGCGGGAAAGACAGAGTCCGGGGTGGTTGCTCAATTCGCGGAATGCAAATCGACAGCATGCAGGTTTAGCTTTCCAGAAGACATAGAAGATCTATTTTCAATTATTTCTATTATTTATTATTGTATTAAGGTAACACAGCTCTTGGGCATTAGCGGCCGGGAGGAAAAAAACGGAAATAAGGTGGCATGTGTCCTGCTGGGGGAGATAAAATGGAAATGAAGAGACCCATTCAGAGTGGGTGTTACAGACCCACCATGCTTGTCCTTCATATGGTAACAAGTGACGGCAATTACACGCTTTGGTAGTGTTCCCCCTGTTATTGAACCGTGCCCCTCAGCACCGGTTCTGCTAGCCTGCGTGCCACAGAACGGCCGTCCCCGCCACAAATCGCAATCCCAAGCATGTTCCCCCAGCCCTTCACCCGCTCACGGGCTCGCTCTCCCATGACTGACAAAGCCACGTTGCCTCCCCGATACAGAAACCAAGGGAATCCAACCAGAAAATGCTGGGAAATGCTCACACGGCAAATGCTTGGAGGCAATGCCGTCTCCTCCTGAAGCCCACGCAGCGAGAGCCCTGCTGGCCATGAACACCCAGCGGAAAAGCCCCCGCCTCGAGCAACCCTGCAAGGGGCAGGTGGACAGAGAGGAGGGGACACACAGCCAGCCCCCGTGGGGCACTCTGACAGTGTCCTGGGGCCTCTGGCTGTCCCCTGGGACACCCCACAGCCCCCTGCAGCACCAGCAGCTCTCACCAGTGCGAGAGGTGGAGTGGCCCCCCTTGCACAGGAGCTGAAATGACTGGTGGGCCTCGAACAGAAGGATGCTGGTAAAGTACGATGGGCTGCCACATCTTCCACCGCGTGCCAAAAGGTCAGGACTGCTTTTTGCCCATAGTATGTGTTAGAACAATTACCACTCTTACCATCCATCCACGCCTGACTTCTGCAGCTCAGAAATCCCGAAGGACAAGGAGCCCATGAAATCATTC
>NW_009258618.1:447320-448892 GCF_000687185.1 Egretta garzetta | reverse complement strand
TGCTGGTCAGATCCCAGTCCCAAATCTCCACGGACAACCGCCTGTCTTTGTCCGCCTCTTTCAGTTGGCTGGAAGAGAGGAAAAGAAAAAGGGATGGTTTTATTCTGGAAGCCATGGCTACACCGCTGCACCCCTCCACTTGTGGATGCCAAGCGAAGGGGTGCTCTTCAGTGAGCGTCCAGCTGGCTGCTATTTAATTTCCTGACCACATCCATTTCAAATGGAGAATGCAGAGCTCCTGCCCCGAAAGGCTCGGCTTTGACTGGGGTCAGGGCAGAGGTTTGAGCGTTTCTGAGCCACACTTACAGGGCCGACAAGAATTATTTCCCAGTTGAACCAGCTTAGTGTCTCCGCATAAGTAAATCACAGCAAACAGAATCACTTTAATTCTTAGGGGTGAGAAAAATTAGTTTACAAGTGCAAATGTTTCTGTTGTACTTACAATTTAAATGTCTCATTCCACTCAGGATTCAGGGAGCATTTGATAGTTTTGGTCTTCTGTTTGCTTTCGTTTTTGGGGTCAGGGATTAGTTTAAGCTTCACGTAGGGATCTGACAAGCCATTAGGATCCATAGGAACTAGGTTTTTAGCATCTCTTACTGGGGAAGAAAAAAAGGATTAAATTCAGTATTCAAACTATAAAAACACCCAACAATTGGCAACTTCCCTGCGTGCCAAGAGTAAGTGTGAAAATAGTGATTAAAAACAGAATTAAAACTGAGTAAGTGCAGACACGGCCGTTATCGATGCACAGCGAATACAGCTCTAACAGACAAGGGAGGCTGAAGGAGCAACCCAAGAGTTTCACTTTCTGACAGGACAATTCGTTGTTTGCTCTCAGTTTTAAACAGCTCAAAGCTGTTTTGTGTCCTCTGGCACCTTGGTAAGCAGAATTGCACTGAATTTGCACTGATTTGCAAATCTTTTTTGGGAGAGGCAGGAGCGCGGGGACGGTGCTTTCCGTGGAGAGTGGAAATCGCAACAGCTGTGAGCAGGGGAGAGGCAGCAGAAAGCACCAGCACAGCGGCCGGACCCAGCGCTGAGCTCTCCTTTTGGGTCCCCTTGGGCTTGGCTCGGCCCCGAGGGACCAGGGTGGGGAGGGACACCCGCAGGGAGCGGCATGGCTGCCGGGCTCAGCAGCATCACCCCAGCTCCGGGAGCTGGAGTGTCTCCTTGGGGAGCAGGAGAGAACGGGGAGTAAACCTGCAGGCAACCTCAGCTGCTTGTAATCGGATTGCAGCTTCAACAAATTAAATACAACCGGGCTGCTCTAAGTCCCGTTCCCTAGATTAAGTGCGAAAGGGTCTGTCTGCTGGGAGAAGGGTCTTATCTTCCCTTCAGCCCGAGCAAAGATACCAGAGATGGAACGTCCGATGGGATATGATGGAGCACAGCCGTAACCAGGGGGAAAGCTGCTTGCGAGAAAGTCCAGAGCAGAAACTCCCCTCCCTGCACTGCAGCCAGCAGACACGGCTGGGCTGGGTGCTCTTGCAGGCTCTCCTGCCCGAACCACCCAGGCCCGAGCAGGCAGCACTGCCCGGGCAGCGCTGGGGGCTTCCCCCCTGCCCAAGC
>NW_009258618.1:447007-447299 GCF_000687185.1 Egretta garzetta | reverse complement strand
GGGCGGCCGGCGCGGTGCCTGCCAGCAGCCCCTCGACGTGGTGCCGTCCAGGTCCAGCACACACCTCGGGGGTCAGGCAGGAAGGGTCACGCTGTGCCGAGAACGGGGAGCTCGGCGCTGCCTAAAATCCCACCAGACCGCACCAGCAGCTCGGCTGCGAGGCTCACAGCTTCACCCCGTACGCCCCATAATCCTGAGGAGGGAAGGACTCCAGCTGCATGCGCGGTGCTTGCAGGACGTTAGGAGATGCTTCCAGAGAGCCAAGCAAGAGCAAAACCAACTCGGTTCCCAA
>NW_009258618.1:446416-446970 GCF_000687185.1 Egretta garzetta | reverse complement strand
AAGGCTGGGAGCCAGATAGTTTTGAAAAACAAATTAACGCTCCAAAATCTGCAATCTACTGCTGTCCTCTTGAAGCATTGCCCAATTTCCGGCCCCATGGAATAAAACTTGCAGCCAAAATTCGACTCTGGATTTATAAACTAGCTCATTTATCAAACACGACACCCTTGACAGCAGCTTGTGAGACAGAGAGAGGCAAGCCTGCTGGGAATCGCCTGCTGCCCAATTGCAGGTGCCCGGGCAGCCCGATTGATTCGGCAGGACTAAATATTCTTCAGGCTCCTGAGATGAGGCCGCCACGGGAGCCAGAGCTGCCTCCTGCCCCTCTGGCAGAAGGGGGAGGGATGACTTCATTACCGACAGCCCTAGAGGACGCGATATCCAGTGACCTTGCCGCAGATGCCGTCATGCCCAGGACAGGTCACATCTCTCTGCTGCGAGGCTGAGGCCCGCCAGTGGTCGGTGAGGCCAAGGATGCAGCTGCAGAGGCTGCTCGGCATCAGCATTCACAAAGAGCTTTCTCTGCTCTGGCAGGAGAAGCAGCTTTGCTGTCT
>NW_009258618.1:444790-445756 GCF_000687185.1 Egretta garzetta | reverse complement strand
AGGGACCCTGTGCACAGCTCCGAAATCTGCCATCGTCCCCAGGCAGGGTGCTGAGGGGTTTTGGGGACACCGGAGCATCCTAAAAGCACTTGTGAGACAATGCCCAAGGAGGAGGATTCACCCTTCCTGTACCAATGAGAAGCAAGGCTCGAAATTTCTTTAAACAGCCAAAGGCATCTCTAGAGGACAGTAAAATACCAGACCCAAGCAGCTTGCAGGCTTCTCCGGTTATCGCCGATTCGTTACCCATTGCATGGGCTGCACTCCGAGTCCGGGCCAGCTTTGCATGGGGCCGTCCCTCCACGGACCCCGTACGGGCAGAAATCCCCGGCAGCACCCGGGCCGGTGAAGCAGCCATGCCCGACATGCGCCGCCCGCTCTGCATCCACCGCACCCGCAGAGCGTCTCCCGAGAGCAGCCCGACAGTTGCCTTCTTCCGCCTGTGACCGCTTGTGTGGCACAAGCAGCGCAACTTCATTTCTGACAATTATTTTCCTGTGCCATTTAATAAATGAATATTCTCTTTTCTTTTTTTTTTAAAGTTTGGACATAAATACCGGCCCTTGCACTTCAGAGGGGAGGCACAGCAGTTTATTCTGTGGCTTAATTTGGACTCTCAGTCAATATCTTTGGCGGAAAGAAAGCTTTGTACCATCCAAGCTTGCAATCTGCTGTGTAAAATCTCTAAGTAATGAGTTTAATTTCCAAGGGCCCCGCCAAGGCTCTGCACTGATACAGCCGAAATGCCTTCCTCTCCCTCGCCTCTTATCAGCAGAGAAGAACACGTATTTTCTCATCACTGTTATAAGCTGTTATCTGTGCCTTTTTGATAGGAAAAAAAGGCAATCTTTATAACCACGCTCCTGAATTATAAAACACAAAAGTGCATGAAAGCAAAGTTCCACGATAGGCCCTGCCAAGGCACCACCCGACTGGCAACGAGCCCGCAGGGCTACCAGGGTTTGT
>NW_009258618.1:440737-443453 GCF_000687185.1 Egretta garzetta | reverse complement strand
TCCTGCCCCTCTGGACGCACGTGCAGAACACGCTGCCCGTGACCCAGCACCCCGGTGGTGCCTGGGCAGAGCAAGACTAGCAGCCACAGCTCCGCTGCACCGGCCGAGGCTCCACAGGAGCAGCAGTGATGCTGGGGGGGATTTCTGCGCGGCAGAGCCTCTCCCCTGCCCAGGAGGCACTGCCGGGAGGCGCAGCGCTGGCCTGGGGACACCGCTCCGCTGCCACGGGAACGAGATGTCACCCGCTCTTTCTTTGCAGGGTCAGGGCAGGGAGAGCTGGATGAACGATATTTGAATAATTTGTTCTGCAAAATTTGCAATAGTTTCCAAATAAATTATTCAGACAACATCTTTTAATTACTCAGCCAGCCGTAACTGCAGGAACAGGCTTGGGAAGAGACGCTTATTTCAGACACCCACATCTCCAACGGAAAAGACGGGGAGAAATATCACTCTGATGAACGCCCAAAGCAGGAGGGAACACAGCCTTGGCAGGCAGTGTGCTCTGGTTACAGCGGCGGCCTCGCCCCGCTCCCGGGGGCACGGGAGATGCTGCCCAGCCCCACACGGAGGGGCTGCAGCCATCCCCATCTCCTGCCTGGGGTCCTGTGCCCAGTCGCAGCTGGTACCCAGGTTTCCATGGGAAGGCGAGATTAATATGCTGGATAAATAAAGACCAGAAAGTTCTTTGCTAAATATGCAGTGCCATATGGGGGTTCGCTTTTATGTTTAAAAAAAAAAGCCTACAACAAAACCCACTCCTATCCCGCTCTCAAAGACAGCTTACACTGGCTGCCAAATCCTTTACCTCCATCTCTGAGCAAGCAAGACCACTACAACATATTCGGTGCAGATAACACTGCCTCCCATTGCCCCCCAAAGAGAAGAAACCTTCTGAAAGCCCTGCTTCATTGCGAGGGGAGGTCAGAGCTCAAGCACCTCATCCCAGCCCCATCACCTCACCACGGCCTTGGCCAGAAAAACGCTGTGCCTGGCCAGTGGCACCTCCTATTTCACACCTCTTGGACAGGGTTTTGGAGAGGGGAAGGCTCTCGGGCTGACCGGCAGCACTCATCTTCCTCCCTCCAGCAGCACACACCATCCCCGGCTGGGAGCAGCCACATCCCAACGAGCACCCAGGGCTCGGATTAACACCCTCGTGCATTAAAACATTTAATTAATGCTCTGCAAAAGAATATATTTGCACATGCTTGTATAATAGAAAAGGCACAGGACTCATTACGGCTGCATCTTCCTGGGCCGGTGATTATTAATTAATGCACTTCCAGCTCGTTTATCTAATCACAGTGTAATTGGTTTCAGTTTTGGTCAATGTTTTACTTCATCAGCTCGGTAAATAGCAAGTCTCCAGTCCCAGCAGCCTCTGCCAGCACCGCATGGGCTGTCAGCCCGAGCTGGCGCCGCGTTCCCACAGGTCCTAACGGGGACCTCAGCTTCGCAGGGGCCACCAGGGCCATCAGCACATGGCTGGGACACTGGAGGAGGGGGGAACCTAACATCGTCCCCGCGCTTCGGTAGCCCTCGCACGAGGACAGGGCACGCTCTGCTTTCGCATGCACGCACGCAGGTCCAAGCCACTGAAACATGCGGGGTAGCCTCCGTCTCCCATACGCACCCCACAACGTGCAGCACAAACCTATTGTGTTTCTTCTCCATTTTAGTCCCTGTAGAGCATGGCTTCCCTGAGCTAAGTGACGAACTGCCTGACCCCCAGCTTGGTGCAGGGAGCAACCCGCCGGGACACGCTGACACGTGACGGGACCGACAGGCCGACACATCACAGGACACACCAACATGCAAGGGGACACACCGACATGCGATGGGACACACTGACACGCGACAGGACACACCGACACGCGACAGGCTGCAACTCCCGCCTGATCAGAGCAGCAGGAACAGCCAGCTCTTGGCCGCAGGAGAGGAGCAGCGCATGAGCAGAGTCCTCCACACAACTTAGTATCTCACCATCTCGGAGAAGCCGTACATTTAACAGCCCCCAAGCCCAGCCTTCCATATTCTCTCACTCCTACGTTTCCCAAGCTCAGATACTCACATCTCTTAACAGGAGAGGCTCAGAATTATCTGCATTGGGAAGCTTTTCTATTACGGAAGCAAAAACATGCAATGCCTTGATGACGTTTTAATTTGCTACCATTTACCGCTTTATTCAGCAGTCTCTTCCCGCTAATAAGATACCTGATCAAAGCCCAGATGAGAGCACCGTCTGTGAGTATGCACCTGCTCTTGGCCCACATCAGCCAAACGATGCCTGGATGGGGGGATGGAGGGCACCCTCAGCCAGTTTGCAGATGGCACTGAGCTGGGTGGCAGTGTGGATCTGCTGGGGGGGAAGAGGGCTCTGAAGAAGGACCTGGCCAGTTGGGTAAGGGTCAACAAGGCCAAGGGCCGGGTCCTGCCCTGGGGTCACAACAACCCCACGCAACGCTACAGGTGTGGGGAAGAGGGGCTGGAAAGCTGCCTGTCAGGAAAGGACTTGGGGGTGTTGGTCGACAGGCAGCTGAATATGAGCCAGCAGTGTGCCCAGGTGGCCAAGAGGGCCACCAGCACTCTGGCTTGTATCAGGACTGGTGTGGCCAGCAGGAGCAGGGCAGGGATCGTGCCCCTGTCCTGGGCACTGGTGAGGCCATCCCTGGAATGCTGGGTTCAGGGTTGGGCCCCTCACTCCCAGAAGGAC
>NW_009258618.1:434756-440605 GCF_000687185.1 Egretta garzetta | reverse complement strand
CATTGGGAAAAATTCCTTCCCCGCAAGGGCTGTCAAGCACTGGAAGGGGCTGCCCAGGGCAGGGGTCGAGTCCCCACCTCTGGGGGAATTTAAAAGCTGGGCAGAGGAGGTGCTGAGGGCCAGGGTTTAGTGGTGGGATGGCAGGGTTAGGGGAACAGTTAGGCTTGGTGATCTTCAAGGGCTTTTCCAACCCAAACAATGATTCTATGCCCTGCCACGCTCTGTCACCTCTGCCTCCCACTTGTGGTGGTTCAGGCACCTACCCCACGTCGGTCCCACCCCACAGCATCCTCATGCCACATCCTGGCCAGACCTCACGGCACAGACGCACCATCCCACATGCTGGGATTGCTGTTAATGATCACAAGTCTCTTTTTTTCTTGTTTCCTTCAGAAGAAGCCATGTGTTAGTGTTGACACCAGGGTGAGAGAAGAGCAGCCCCATCCTCACTGCATTGCTGCCCTTGGAGCCAGCAGGATCCATCTTGCGGACACAAACCAACACGGACCAGCTCCAGCTCCTCTCTTTATATTTAAGGCAAAGCCAAGAGTTGCAGCAATCTTGGAGTGGGGAATTATAACGACAAGTACCTGCAGACCCACTGAGTGTAAAGGACCAGATTCCCTGGGTGACTGGTGTAAAACTGCCCAAATCAATTAAGCGTCTTTAAGTGACATCCAAAGGGAATTACTTGCTGCGGCAAGAGCACTTAGAGCACTGCTAGTTACCCAAATTTTGTTTACCGGGCCCAAAAGGTGACTTCTCTTTTGTCAAGCAGCTCAAGCTAAAGAACCCAGCCCACGCTACGTACGGAGTGTGACAAAGCAGTGGGCAGGAGTTCGACGTGGTTTACATGGTGGGCGGGGGGGAGAGGCAGAGATCTCATTTTGCCACCGGAGGAGAAGCAACAGTGCTGTCCCCAGGCTGGGCTGCCCTCGCTCCTGGACTGCCGCCACCTCCAGCACCAGCTGATGCTCCGGCGGCTGCGCAGCAACGCTTGGCTCCAGCTGCCTCCAAAGCTGCTGCTGGAAAACACCACGCAACCTGCATCCGTCTTGCCAAAAGAGAAAAAAACGCCAAATACTGGATTATGAAAATCACAGGATTGATGCAAGGAAGCCAAAAATCTGGGGAGACTTCTCGCCGAATGGCCTGCCAGGAGGCCGAGCCCACGGCAGCTCAGGTCACTCACTTCCGAGGACACTCATGGGAGCTTCTCCCAGCAGCGCTGTGCACAGCACCGATCAACAGGATGCTTTACGGTGACTTTAAACAACACATTTCACAAAAGGAGCTGCTAACACAAGCAGCCATTTCTCGCCAGCTACTCGGGGTGTTCCAGCCTCAGGCACTCATTCCCTGGGTCTGGCTTCTTCAGTGCTTTTAACTCCAGCCGGCCCAAATGCATAGAAATGCCGGACATCCAAACGCATTCCTCCTGCTGCTCAAATCCACCTCGTCTAATTAGGCTCAGGGCCAGAGCCTGCCTCCTACTTGGAGGCTACGCAGGGCACCCAGCACAGTCAGAGCTGGTCCGTGCTAGGGACCAGCAGCCAAACCAACACTGCAGGAGGAGCGTGCCCAAGCTGGGGACATCACCTGCAGCTGGTTCCCCTTTGCAGCAAACAAAACCCCCAGCATCCCAACCCGGAGAGCAGGTCCCAGTGAGGGGGGGTGGCGCGTGGGTTGGGGCCGTCCCAGCCAGCTCCATCTCAGGGGCCTTGCTCACGCCCCCGGGGCTTTCGATGATCACTCAAGTCCCCATGCAGTTCGCACCGATGCTTCAAAAGAGAAGAAGTGCTTGCCAAGAGTATGTATCTGAGTGCTCTGCTGGAGATGCAGATTGTTTGGTGCCCTAATTAACAAGGCCCTCAGAAACCTCCTGTATTTTGGAAACCGCCTGTATTTTGGAAACTGCCTTTGGCTGGTGGAGCCGGGAGCCCTGGCTGCCGGACGGAGCTGAGGGACATGCTCCACAGCCTCACCGCGCTGAGCCAAGGGTGCAAAGCCACGGGCATTAGGAAGGTGCCATTTATTTGTCCAGGTGCCCTATTATTAGACAAAGCCACACATTTTTAATCACTGGGAACACCAATAAATCCCAGTGCTTCAGCGGCAGCAGACAATGGCAACGCCAGGCCCTGACTGTAGCGTGGAAAGCTGTGCTCCCGGGTGCACCCATTATACAATTACATTCAATGTATAGTGTGAAAGGAGCTGTAACGGAGCTGCTCTTCAAACACAAAGGCATGATTAACACCACAGACCCAAGAGCTGGGAACTAATGAGGAGGGGCAGCTCTGCAGGTTCCCACCGCTGCTGCTCTGGGCCCAGCCCTGCAGAATGGCAAAGATGTGGCTGCGCCAGACCCCAGCCCCAGTCACCCCCGGTCCATCCCCAGCCACCCTTGGCCTCACAGAGGTGCATGGGGGCTGGTCCCTGCCGCTGGGCTTCTCACCCCCTGCCCTCTGAGTGGGCACCAGCCAGGGCCAGTGCTGCTGGCTCATTAAATCACAGGCAGCAGAGGGAAATCAACAGCCAGCCAGGGCTCTCCTGTGCGTATTTTGTAGGTTTTGAGGAATCTGGAGGTTTGGCTACTGAATTTCTACAGGGGCCACTGCCCGAAGCCTCACCAACCCCCCAAGAACCAACACAGATGCTCTCGCCCACCTCCTACCCCACGGCTCTGAGGTTCTTCAGAACTAAGAAGGAGTTAAAAATATTGAAATGTGGATCTTTCTCACGTTATTATTATAACATTTACAATCTTAGTATCTGGCAGACTGTGCCACAGGCAGCCCCGCGCTGTGCCAAGTGCTGTAAAAAGGGAAGGCGCAAGCACAGCCCTTGCTGAAGGGAAGCAGAGCCCACGGCCGCCCCGGGGGCCTCTGCGTCCCTGCGGAACACCCACGGCTCCTTCCCTGCACTGCCCCACGGTTTGGGGTCAAAGCCGCACCTCGCGACAGTGAGGTTCACAGCAGGAGTGTGTGTTATCTTTAAACACGGCTCCTTCTTTACTGATCTTCATTTCGCAAGCTGACAATGGCGAGCATCCGCTGTGCTGGTAGCGCCAGCGTCTCCTACCTGCTGCCGCCACGCAGAGGAGGTCTGAGGGTAATAGAGCACAAGGGGGGAGAAACACTGCCGGGGCATGCCACGGTCATCTTCAGAAAGGGAGACGCAAATAGATGCGGTTTTTCCGGTCACTAGCTAACCAAGCAAGTCATTCCTGGTCAAACAACACACTTTGCTTAAGCAAAAAGCTGCATTTTCCATTGGGAGTGAAAGGTTACCTACCTGTACAAAGAAAAAAAAAGAAATTTAAAAAAGCAAGAGAAAGAAGAAAAACATGCTGCCGAAAAGCATATGGCAAATTCCTGTCAAATTTGTCGAGTCGATGAAAAACTAAAAGCATCTGGTTCATCGCCTCCACCAGCCGTGCCCGTGCTGCCACCTGCAGGCACCTGCCCCTGCCTGGCCAAACGCTGCCCACTCCCCCCAACAGCCTGGGCACCTTCCGTGTCTCAGCAGGACAGTTGCGATGCTCTTTGCCACGGGAAAGCTCACTGGAATTCTGAGCAAGGGTCTCCACACCTGGCAGGATGAAGACAAGATCTTGCCCCAACAAACGGCCTCAAGTTGTGCCAGGGCAGGTTTAGGTTGGACATTGGGAAAAATTCCTTCCCCGCAAGGGCTGTAAAGCCCTGGAAGGGGCTGCCCAGGGCAGGGGTCGAGTCCCCACCCCTGGGGGTATTGAAAAGCCGGGCAGCCAAGGTGTTTAGGGCCACGGTTTAGTGGTGGGATGGCAGGGTTAGGGTAAGGGTTGAGCTTGGTGAGCTTAAAGAGCTTTTACAACCTCGACGATTCTGTGATTCTATGAACACCAGAACCTGCATTTTACCAGGCAGCTGGGACCAAAGGTGCCTGGGCACCATGGAAAGCCCCTCAAAACAGACCCCAGCCCTCCCCTACCCCAACAGCTTCAGCCCACTACAGCGCCCTGCACTGCCTGCTTGAACCAGTAGCCAGGCTCACACCTGCAACCCCAAACGCCCAGCCTGAGCACCCCAGCAGGGGGGCTCACCCCCAGCCAGCGCTGCCTCCCCACCCCTGCCAGGCTCGGGGCGCTCCACCACCCACTCACCCACCCAGCCGTTGCTGTGCTGCTGCTCCCATCCTTGACAGAAAGCCACCCCCTGCCCACCCCAAACTCAAATTTCAGCAGCAAACACAGAAAGGGCATTTTCCACCAGAAATCTGCTCCAGCAGAAGCCTGCCTGCTGGCCCAGTTCGCTGCCTCCCTGTGCCGGGCTGGGTCCCTGCAGGAGCCACCCTCCTCTGGCTGTGTCCCCCCGTGCCCAGGGTGGCCAAGACAGGTCCTGCAGGAAGAGACACCAGTGGCTGTTTGGCATGCGCAGTCAGTGGCACAGACCCCTTCGAGAGGCCACGTGTGCTGAGTAGCTGCCTCCATGCCGTGCTGTGGCTCTTCAAGCCCAGCCGGAGCCTCGTGCCACCCTACACACGAAGCCCCCGGCTGCTCAAACCCAAACCACCCCTCCACCAGGCAACCTCTGCAACAAGCCCTGGCCACAACGCAAGGGCGAGTTTTTCAGGATCTGGCCTCTCCCTGCCAAAACCCCGGCAATAGGAACCCTGTCAAAACCCCGGCAATAGGAACCCTGTCGTTACATGAGGGCTTTGCCTTTTTGAAGCAAACCAACACCGGGGGAATGGAAACATCTGTCAACCCACTGGAGAGGAGCCAAAGCCAGCAACCACCACACCCAGCCTGCGGTCCGCAGGGCACGCGACTCCCACCTCTCCTGAGGGCTGGGTGCCCGCGTTTGCTTCGGGTGCGAGCAGACCTTGCCACCTCCCTTCCAAATTCTGGAGCAAAAATCCCCAGCCCCTCGCCTGCCTGGAGGGGCAGGAGGGAAGGCAGGGCTCCCCGCCCCGGCAGGAGCACGCAGCCTCTCCTCCCTCCGAGCGCTCCCACTCCTTCGTTAGCTATGCGGCGGAGCTGGAGAGCACAGTACGTTTCCCTGCCTTTTGGAAAAGCCACCAGATGATATGTTTTCACCAACACCTCCATAGAGGGCCAGAAATAAAACAGTCTTTCAAAGCCAGCTGAAGAAAAGAAAATCCAGCTGCACGGAAAGGGGCCGGGGGAGTTTCTGGTGCCAGCGGGAGGGCCAGCTCTGCGCCCCGTCGGCCTCCGCCCGGCCTCTGACGGGAGGCCGGGTACCAGTCCCGCCTCATCCCCTGGGAGCAGGGCTTCTGTGAAAGAAAGTTCTGTGTGGTTCACCGAAGCTCTCCTTTAAGGAAAAATGGGCACCAAAAATAAAATGGAAGAAACAGAATCCCCCCACACACAACTTTTTTCAATTTTTCATTACTTTTTTCAATAACTCGGTATTTTTCCTGAAAACATTTGTGGCTGTTTTCTAGGCCAGAAGGGGTCCTGGCTCTTCTCCATGCCCCTGGATCACACCTGAGCATTTCCTTATGCGAGGCTGGGGTCACCCGTGCCACCGCGGGCCCACCCCCAGCACCTCCACAAGGCGCCGGAGCTGCTGTGCCCAGCACAGACCATTGCTCCCCTCCATCTCCCATCACCCTGGGGGGGTCCAGCTCAGGCCACCCCTCGCCAAAGCAGAGAAGGGGCAGGCAGGGCTGGTTTGGGAGGGCTGGAGCCCCACCACCGGGATTACGCATGCTGTAGCTGCCTCCGTTCGGATCCGCTCTGCCGAGCCTGCCCTACCAAGCAAGACTGAGTCAGCCCAGAGCAGCGAGGCCTCGACAGCCCCACGCTCTCCCTGGGGGATTGAGCGCCCAATAGAGCGGCGATG
>NW_009258618.1:431485-434655 GCF_000687185.1 Egretta garzetta | reverse complement strand
TGCAGCAAAGGCAGGTAGGTGGCATCTTACACCCCACGGTCTTAAATCATCCTGTGAATAACCGGGAGCAGCTCCGCAGCCCCCTGCAGAGACTGTATCCGCCTGGAGCGTGGGTAGAAACCTCCCTCCTCACCACAGCGCTGGGCTCAGCCTTCGTGAGACAAACCCCAGCCCCTCCGCAAGCTGCCCCCCTCGCCCGCGGAGCTCTCCCTGCCCCCTGCCAGCACCCCCACCACGAGGTGCTGCCACCAGCACCCGGCAGGGTCACATCTTCGGTCTGATCTCCCCATGCAGGGGACAAGAGGCTTTGCAAGAACACGGCTTATGTTTCATGAGATGTTTAGAGGTCACGGGGGAAGCAGTATCTTCTGGGAACTCAAAATCCGGGTGACAAAAGCCTTTAGAGATGGGAAAATCCTGTTTCCTGCCACAGACTGAGAATGGAGGACTTCCAGGACAGAAGAAATCGGGATGGGAAACAAGGGGTTTCCCCACGGGTGGCTGCTGGGTCCCTGGGACACTCAGGGAAGGGCAGGAGCCTCTGCTGAGCCTGGTGCCACCAGGCTGCCTGCAGCCTCCTCCGGCCTCATCTCCCAACGCCCGGTGCATCCCTGGAGCTGGGTGCTGCGAGATGGCACCGCCGCTCTGTGCCTGCGTGGGACGGCTCCTGCCTGCCACCTGGTGCTGGGGTACTCAGACCCCCGCAGCCCATGGATCCACACCAGCCCCCCCAACCCAGGCCAGCCCCGCTCTGGGCACCCTGCAGCAAGCTGCAGCAGCCTGCCCTGCGAGCACGACCCCGTGCTCCAGCTCTCTGTCTGGGCTGGGAAAACAGCAAGGCAACATGAAGAACAATGGTTATCCGCACCACAGCAGCGCAGAGGGGCTGATGGGGTTTAGTGGTGGGATGGCAGGGTTAGGGGAATGGTTGAGCTTGGTGAGCTTAAAGGGCTTTTCCAACCCAAATGATTCTATGAACCTGCATTTTACCAAGGCAGCTGGGACCAAAGGTGCCCAGGCACCACAGAAAGCCCCTCAAATCAGACTCCAGCCCTCCCCTACCCCAACCGCTTCAGCCCACTACAGCACCCTGCACCACCTGCTTGAACCAGCAGAGAGGTGTATTTAGGGACAGCGGGGATCCCAGCACCAAAATCCTGTTGGCATGGCTGAGCTCAGCCTGCCACAGTGGGCAACACTGCCCCGAGCTGAGCCCTCTGCCTGCTCCGTGCCAAGGTGGGGACAGACCTGGCATGGGGAGAGCACATACAGGGTGTCAAAATGCTGACAAATACTTGGGATTGACTGCAGGGGTGGTGGGAACAGAGGCTCATCCGTCCCTAAGCACAGCCAGCCGCCGAGCCATGAAGCTGGACAAAGTCCATCCTGAAGTTGGTTTCTGATCCCGCTGCTCAGACCTGATCTCCTGGCTTTGCTGAAGCCACCTCCTCCTCCTCTCCTGCTAACCTCTGTGCTCATTTGTACTTTGGCAATTAGTTGCCATATGCTTTCTCCATCCCAGACTGCTTCCAGCCCCACTGCACCCACTGGAAGGGCAGGCGGGCTTCCACCTGCAACCCCAAACCCTCCAGCCCAAGCACCCTGGCGGTGGGGTGATCCTGATTTCATGTCCCTCTGTGCCCCCGAGCATACAACTGCACGCAGGGACAGCCTGCCCCGGCAGCCTCCGAGCACCCAGCAGGAAGGCAGCACGTGCCTCGGATGGAGGGGGAGGCCGTGCAGTCTCCAAATCGGTGGGACAAGGTTGCAACGCTCAAGTCAGATAGAACAACCTATCGAGGTTCCCAGCAAGATTTGTATGGGCCCCGGTACCATTAAACGCATGGGAAGAACAGTGGGAAACGGACGTTCGTCGCACGGACAGCACGATGCAGACGGCACACTTTTTCCCACGGCATAGCTAAACGCAGGAGCTTTCTGCCAGGATGCTGCAGATGCTGAAATTTTACGTGATTCAAAAAGCAGTGTGCAAAGTCTGTAACTGGAGAAGCTATTTAGCACAGATAGCCCCTGGAGCCCCAGGCAGTGCTTGCCAGAGGGCAGGAGAGTGCCCGGAGAAGGCTTGAAGCAGTCAGACGCCGGGCACGGTGCTCCCCGGAGCTGGCACTGCTGCCGGCACAGCACACACCAGCAGCGAGGGGCAACCGGGCGGCCCCGCGTGCAGGGTTTGTACCGGGGTCACACACCTACCTACAACAGTGAGCACATCCTTCTCGATGTCAGCCCTGATGTATATCCGTCCCCGCCGCTCGGTGTGGTCCGTCCCACACAGACTGGGGACATTCATCACGCAGCGCTTGTGCACGTTCATCATACAGGCTGTGGGGCAGAGAGACAGAAGGGGACCCTCAGCGCTCCTGCCACCTCCGCCAAAGCTCACAGAGCATTCAGAGGGGATGGGCTGATGGTGGGGGAACTTGTCCTCCTTTCAAATGGGGCCATTTGTGAGTGATTCTGGGACAAACATGCAGCAAATGGACCTTCAAATGCAGCCAGAGACCCTGGCAGAGCCCTGCGTGGACACAGGGACCTGCCACCACCAGCAGCATTAGAGATTTTTTAGCCCTTACTCCAATTACTCGAGTTTTGTTGATTTATCAAACTTCTCTTCCATCACACTCATGGTGCCATGCTGGGTATTCAGCCAGATTCACCAGGAGCTGCTAAGGGGCATTAAAAATTACTTGCGTACGTGTATACATGTGCGCATGCATTAAAATGTATACATCTCAAATATATAAATGTATATAAAAAAATTTGTATTTTAAATTCGTTTCCACTTGGCACCGTTTTAAAGGCGATAATGAATACACTGTTCCCACAACAGGCAGCAAGCTTCTCTATTTATGAGAGGCAGCACATGGGGAGCAGCAGCGTGTGCTGTTCCCTGCAGACAGCGTCAGCGTGTAAGCAGGCGCTGTGTGTTCACAGCCCTCTTAAACAGGAACCTCCAAGATTAACTTGGAAAATCACTGAGCTCTCTCTCCATCCTCTCCCTCTTCTTCCACCCCTCCATTTTCTCCTCTCTGTACAATAATTCCCCGGGTGCTCCTGTGCCTGAGGTCAGGCTTGCGCAGACCCAAGGGCTCTGGAGAGGCTGTGCTACCGCAGCAGGCACCGCCGCGGCCACAGGGTGTCAGTCGGAGCCG
>NW_009258618.1:419522-430976 GCF_000687185.1 Egretta garzetta | reverse complement strand
GGCAGGTTCAGCCCTGGCTGGATGCTTTTCCCTCCCCTCTCCCACAGGACTCGGGGGGAGTCTCCACAAGAGGTGGGAAGGTGCCCACTCGTGGCCAGCCCCTTGGGTGCCAGCAGAGTGCTCCGCACCAGTGCAGAGGGGACAGGCTCTTGGCCACAGCTCAGGCGGGCTGGGAGCCCCTGCCCAGGTCCTCGGGCTGCCAGAGCCCCCCACTGGGTCCCAGAGCCCCCCACTTGCTGCCACTGCAGCCACTGGTTATGTCACTTACTGTCACATTTCATCCCCTGGTGAATGAGCCCATACAGCAATGACCCGCAGTGGTCACAGAAGGTGGGGCTGGAGTACGTGTGGATTTTAAATTTGTGTTTGCTCCGGGGATCCTAGGAGGAAAGTAAAAGGTAAAGATTATAAACTTGCATCAAATATTGGCAAGGCATCACCGCTCTCTGCATTTCACCTGCCAGCTGGCTTCAGAGGTGCTGTTAATGGACCTCAGTCAACTGCCACCAACCGATGTGGACCTTTTCCAAGAGTCGCCAGGATCCAGCTTTATTCCTCTTTTTATGTGTTGCCATAACAATGAAAAAGCAATGCATCGGCTTGTCTGGGGATTTACTGTTTTTAAATAACTTGGTCTTGGCGTAGAAAACACCAGGTGGAATTGGTACCTAAGAACCAACATCAGGGCTGGACACCACTCAACTTCCACGTCCAGCCAGTGGGGTAAAGCAGAAAAAACCACCCGTGAGTTCCATCTATATTAAGACTACCCAGTAATCATCTTCGTGCCCTGGTGCCAACCCTTCCCCAGCACACTCCTAGGGAATCAAGCTGCTTAGGGTATACTTTAATGACACACTTTAAAAATTTGAGCTTTCTTAAAACCAACGGCAGACTTTTCTGCAACAGCAGAGCACATCAAGCCAGGAGAGCCCAGTTTATCCCGGACACTGTTTGCAGTCTTGGACAGGCACCCACCTTGCAAACAGGGCTCCTGGACTCCAATGAGGGTTTACAGAAGTTAAAGCCAAACAAATTCAAATGAGAAACAGCTTCCCAACAGGGAGGTGGGATCAACCACTGGAACAAATAACTCGGGCAGACCAGGGGTTTGGTATTTCTTGCTATCTTCCATGCAAGACATGACAATTCTGGAAGTCCTGATCAAACCACTGTTATTCAGCCCAGTGCAGAGCAACTTTAAGACAACACAAAGTTAAGCAGGAGACAGGACTAAGCATCGCAATGTCTCCTGCTGGCACAAACAGCACTGGTTTCAGTTGCTGTGGCTACTGGACAAGCTGGGGCAGCAAATGCAGAGCCCAGCAGCAGCCGGCTACTCCCTGCCCTGCCCTGGGAGCTAGAGAAACCCCACCAGAGGGGCAGGGCTGTCACCTCGAATACTGTGTTCAGTTTTGGGCCCCCCACTCCAAGAAAGACCTTGTGTTGCTGGAGAAAAATTCCTTCCCCACAAGGACTGTCAAGGACTGGAAGGGGCTGCCCAGGGCAGGGGTCGAGTCCCCATCCCTGGGGGGCTTTAAAAGCCAGGCAGCCGAGGTGCTTAGGGCCAGGGTTTAGTGGTGGGATGACAGGGTTAGGGGAACGGTTGGACGTGATGCTCTTAAAGGGCTTTTCCAACCTAAATGATTTTATTCTGTTCTTCTATTCTATTCTATTCACCGCCAGGACCACGTGAGGCCCCCGGGCACACCGGGGCAGAGCGGAGGTTGATGTGGGGCGGGCAGCGCTGTTCCTGCAAGGGGAGCCCAGAGCAGCACGGCTTTGCAGCGCAGGGTGCTGGGGCAGCCCGTGCACGAGCAAGGGGGAAGGCTATGGCAAGTAGCGGCTGGCTTAATTTCATCTCAGGTTAATTGCTTAAGGGTTAGGGATGAGGCTCCCGGCTCAGTCATTTGAGCTGATGGGCTTTTTAATAGCCTGGAAGAGTGCCCAGGCATTAGGAAAGACACCTTTTCAGGGTGCTGTAAGCTAAGTAAATAAATAAAGAGCAGAGTCAGAACCTAGCTATAACATAGCTGCCAATACATTACCTTCCCCTGAAATTAATTTTCTTACCACTATCGCACTGAAGCCTTTGGTTGCATTAATCACTAACATTGTGCATAACTTCACAGCATCCCAGATAACTCCAGTGACACCAGAAAGGTGGAAAAGTAACAGAGCTTCATGTAATTGAGTCTGTTAAGCACGAGGGATTAGGTACATGCTTCGGCAAATTTACTGCACTTGAAACTGAAAATATCTCACGTTTAACCCTGAGCAAACCACGTCTCAATGCAGAGCGCAAAGTGCCTCTGTCCGGTGGCTCGCATGGCAGCTGTGCCGCAGGAAGGACGAGGGTTCACTGCTGACCTCCTGCTACCAAAAAGATGGTTCATGAAGCGACCCTGCGCATTGGAAAGCCGCCTGTGTTCCCCAGAGACGTGTGAGAGAGCACAAAAAACTGAAAACCTGGGGTTTTGGCTAGAAGAGGAGGCAGGTGGGGAATTTCCCCCCATGAAAGCTGCAGGCAGGCAGCCCGGAGGCACGGGGCGGCAGGCAGGGTAACATCCAACACCGCTGCCCACAGCCCATGGAGACCACAATAAACATGAGCACCTTTTGGAGAGGCTCACAGGTGGAGTCAGGTCTTTCCACTGGACATGTCGTAAGCCCTCGAGAACTTACCCTGCTTGGTTTTACAGCCTGACCTCTGTTGGTACAGCACCTCGGGACCATCGCCCTAAGTAGCTTTGTACAGTGCAGAACTCTTTAATTGGTGTGAACCAACTCCCTGCATCTCCCTGGGACTGGCCCCGGCAGCCGAATGCCTGTGGGGACCAGGGCAGTGCCCACAAGCCCACCAGGACATGCGCAGGAACAGCTTGGGCTACCTCCCTGGAGATGAGGCACCCAAGAAAATGAAAAGCTTTCTCTTGCCACCGTCCCAGGAACAAGGGGGTCTCTGGCTGGCCAGTCGGATGCCGACCCAGGCATCCTGCAAGTCCAACCCCAGCGGGTGACCCGGGGAGGGAATTGCCCCCGAGAGCTCCAGTTTCTGCGTTCCCTTCTAGAAACAGATATTCCTGTTCGGGCAAATGCAAGCTTTAGTCATTCATAAAAAACACAAGCTTAATGCAAAATGAGACAATTTCCACTTCCTGCAAAGGATTTTAAATTCCCACTGGGAGTTCAAAAAAAGCCAGAGATAGAAAAGCAAAGCACGCACCGAGCAGTGCCGCGGCGGCAAGAGCAGGCTGGCACAGGAGCAGCCGCAGGTTTCCAAACCACATCCCAAGCCCCACAAGCAAGGACCGTCTGCTCGGGGGAGCCAGATCTCTTGCAGGGGCATTTCAGGCTTCGCCTTCTGCTCCCAGCCGTGGGGGACTGTTTCAGAGAGACCCGGCACCCAGAGGGCCAGAGCCCAAAGGGCACAGGGGTGCTGGAGGCAGCTGGGCATGGGGAGGCAGAGCAGCTTCCCCGGCTGCCGGGGCGTGGGGGGGCCGTTTCACCTTGACCAGTGCTTTAGAAGGTGACAGAAACTGGAAATTCTGGATATCATTTTTGAACAAGGCTGAAGTCGTTTTACAAAGAGACTATTTTTGTACCACAGAGAGAGGGATGACGAGATCACTGCGTATGCAGATGCTGAGAGACTTGAAACAAGAATGGTTAAAAAGAAGTTTGCCAAGAAAAAGAAAAGGCGCTCCTCCTCCATCCTCCCAGCGCAGAGCCATCCCTGATGAACAGGGCAAAACCAGCTTGCTTTGGAGCAGAACTGAAAAACGCCATTAAGAGTGTTTTACTGCATGGAGAGGTTCTGACCTTCCTCATCAGCGCTGCTGCAGATCCGTCCTCCTCCAAGCCCAGGGCTGTGTGCGCGTCCTGATGATGCGAGCCCAAACGAGGGAGGCAGAACATGAGCCAAGGGAGGAGAGGGGCTGCTGCTGACTTTGAACTGGTACCCAGCAAGCACCAACCCATCAGAGGCAGCCAGCTTCTGGTTCTCTACTTGACGGCAGGTTTCTGGTCTGAAAGGAGCCAGTGCAGTATTGCATCCCCGACTCATTTCACCCCCGCCTTGCAGAGCAAGCCTTGCAGCCCCTGGCTTCCTCCAGAACCGCACACACCTCTGGTTGCTCCTACCCAAGCTGGCCCCGGCCGCACCGCTGCAGGCATAGGTGGCTACGTGCAGCCTGCGGGCCCGGGCTGACAGCAGCCCGAGCTCTCCTGCTCTGCCAGGAACACAAGAAATTTGATTTGAGAGTGAGTAATCAACTCGTGGCCTTCAAGGCGCTCTTGAGCGCAGCCCAGCCAGGCCCTTGTTCAGGCTCAAGCAATCAGCCGTGCCTTTCTTCAGGGTCATACCCACCACCGAGCTCACTGAACGACCGCAGCAATGTAATGTACGCTCTCCCGCTGAACCCTGATGGAGATGCTGATGCAGGAGCCACCGCTTACCAATTACGTGCAGGCAGGCAGCTGGTGGCATTGATCAGATTGACGATTTATTCGCTGCTGCCTGGCGTCGGGAACCCGTTGGCTCTTTTGCGGCAGTCTGTCAGGAGGGCACGGGGCAGAGGCTCATTGCAAGCCAAGGGGCGAGAGCAGAGTGGGGCAAGCAGCGGGGCAGGGCAGCGCAGCACTTACTGGCAAGCAAGGGCGTTTTGCTTCAGCTATTTCTCATGCAAAGTCCATGTCCTGGCAAGGGCAGTGGTACCCAGAGTTGCACACGCTGTGCTGGATGCTGTCCAGGCTTTTATTTACTTCGGCACTAAATTCGGCTTTGCCTGGCTCAGAGGGAGCGCAGGCATCGCCTCTCCCTGGGGCAGGGAGGAGGTGGGAGGCAGGGGGAGGACCAGACCCTTCCTCAGGCCCAGCAGTCTGAGCCATAAAACATTTCTAACACATGTCCAGCTCACTTCGGTTTATCTCTAAAGTAAGTCACATAGGAGGGCCACTAAGGTTTCTCCTGCAGGCGCCAGCTCCCATCGCTCTCCCGGGGCACAGCACCACTTGCCCTCAGCAGAGTCCAGCCGCCCCGCTCTCCCCAGGGAGGGGGCAGCCCACACCTACACCCACAGGGCTGATGCTATTTTAATCCTTTGTACCGTCAACATTTCCCGGACTCTACAGAACAGCCACAGAGGGTTGATTCAAAATTATGCACCCCCGCTTTCCCCACCTCATTGCAGAGAAAGCAGAGAGACAGAAGTGGCCTTACAGCGACTCTAAAGGCGATGCTGGAGAGAAAAATCTGTCGTTGCCTCCAGGGAAATCACGATTTGTAAGAGGCTGGGTCAGGCACATGAATGAGACCACTCTGGGCAGCAGCCTTTTACCGTGCAAGTTCTTCCTACTGAAGCCAGGAGGTGATGGGGGAAGGCAAAATGAAGACGACTATGACCACCAGAAATGGGGCCGCCCCAGCTTCAGGCATGGACAGGCTTTGGACAAGGACAGGCTTTGGGCAGTCCTCACCTGCCCTGTCCTGTCTGGGACCTGCAGCCAGGAGCTGCTGCCCTGGGGATGCACCTCCTGCATCTTCCCACCTGCTTGCACAGGGCTGGAAAAACACCTCTGGTGGGAAATAGCTCCAAGTCCCAGCAAAAACCAAGCAAGGAAGTTAAGGAGCAGGTGAACAAGAGTGACGGGTCTTTGTTTCAGTGAAAAGAACCACGATAAACCCTAGGGACTCCACTGAAAGCAGATTACACGCAAGAGGAAAACACAGGTCCTGTTCAAGGCAAGACAGCAAAGGTTTGGGCTGTCTTTTCTATCAATACCGTAATGCCATGGAAGCCGGCTTCAGCACGCCACATTTTAAAGATGATTGACACTGCTGCACCAGTAAATGATACCAAAATGATACCAAAAAAAAAAAAAATTTTTTTTCTGTCATTTATGATATCAGAGCCACAGAAAACCTTGCAGAGCACAGGGCCTGAGGGCACGGCAGTGCAGGCAGCGGATGCAGGCAACTCTTCTGCCCGGACCTCGGCTGTGGAAGGGCAGGCAGTCCCCGAGCACGGCCCGCAGCACACCAGCAGCTAACGTGTCTGCGGGCACAGGCATTGTGGCTTGGGCTGCTTCCATGTCAAACACACGGCCACAGATAAAACCTGCCCTTGTCGTCTTTCCTTGACAGCTTCCAGCATGTTAATACATTTTTATTGACAAAAAATCTTGTCTGCTCGTCAGACAACTGCCGAGGGATACGGATGACAGTCATGCTTCTCCTGCTGCTGCCAGCACCAAATAAAATGCACTCTCTTACCGAGCAGCAAAAAAAAAGCCAAACTCAGCTTTTTTACCTGAGCAGCATTAGCATCTCAACATCATTTAGAAATGTTTGCTATCTTTCACGTGCCTTGAGAGTCATTTTATTACGGCGTAAGCTCTCCACGAGCAGGGGGCTCCCGCAGCGCTTTCCCTGCACCCTGCAGCCGCACGGTTGCCTGAAACAGCACAGAGCCGCCCCCAAAGCACCTCCTGCCTGCGGGATGCTTCGTTTCTAGACGCACACACTCCCCCCCCGATGGCACCCGGGTGGGCACAGGCCACATCACCTACCCCACAGTCATGCTCTGCACAAACCCAGCTCAGACCCAGCTGCCAGGAGGGGCACGGACCCAACCGCCCTCTCCAATCCCCTCCTTTAACTGGAGAGGCTGTGATCCCCACAGGCGTAACTGGACACACACCCCTCCAGAAAACAGAGACGAGATTTTCAATTACAGGGCTGCAGACATGTGCAGGCTGGCAGGAGAAACAGCCGGGCTCCGGCAGAGCCAGGGAAGCACCAGAAGGTGCTGGGAGGGAGCAAGGCAGATACGTCTTCATCCCACGGGAGCCAGCACCGGCTGCCTATGCTGGCAGCAGCAGCAGGAGCAGCGACCACGTGCCCCGGCACAAGGGGCAGATGGCACACCATGAGAGCTGGAGAAGTTAATTAGCAAGACAAAAGAAAACAGCAAGTTGCAGCAAGGCTGTGAAGATCTGCTTATGTACTGGACCCGGGGCATCCCAGAGGTACCTGAGGTGCAAGGAGAGATCAGGGTCCTGCTCTCTAAAGTAGGACCTGGGCACGAGGGTGCTCAGTGCCTTCGGGAAGGTCCTGGCTCAACAGGCATGTCTGGAGGAAGGGAAGGCAGATGGGCATCCCACCTTCACCCTCCGACAGGCAGAGCTCGCTGATAACCCCATGACATTATCCCATGCCAAGGGACTCCCCGGCAGCAGGCGTCCCTTCCATCCGAGATAACCCCAGAAAGGAGAAACTTGAAGCAGCTGCTAATTCTCAGGTAGTACAAATGGCACCTTCATTAGTTCTGCTGCCGAAGCCTCATTGCTAATTGTTGCCACCCACGTTTGCCCAAATGCTCTAGAGAATAAATCAAACGTGGGGAAGTGGGGCAACCCTCTTGCACCCCGCTGCAAGCATCAGCTTGGGACCTGGCGATGCTGTCCATGAAGGGCTAAGGACCATGTGCTCATGCTGCAAGGACAGGCTCTGGCTGTATGACCCACACCCTGGGAAGCCTCTCTCTTGTTCCATAAGAGAGCGGCAACAGCTCGATGTCCAGATGGAGACTGGTGACAAGTGGTGTCCCTCCGGGGTCCGTACTGGGACCAGTGCTGTTTAATATCTTCATCAATGACATAGACAGTGAGATCAGGGGCACCCTCAGCAAGTTTGCAGATGACACCAAGCTGAGCAGTGCAGTTGACACGCCAGAAGGATGGGATGTCATCCAAAGAGACTTGGACAAGCTGGAGAGGTGGGCCCATGTGTGAACCTCATGAGGTCCAACAAGGCCAAGTGCAAGGTCCTGCACCTAGGCCAGGGCAACCCCTGGTACCCACCCAGGCTGGGGGATGAAGGGATGGAGAGCAGCCCTGCCCAGAGGGACCTGGGGGTGCTGGGGGAGGAAAAGCTGGACCTGAGCCGGCCATGTGCAGTGGCAAGGGAGGGGATTCTGCCCCTCTGCTCCACTCTGGTGAGACCCCCCCCTGGAGCCCTGCATCCAGCTCGGGGGTCCCCAGCACAAGGACATGGACCTGTTGGAGAGGGGCCAGAGGAGGCCACGGGAATGATCCAAGGGCTGGAGCCCCTCTGCTACGGGGTCGGGCTGGGAGAGTTGGGGTTGTTCAGCCTGGAGAAGAGAGGCTGTGGGGGGACCTGATTGGGGCTGTTCAGTGCTTAAAGGGGGCCCAGAGGAAAGGTGGGGACAATCTTTTTAGCAGGGCCGGCTGTGACAGGACAAGGGGTGATGGTTTTAAACTGAAGCAGGGTAGGCTTAGCCTGGATATAAGGAAGAAATCCTTTGCAATGAGGGTGGTGAAACACTGGCATGGGTTGCCCAGATTAGTGGTGGAGGCCCCATCCCTGGGAACATTCCAGGCCAGGTTGGACGGGGCTGTGAGCAGCCTGGTCTGGTTCAAGGTATCCCTGCTTCCTGCAGGGGGTTGGGCTGGGTGACCTCTAGGGGTCCCTTCCAACCCAAAGCATCCCATGATTCTATGATTCTGTTGGTGCAAACACTCAACTGGGGAGCTTCTCGAGAAAGGAGGAGCCCAAGACAAAAGATGAAATGATTCTGCCCCAGCAAACAAAGCATGGAAAGACCAAAGGTGCTGTCACAACAGCATTACAGAAATCCTCTCCTAAAGTTGCAAATGGCAGCAAAATTAAATGCAAAATCAAAATGAAGCTACTCTGGCCCGTTACCTTCCTAGACCAATTCTGATAGTTATTAATGCATCCCGATGAGATGACCTTTAGCAGGATAATGCAAAGAAGGTCTCATTTTAATGACTATTTTGTCTACAATTCAAATAATTATGCATTCTACTAATAGCTCCGACTATAATTAGGTTTGCCAACTGCATTACATTACACATGCCTGACTTCAGCTCCTGAAGACCTCACCGTGTTTTGGAGAACTTAGGCTGGAATGGTCATGCCAGCTCCGCCTCCAGCGAACAGGAGAGCACAGGAGCATCAGCGCTCGTAAGGAAAACCAGTGGAGTTTAGCACTGGGATCGGTGGGTTTGGGCTGGCCATCCCCCCCAGAACCACTCACCAGGTTTGGCTTTGGGGACGCAGGGGAGAGCCCACAATCTGACAGCACGTTAATGTGGGCGCCATGGGGAAGCTCAGCCCTTTGGGGCCGCGTTGGAGAAGTAAATGGTAAAAAAGCCATTGCCTTCAGGCAGCCAGCGCTCTGTAAGGGGCAGGCAGTCCTCAGCAATGCCGCTGCCTGACACACAGACCCACCATCGTATCTTCAGCCATAAAAAAAACAAAAAAACCCCTGCCATGACTTAAGAGCAATCTAGCATGAAAGCAGCCGCGGTGCCTTCAGTACCAGCATTTACAGCTACAGCTTCATTCTCCACTGCAAAAAGCAATTAATCTTTTTTTTTTTTTTTTATGTTGAAGCCCTATCATTGCTGTATAATTAGCCCTCCTCTCCTAGATGGCAGAGTCCTCTTCAGTAGGCTTTGCAAGGTTAAACACACACACGCTCTCCTCAAGGAGGTTCAAACGGCACCAGATCAAACAGAAAACCACTCCCAAGTAGGACCAGTCAACAGCAACGGAAGATTTTGGCATTTCACTGCTCTCCAGTTATTTTGTTATGCTCCAAAAAGTGTAAAACGTCAGCCTGCCCACCCCCTGGATGATCTGCCTGGTACCTGCACAAGCCCCCATCCCATAAAGCACTTGAGCACGCACTTAACTTTAAACAGAAGAGTTTTTGTAAATAACTAGGGTTACTCAGGTGCTTAAAATTAAGCATCCATAAAAATTAAGCATCCACAAGCACTTTACAGGATGTAAAATGGTTTTTTCCTCCATTCTCAAGTAACTATGAAGCACTACAAGGTACAGAGATCCAGGAGCAAAGTTAGAAAATGTTTTTAATATATTTTTTCCCCAGGCTCCATGCCTAGCACACTGGAATAGAGCAGCTCCGGGGATGCAAACCAGCAGCCAGCCAGCAGTAAGAGCTCCAGCCCAGGCTGGGATCTGGCTGGAATTGCAGCAGCTCTGGTGTGCAGCCCCAGCCGGAGCAGCCTCTGCCAGCCGCCACTCTGCGCTGCCCCTGCAGATGCCGAGGACAGGGACGCCATCTCCCCAAACGCATCTCCTCCCTCTCCAGCTCGGCAAAATCGCTTGGCCCACTGGAAGGATGAACACACTGCAAGGTTTAAACAAGCTCAGTAAAGTAAACTCATTCCTTCTGCAAGATTTCACTGGACATTGCTGTCTGTGAAAGGACAGTCACCAGATTGCTGCACCGACTGAAAAAACGCACAATAATCGTTACAGCCTCGATGCTACCAGCGCTTGACACGGTTACAGGTCACTGCGGTTCTTAGCAACAACAGAGCAGAGGAAAACCCGAGCTTTGCACCCGTTCAAGTGAAGCCCCTGTCCTCAGCTCCTTCCCGAAGCAGACAGGACACTGCTGTTCGCCGAAGTAGTTTTCTGTCTCCTGATTCAACGTTCCTTAAGGATTATATACTGATGTTAAGAAGCCTGATTGCCAGTGCAGAAGGAACCAAGTTTGCCCTGCACACGCCCCCCAGTTACACACCAGCTGACAGGGGTACGAACCAGAGGGCTTGCCTAAATGGCAAAAAAACCCGGCTACAAAAGGAGCGTTTTTGCTGCCTGCATTAAGTCCCAAGCATCCGTGTTCCCCTCTTCTTCTTCACAAATAATGTATTAAAAATTAATTAACGCCAGCTGGGCAGCTTTTACCTGTCTCCTCAACGAGCCACAGGGGCAACTCTCACCCTGCAGTAATAGCAAGCGATAGAGAAGTTGATCACAGGGCTTTACGCGCCTCTTAAAAATGTGATGACTTCAGATTTAATTCCAACCTTTCCCTCCTCAGGCAGAGGCTGCCCACAGTAACCTACAGCCGGCCAGGCAGCCGCAGGGCGGGCGGCGGCATGGGTGGGACAGACCTGATGGCCAAGGGGCCGTGCTCGGGGAGTGGGACCGGGCTGTCCGAGGGCTCCTCGCCACTCCTCGCTTTGCCCCAGCTTGGACAGGGCTGGTGGGAAGAAAAAGACAAGCATCGCATCCACCCTCAGCCAGAACTCTGCGCAGAAACAGGGGAAGCATCTTGCTGGTACTGGCTGCCTTCCCTGCCTGCTGCGAGCTGCCATCCAGATGATGAGCAAGGACGGGAAGGTGCTGCCTGGGCGGGCAGGCTGCCCAACACCCGGGCAAAGCTCCGGAGGTGGCATCTGGATCACCGCCGGCCCCGCTCTCCCACTGCCAACCTAATTTTCCTTGAGCAAGGTTAAGTGGTTGCAGCGTTTCCACCTCCCTCTGTCCCAATCGCTTTCGCTGGCACCTTTCTGCTGGTTTTGCCCCACACCGGGGAAGGTTTCCAGCTCTGCCGCCCAAGAGGCACCCGGAGCACCCACCCAGCC